>NC_081317.1:41743422-42046452 GCF_026419965.1 Kogia breviceps | reverse complement strand
CTGCCTGAAAACACTAACATTTATTGAAAGCCCATTCGTTGTCGGTCGTTTATACAACCACTTTTATTAAATCATAGAATCAACCCTTTGAGGAAGGGATTGTCCCGGTTTTAAGCGTAGGGGAAGCATTCGGTTTCCTGGCTGAAGACACCCAAACCAGGTTTTCTATCTGCAAACAATGAATAACCCGCCTTGCAAAATGACCTCACCTGTTTTAACTCCAGGAATTAGGCATAAAGAAGAAGATAATGGTTTATAATTGTAGCATAGTATTTTAGAGTTTAAAGTATTTTCTCATTTACTGGCCTATTTGATCCTCAAGGCAGTATCTGAGACTGGTTAGACACACGGACTTTGGAGTCCACCAGGCCTTACCTCAATTCGAGCTTTTCTTTGTGATAACACCACTTCACCTGCTTGTGAAATTAAATGAGATCACGTGAACTACCACTTTGGCACAGAATAAACCCTCAGTAAGAGTAATTATTTTCACACCCTGTATGCATCCTTTGGGCCCAACAGGTCTAAGTTTAGCATATAGTGATATTTGTGTAGGGCACTATGCTAATTACTAACTTGCTAGTTTCAATAATAAGACTTGTTGCAGATTAAATTACTCGATGGAAAAACACTTGAAACCTTAATGTCCTGCTCAATTCAGGGGAAGCCTTTGTTATTCATCTGCATTGATCAAAGAATGCTCAGGCTGTGCCTTTAACAAACAACTTATTATCATGACCATTCATGTGTAGATGTATCTTATCTCTCTTTTGACAGTGAGCTAGGATTTTGTCTGGTCAATTCAGTCTTTCTCCTTTTTGTATTCCTGCCGTACAGAAAGGTGTGGGAGAGTCTAAGATGAAAATCACCCTTGAGAAGCAAAGACTTAATGAAAAGAGCATAAGAAAACACTTCCGAAAGGATGTATACAAACCTGATAACAGCTGTATCTGAGAAGTGGGAAAGAGGGTTTGTGATTGAGGGTGCTAGTCAAATCTATAATGTTTTAATTTTCTACACGGAATAGTACTGGTGTTTTAATTAAAGATTAACTTTAAGAAAAGAGAGACCAGGGACTTCCCTGGTGACACAGTGGTTAAGAATCCACCTGCCAATGCAGGGGACACAGGTTCGATCCCTGGTTCCGGAAGATCCCACGTGCCGCAAAGCAACTAAACCCGTGCACCACAGCTACTGAGCGTGCACTCTAGAGCCCACGAGCCACAACTACTGAAACCCGTGTGCCTAGAGCTCGTGCTCCGCAACAAAAGAAGCCACGCAATGAGAAGAAGCACGTTCACCGCAAGGAAGAGTAGGCCCCTCTCGCCACAGCTAGAGAAAGCCTGCGTGCAACAACAAAGACCCAACGCAGCCAAATATAAATTTATTTTTAAAAAAGAGAGACCAGAGACCATGTGTTAGCTTGTACATGCTATGTTACCTCTCCAGACCTCAATTTCTTCTCATTAATATATTTAAAAACATCCGTCAGACTTCCCTGGTGGTGCAGTGGTTAAGAATCTGCCTGCCAGTGCAGGGGACACAGGTTCAATCCCTGGTCCGAGAAGATCCCACATGCCTCAGAGCAACTAAGCCTGTGTGCCACAACTACTGAACCCACATGCCACAACTACTGAAGCCCACGCGCCTAGAGCCCATGCTCTGCAACGAGAAGCCACTGCAAATTAGAAGCCCATGAACCCCAACAAAGAGTAGCCTCTGCTCACCACAACTAGAGAAAGCCTGTGCACAGCAACAAAAGCCCAACACAGACAAAAATAAATGAATAAATATATATATATTTTTTAAATCTGTCTTTCTATTCCATGCTTACTGCACTGGGTGCTTTCACTAAATTATCATTCATCAAGGAGGAAGTCCTACCTAAGACCTAGGATCAGTGGGAAAAATAAGGGCGTCAAAGTCCTAAAAACTCACTGAATAAAGTTATTTCCACCTGGATGCAATAGAACTATCCTCTCAAAATAATCTCTCCTAAGGGATATTACTACCACCCTTTTCTACCCAGCCTGACTGATACATCGACTCTGAAACTAATTTCACATCCTGTAACTGCAAAGAACATCACCATCCCTTTCACTAGTTTTTGTTTAACTGCTCTTGGCTGGACTGAAGTGAGTGCATTTTAATGTGATGGAAAATACACTGGAGAAATTCTCAGAGCCTGGGTTTTTTATTTTCAAGTCTGTACCTAAGGTAGGTGAGTGAAATCAGTCATTTTTAAATGAGACCCATTTCAGAAAAAATCAGTAATAGGTGGCTGACATTTAGGAAGGTAGAATCAAAGTGTATAAATTCCAAAGAATTTTCACAACCTAGATAAAGCTAATCACAATTCAAACCTAATCTACTCACTCGCAGTAAAATAAATGGTCATAATCAAATGCATTATACTCTGCATGAAGAATGTGATAACTCGGAAAGAATGGTCTATATAGAATCTTTAAAAAAAAAAAAAAACCTTAAGCAAAAGTGTACATCATGCAGGGAAAAAGGTGACCTGACCAGCACATGGAATATTTTGATCCCTTTGGCAGATCTCTGCATTTGGCCGATAGAAATGGGTGCTCCATGCCTATTAGTCATAAAGATACCCTGAAATTTCCATGTCACCAACAACCTTCCGATTAAAATTTGGCTTCTCATGAAGAATTTTGCACCAGAGGTGTGAATGTGTTATTAACCAGAGGACCATATGCTGTTTGTTTGGCTGAAAATTAGTACAGTGACAATGACAATTTGCAATATACCATCAGTTTCTGAGGTATGTTTATGCCCAGAGCCAGCTAAGCTCTGTGGGCATGCTGACCTTTGAAAGTAGTAAACAAAAGTTAATGTGTGGGGCTTCCCTGGTGGCGCAGTGGTTGAGAATCTGCCTGCTAATGCAGGGGACACAGGTTCGAGCCCTGGTCTGGGAAGATCCCACATGCCACGGGGCAACTGGGCCCGTGAGCCACAACTACTGAGCCTGCGCGTCTGGAGCCTGCGCTCTGCAACAAGAGAGGCCATGATAGTGAGAGGCCCGCACACCGCGATGAAGAGTGGCCCCCGCTTGCCACAACTAGAGAAAGCCCTCGCACAGAAACGAAGACGCAACACAGCAAAAATAAATTAATTAACTAATAAACTCCTACCCCCAACATCATCTTTAAAAAAAAAAAAAAAAAAAAAAAGTTAATGTGTGAATGAGTCTGTGTGAGATCTGTGTGGAATAGCCAAAAAGACTCCCTGGTCACTGTTGTGCCTCGTTTCTTTAAAAGTCCAGTTCCTTCCTAACTCTACTAATTAATACCTGTCCTTTCTAAACTTGTTTCTTCATCTATATAAAGGAGCTAAATTCTGCTTACTTTATAAGGCATTGTCAGGTTCATACAAGATACTGCCTATGAAAGTCCTCAGAAAATAACTGGACCATAAGAATCGTAAGGAACGGACTTCCCTGGTGGCGCAGTGGTTAAGAATCCGCCTGCCAATGCAGGGGACACGGGTTCGAGCCCTGGTTCAGGAAGATCCCACATGCCGCAGAGCAACTAAGCCCGTACGCCACAACTACTGAGCCTGTGCTCTAGAGCCCAGGAGCCACAACTACTGCACCTGCGTGCCACAACTACTGAAGCCTGCACGACTAGAGCCTGTGCTCCACAACAAGAGAAGCCACCGCAATGAGAAGCCTGCGCACCGCAACTTAGAGTAACCCCCGTTCGCCGCAACTAGAGAAAGCCCACGCTCAGCAATGAAGACCTAACAAGGCCAAAACTAAATAAATAAATAAAAAGGAAAAAAAGTTAGTAATGAGATGAGACTTCCCTTGTGGTCCAGTGGGTAAGACTCCAAGCTCCAATGCAGAGGGCCTGGGTTCGATCCCTGGTCAGGGAACTAGATCCTGCATGCATGCCACAACTAAGAAGTCTGCATGCCGCAACTGAAAAAAAAAAAAAAAAAAAAAAAAAAAATAGGATCCCGCATGCTGCAACAAAGATCCTGCCTGAGACAACTGTGACCCGGCACAGCCAAATAAGTAAATAAATATTAAAAAAAAAAAAAAGTAAGTAATGAGACAATTTATTACCAATCTGGGGGAAAGATTTAGAGCCACACTGCACTCTCTGTACCAAAATGGTTTAAAGATAAGGGGGTAAATATTTATTGTCTGTCAGGCACAGTGCTATATATGTCCATCTTATTTTTATCCCAATTACAAATATTGAAGGTAGATATTCAGATTTTACAGAACAGAGAGGAAAGGACACCTTAAATAGCAGACCCAGTATTCTAAACTATGACTTCAAAGCCTGCTCTTTCCACTAAACCAGGCCGCCACTCAGCTTGGTTTAGTCAAAAAACGGCCTGGTTTAGTGAACAAGAATTGTCATTTTTTAAAAATAGCAAACCTTTGGACTTCCCTGGTGGTCCAGTGGTTGAGAATCCGCCTTCCAATGCAGGGGACATGGGTTCAATCCCTGGTTGGGGAACTAAAATCCCACATGCCATGGGGCAACTAAGCCCACACGCCACAACTAGAGAGCCTGCACACTGCAAATAGAGAAGCTCACGCACCGCAACGAAGACGCAGTGTAGCCAAAATAAAATAAATAATTTTTAAAAATTTAATTTAAATAAGTAAATAAAATAGAAACGCTTGAAGGAAACATAAATAAATATTCAAGCCATGGAGAGGCAGAAACGAAGCAATCAACAGATAAAACAACGCTTAAATAGAAAACTTCTTTATGTAACATTTAAAAAAAGATAAATAGATGGAGGAAACAAATTTTTGAATGTTTAATATTTTTACCATTAAAAAACCTCGTACAGGGCTTCCCTGGTGGTGCAGTGGTTGAGAGTCCGCCTGCCGATGCAGGGGACACAGGTTCGTGCCCCGGTTCGGGAAGATCTCACATGCCGCGGAGCGGCTAGGCCTGTGAGCCATGGCTGCTGAGCCTGCGCGTCCGGAGCCTGTGCTCCGCAACGGGAGAGGCCGCAGCAGTGAGAGGCCCGCATACCGGAAAAACAAACAAACAAACAAACAAAAAAAACCTCATACAGGGACTTCCCTGGTGGCGCAGTTGATAAGACTCTGCACTCCCAATGCAGGGGGCCTGGGTTCAATCCCTGGTCAGGGAACTAAATCCCACATGCATGCCGCAACTAAGAGTTCACATGCCACAACTAAGGAGCCCACCTGCCACAACTAAGGAGTCCTGGAGCCACGACTAAGGCACCTGCCTGCCACAACTAAGACCCAGTGCAACCAAATAAATTAATAGGTAAATTTTTTTAAAAAAAAAAGCTCATACAAATTGAGAACCCTGAAATTTCTGTAGATAAGAGGACAAAGCATACCAACAATTCCTAAAAGAGGGAATAGAGCCCATCAACAAACATATGGGAAGATGTTTGCCTCACAATTCTTTAAGTTGGAAGTTATAACAATAATATGCATTTTGCCTACCAAATTAATAAAGAGTGAAAATAATGGTGTTACTTAATGCTAATCAGTGTTTCATAAAAGAGGCACTCTCTTACTTGCCTAATAGAAATATATGTTGGCATAAACCCTTTGGAAAGCAAAAAGTTATATTAAAACTCCTTCATCCAAAGCAATTCTGGTACTCTCTCCTAAGGAAATAATTTTAAATATGGAAAAATTGTTATGCCGAACAAAACATTTCTCACAGCTTTATTTATAACAGCAAAAAATTGGAAGCATCTTCCACGTCTGACTGTAGAGGAATGGTTAAGTAAATTATGGCATTCTTACTAGATCCCACACTATGCAGCCTTTATAAATAACATTTACAAAGAACATGCCAGGACATGGGGAAATGCTGGCTATATACTGCTAGGTATAAAAAGCCAGAACCAAATCTGCTGAGTGAATGTAACTATGTAAGAATACTGTGCATAGGAAAAGCTATAAAAATACATCAAAAGAATATTAATATGGACCATGTTTAGATAATGGGATTGTAGGTAACATTTTCTCATTTTCATTTTTGTATTTTCAAATTGCCTTTAATACTCAAGTCTTTTATGATTTAAAAAATGTTTAAACAGGGACTTCCCTGGCGGTCCAGTGGTTAAGACTCCACACTTCCACTGCAAGGGGTGCGGGTTCGATCCCTGGTCAGGGAACTAAGAAAACTAAGAACTAAGATCCCTCACGCCGCGCAGCGCAGCCAAAAAAAAAAAAAAAAAGTTTGAACAAAGCATTTAGAGCTGGGATATTGAAAGCTGTATGCTTTAAGAGAGGAATCCAAGATATATAAATATGAATATAACAACTTACAAGAGAAGACTGAATTTCTAGGGTGGTGTTATAGGCTGAATTATGTCTCCTTCAAATTCATATGCTGAAGTCCTAACCACTAGTAGTATTACAGAATGTGACTGTATTTGGAGACAGGGTCTTTAAAGAGGTAATTAAGGTTAAATGAGGTCACTGGGGTGAGCAGTAATCCAATATGACTTAGGTCCTTATAAGAACATTAGTGAGAGAGGAAAGACCATGTGAAGATAAAGGGAGAAGATAGTCATCTGTAAGCCAAGGAGAGAAGTCTCAGGAAAAAAAAACAAAAACAAAAAACAATGCTGCCAACACCTTGATCTCGGACTTCTCCTGAACTGTGAGAAAATAGAGTTCTGTTGTTTAAATCACCCAGTCTATGGTACTGTCCTAGAGCAGTCCTAACAAACTAGTACACATGGGATGTTAGAACACTACCAAGTAGGAAGAATATGGACTGGCAAAGAATTGCCTTCCTTCCCCTTGGAAGAGATTTGTTTTCATTCTGGTAATTGCATTCTTGGGGAAGTAGAAAGACCTAGGACTATTACTGTCTGATGAAGAACAGGACACCCTGTTTGAATAAAAAATAATAATAAAAAAAAGAATAGGACACCCTACACACACCTTGTACCCAACATTCATTGGTCCTCAAGGTCAGAGACCTCACTTAATGCATAAATGTTTCCTTCAAAGACAATTGTATATCTATCCTTTATAGATTTAAGTACATTTTAAATGTATAGAGGGTTTCCCTGGTGGCGCAGTGGTTGGGAGTCCGCCTACCAATGCAGAGGACGCGGGTTCGTGACCCGGTCCGGGAGGATCCCACATGACGCGCAGCGGCTGGGCCCGTGAGCCATGGCCGCTGAGCCTGTGCGTCCGGAGCCTGTGCTCCGCAGCGGGAGAGGCCACAGCAGTGAGAGGCTCGCGTACCACAAAAAAATAAAAAAATAAATGTATAGAGAAATTATATTTTAAAAACACACCACTCCTCTGTTTAAAAATCAACACGGTACTTTGAAAATAAGCATAAAATAACTCTGACTTTTTCTCAAAGCCCTCCACAGTCCGGTTCGTACTACCTGCTTCACTTTATTTCTCTCTCCTACCCATTGGAGCCCCTCCACTCCTGCATCCCAAGACCTTCATGACTCACTACCTTCATTATCCGCCCAATACCTACACTTCCACAACTTAGATCTCACCTCCTCTCCAGGCCCACCTCTCCAGGGAATCTCAGCCCTCCTTAATCCAGTCTCACAGTATTATTAACGCTTCATATGTGTGGGTCTTGCTACTCTAACAGACTATAAATTAGCAGAAAATCACCGCTGGTACTTGTTCTAAATTCCCTCATGGTCTAGCCCTCATGAGACTCAGAGGAGTGACTCATTAAATATTTCTGGTTTAAAGAAAAAAGAAGGAAAACTAATATTATTGAGCCCATGTGAAGTGCCAGGCCCAGTGCTAGATGTTTTATAGAAATTACTTTTCCACAGCAACTCTGAAGTACCATCATCATCATCATCACCCCTCAGAAAGAGTTAATTCAAAACATACTGCTGGGGCTTCCCTGGTGGCGCAGTGGTTGAGAGTCCGCCTGCCGATGCAGGGGACACGGGTTCATGCCCCGGTCCGGGAGGATCCCACATGCCGCGGAGCGGCTGGGCCCGTGAGCCATGGCCGCTGAGTCTGCGCGTCTAGAGCCTGTGCTCCGCAACGGGAGAGGCCACAACAGTGAGAGGCCCACGTACCGCAAAAAAAAAAAACACACAAAAAAACATACTGCTAACAAGTTGCAGAGTCAGGATTAAAACCCAGGTCTCCCTAACTCCAAACATAGTGCTTTCTTTTCTCCAAGATCATCAGTGTTTTTGCCTGCCTCTCCCCATGGGACTGTAAGCTTCTAGAGACAAGGGGAGCATGTCTTTTCGTGTCTGAATTTCTAGCTTATAGCAAGCATACTCAATATTTTTTAAATGAAGAGTGATACTTTCAATGGTTATCCTTTAAAATTCTGTTTTTCACATTTTTTAATAGATTTTATTTATTTATTTATTGGCTGTATTGGGTCTTCATTGCTGTGTGCGGGCTTTCTCTAGTTGCAGCAAGTGGGGGCTACTCTTTGTTGCAGTGCGAGAGCTTCTCATTGCAGTGGCTTCTCCTGTTGCAGAGCACGGGCTCTAGGTGCACAGGCTTCAGTAGTTGTGGCTTGCAGGCTCTAGAGCACAGGCTCAGTAGTTGTGGTGCACAGGCTTAGTTGCTCCATGGCATGTGGGATCTTCCCGGACCAAGGCTCAAACCCGTGTCCCCTGCATTGGCAGGCGGATTCTTAACCATTGTGCCACAAGGGGAGCCCTTCACTTCTATGTTTTGCTTATAAGGGAGATGCAGAAACCAATACATACCCGCCTGCATGTCCAAATTATAACTCAGCAAATTCTAGAGAAGGAAAGAATACAAGGCAAGTTTGACCTTGGGTTTATTGTATGCCCACTATGTGCCTAGCTTTGCTCTGGGCTCTGTGAACAATTAAAAACAAAAAACCTGACACGGTGCTTCACTGTAGTAGGTGATAAATAAATGTCTACTGAGACAAGGAAGAGAGCGACTTCCTGGTGGTCCAGTGGTAAAGAATCCACCTTCCAATGCAGGGGACACGGGTTCAATCCCTGATGGGGGAACTAAGATCCCACATGCTGTGGGGCAATGGAGCCCGTGTGCCACAACTGCTGAGCTTGTGCACTTCAATGAGAGAGCCCACGTGCTGCAAACTACAGAGCCCATGCACTCTGGAGCCCACTCGCCACAACTAGAGAGAGAAAACCAGCACACCACAACTAGAAAGAAGCCTGTGAGCCACAACAAAAGATCCCGCATGCCTCAACTAAGACCTGACGCAGCCATTTAAAAAAAAGAAGAAAGAAAAAGAAAAGGAAGAGAGACAGACTAGGGGAAGGTGGATTGCCAAATATTCCAGGCAGGGGAAATTGTGTGAACAGCAGGCAGAGGGGGAAATAAACGCAAGGTAGGCTCAAAGAGCAGTTTGGCTAAAGGGAGAGTTCTTTGCGGATCAGTGTAGTGGATGATAAAATTATAGAGGTCAGTAGCATCTGATTGTATAGTATCTTGATGCTAAGCTAAGGAATTTATTTCTTCCTATTACTAATCCCAGCTAAAATGCACCTTCCAGAGGAATTGGAATGTCAATTGGGTTTCTAGAAGCAGAAAAGCCTCCTTAGAGACGCTGAGGAATTAAGATCTAATGGTGGAATGACAGGTGGAGGGGTGGATATTTTAGATGAGGAGGTCACCCCCTCAGATCCTCTGCTGATATGGCGCCAGTTCTGCCAACTTGAGGGTGGGCAGCTGTGCTCGCTAAAGAAAGACTATTTTCACTCAGCACTCGTGTGCCTGTCAATTTTCAGTTCCTGAGTAAACTTAAGCAAAACTCCTATTGAGCTCCCAAGAACATGCACATGGTAGTCGCCAGGAGAAATCTGCTCTGACAAGGATGAGGAAAATTCCCAGCCTGGCTGTGGAAGAAAGTGCACCTCCCATAGCACACTGGCAGGAGAAGGCGGGGGCTTAATAACCTGTTCAGCCCAGACCTTCGCTGACATTCCGCCAGCCAAACACTAATCTCCCAGCAGCTTGGGCCTTGTTCCGGGCCAAAGATAGTTCAGTATGGCCTTTTGCAGGGACAGAATGGCTACACCTGTTGGCTTCTTAAAGTGAGATCAAATGTCTTTGGGGTGAAGGACAAAACCACAGTGCTTCTCAACATTTCTGATGCCAGACTCTGCTCTAGGGGAAATTGTGAAGTAGGTCATCGATCTGGGAAATGACTTGTGAGCTCATCTCCTTCAGCCTCCTGGCAGGCAAGGAAACATTATCCTTATTGTAAAAAGGAGGATCTGAGGCCCAGAGAGATTAGCTGTTATGCTTTCCTCTCCCTCGGCTGCCCCTTTGATGAACAATTATTGTTCCCTACTAAATAAATGCCTGAGACTAAATTGGACAATGGGAGACAATGAATCAGAACCTGTCCTCAAGGCTTTCATAATCTATTAGGGAAACAGATATGTCAATGCTTTTTTTGTCCAGCTTTGTTGAGATATAATTGACATATAACATTGTCTAAATTTAAGATATACAATGTGATGATTTGATACACATATATGTTGCTGAATGTTTACACAATAAGGTTAATAAGTCCTTCACCTTACATTATTACCATTTTGTGGGGGTTTTGTTTGTTTGTTTGTTTTGGCGGCACAGTGTGGCCTGTGGGAGGGATCTTTGTTCCCCAACCAGGGATTGAACATTTGCCCTGCAGTGGAAGCGCAGAGTCCTAACCACTGGCCCACCAGGGAATTCCATCTTTTGTGGTGTTGTTATGGTGAGAACATGAAAGCTCTACTCTCATAGCAGCTTTAAATATACAAGACAGTATCGTTAACTGTAATCACCATACTGTACATTAGATCTTTGGAACTTATTCTCTTATAACTGAAAGTTTGTATCCTTGACCAACATCTCCTCCATGTAAATCCTTCCAGTGTAGGAAAATACTAGAGAATTAATTATGCCAGAGGAGATGGGGATGGGGTACCAGCTAAGACCTCAGAGAGGAGAAACTATGCAAGCAGGATGTGAAAAAATGGAGATGCCTCTGGGTTAGAAAGGAGTAGGGGAGCATCCCCAGTAGGGAAGGGACTCCAGCATGGGCAAAGTTCTGAAGACAAGACAGTGCAGAGCAAGTTCAGGGGAAGGTAAATGGCCCTATGAGGCTGGATATAGGGGTACAGGATACAGTAATAGTGATTAAGCTGGAAACATGAAGGACCTAGATAAAATTTTGAATTTTATCTTGAAGGCTGGAAGATATGGCAGGGATTTCAGAAGAAATGTGTTTTTAAAAAATAATAAATTATGGCGGCATTGTGGAGGTTGACTGAACTGATAATGTTATGGACATTCCCACTCTCCTCATCCTCAGTCCGGAGATTTCAGGCCTCCCTGATCAATTTACCCCTTTATCTAACCTGCTCCCAGATTTCTTCAGAAAAGGCATGAGAGTCTGACAACAGCTCAAATAGTGCCCACCTCTTACTTCCCTCCCAAATTAATTTAATCAGGTCCTTTAGGTGGCAAGGAACTAAATAACACTAAAATTCCTTTCATTCATTTATGCCAGAAGAACTTATGGAGTACACATTATGTGCCAGGTATTATTTTCATGGAGCTTACAGTCTAGTAAGGAAACCAGGGTGTGCTGGAGCTGGCTCCTGTGGGCTCATGAGAGCCAATTGCTAAATTTTCAGAAATTTTGCAAGCCCTCAAAAAGTAAATTACATAAACTTAAAGTTAAATAAGTTATATAAAAATAAAGATAATAAATATTCCAATTCATTGCCTTCTAATAATTTTACTATTATCTATGCTATTGTATCTGTGTGGTGGAAAAACTACATAATGGTGTGCTACTATGCATTTCTTCCTAACTCATGTTCAGTGACATCATTGTTGGCAGCTTGAGATAGGCTATGGTGGGAGTATTTACCCACAGAAATCAGCAAATGCTACAAATCAGGGCTAGTTTGGGTCATTGTCTAGACTTAAGAAAGTGATGGAGAAAATATGAATAATGCATATTAAAAGTGTGTCTGTAGCTGTTACATTGTGGATACCACAAAAATTAAAGAAATATTTTTCCAGCATTCAAAAGCTATTATTCAGGGACTTCCCCAGTGGTCCAGTGGTTAAAAATCTGCCTTCCAGGGCTTCCCTGGTGGGGCAGTGGTTGAGAGTCCGCCTGCCGATGCAGGGGACATGGGTTCGTGCCCCGGTCCGGGAAGATCCCACATGCCGCGGAGCAGCTGGGCCCTTGAGCCATGGCCGCTGGGCCTGCGCATCCGGAGCCTGTGCTCTGCAGCGGGAGAGGCCACAGCAGTGAGAGGCCCGCTTACCGCAAAAAAAAAAAATTCCGTCTTCCAATGCAGAGGACGTGGGTTCGATCCCTGGCCAGGGAACTAAGATCCCACATGACACAGGGCAGCTAAACCTGCATGCCACAACTAGAGAGCCCTCACTCTGCAACTACTGAGCCTGTGCACTCTGGAGCCCACACGCCACAAGTAGAGAGAAGCCCTTGTACCACAATGAAGATCCCATGTGCCGGCAACTAAGACAAATAAATAAATTTGTCAAATAAATAAATAAAAAGCTATTGTTCAATTCAGCAAGTAAGTTGCTCACTTCTCTGATCATTGAGAGAAGTTCCTACAGTTTCCTCTTATTTACTGTGTGATAAGAAGTATACACATGTTGGGAATTCCTGGGTGGTCCAGTGGTTAGGACTCTGCGCTTCCACTGCATGGGGCACGGGTTCGATTCCTGGTCAGGGAACTAAGATCTCACACGCCAGGTGTCGTGGCAAAAAAAAAAAAAAAAAGTATACATATTTAACCCAGCAATTCTGCTCCTGGGTATATGTTAGAAAAAACCAAAAACACTAATTCAAAAATATACATGCACCCCAATGTTCATAGTAACACTATTTACAATTGCCAAGATATGGAAGCAACCTAAGTGTACATTAACAGATGAAAGGATAAAGAAGATGTGGTGCATATATACAATGGAATACTACTCAGCCATAAAAAAGAATGAAATTTTGCCATTTGCAACAACATGCATGGACTTGGAGGGAATTATACTAAGTGAAATAAGTTAGACAGAGAAAAACACTGGATGATATCACTTATATGTTGAATCTAAAAAATACAACAAACTAGTGAATATAACAAAAAAGAAGCAGACTCACAGATACAGAGAACAAACTAGTGGTTACCAGTGGGGAGAGGGAAGGGGGAAGGGGCAGTATAAGGGTAAGGGATTAAGAAGTACAAACTATTATGTATAAAATAAGGTACAGGGGCTTCCCTGGTGGTGCAGTGGTTAAGAATCCACCTGCCAGTGCAGGGGACACAGGTCCAAGCCCTGGTCCAGGAAGATCCCACATGCTGTGGAGCAACTAAGCTCGTGCACCATGACTACTGAGCCTGCACTATAGAGTCCACAAGCCACAGCTACTGAGCCCTCATGCCACAAGTACTGAAGCCTGTGCACTCTAGGGCCCATGCTCCGCAACAAGAGAAGCCACCACAATGAGAAGCCCACGCACTGCAACAAAGAGTAGCCCCTACTTGCTGCAACTAGAGACAGCCCACATGTAGCAATGAAGACCCAAAGCAGCCCAATAAATAAATAAATAAAAATTATGAATAAATAAATAAAATAAGCTGTAGGGGAATTCCCTGGCAGTCCAATGATTAAGACCTGTGGTTTTCACTGCCAGGGTTCAATCCCTTTACAGGAAACTAAAAACCTGCAAGCCAAAAGTGGCATAGCCAAAAAAAAAAAAGTTACAAGGATGGATTGTACAACACAGGGAATATAGCCAATTTTATAATAACTATGATGGAGTATAATCTTTTAAAATTATGAATCACTATATTGTACAACTGTAACTCACATAATATTGTATATCAACTATACTTCAATAAAATTTAAAAACAAAATTTTTAAGGAAATATACAGTTGTCCCTTGGTATTGTTGATGAAAAAATCAAGTCAATCTAAAAAAAGTGGAAAATTTTTCTAGAGCCAACCTGAGGATTATAACCTGGGAAACAGTCTTTCAGAAAGCTTTGAGGACTGTTCTTCCCTTTGGAGTCAAAGCAGAATTATACAAGTTCCTGAGACAAAGGGTTTACATCAAATGACATATTATTGACAGTTTACACAATCCATATCTACAGGTACAAAGCAGTGGCTCCTGGGTCACTTTGGCCCCTTGCAAGATTAAGAAGGAAGGTTATCTCCTAATGAGTTGTGACTCTTGATGAGATTAAAAAGGAATGTTATCGCCTAAGGAGGTCTGGTTAATGCAGATGCACAATTACACAGTAAAGGGGAGGGAGAAGGCCCAAAGGGGCAAAGAAAAATTTTATGTTTAAATATCTTTGTCTCGCCATTAATTATGAATTTTATTTCATTAGCATCCAGAGGGATTGGTTCCAGGATCCCACCCAACCCCCCAGAGAATGTATCCACAGATATTCAAGTACATTATATAAAATGGCATAGTATTTGCATTTAACCTAGCTATACACGTGTCCTCCCGTATACTTTTTTTTTTTTTTTTTTTTTTGGCAGTGCCAGGGGCTTGCAAGATCTTAGTTCCCCGACCAGGGGTTGAACCCACACCCTAGACAATGAAAGCTCGGAGTCCTATTCACTGGACTGCCAGGGAATTCCCCCTCCCGTATACTTTAAATTATCTAGATTACTTATAATACCTAATACAATGTAAATGCTATGTAAAGAGTTTCTGGTGCACAAGAAATTCAAGTTTTGCTTTTTGGAACTGTGTGGAACTTAAAAAAAAATATTTTCCAACCTCCCTTGGTTGAATACAGAGGGCTGGAAGACAAACTGTATTTGGCCCCTGGTTCCTGGCACAAAGCTCCTAAAATCTTTGTAATTATCTCAGTGGTAGGATTGTCTGTCTTTTGTTATTCATAATAAGCCCTTTCTCTCCCACCTGAGTTAATACTAATGGATGACCTGGAGGAGTTCCCTACACAGCCTTAGGATGGAGCTGGTCATCAGGAAGACTCAATGATTAGAGAGTTGGAACTTTCAGTCCCGCCCACTGACCTCAGGGAAGATTTGATGAGCTTCTGGACTGGATGGTGGTACACCCCAATTCCACCCCTGCTCTCAAGATCCTTCCGGATCTTGACCTGTGTACCTCTTTATCTGGCTGCTCATCTGTATCCTTTATAATATCCTTTATGATAAACTGGTAAACGTAAGTAAATATTTCCCTGAGATTTGTGACCTGTTTTAACAAATGAAGAACCCAAGGAGGGGGTCATGGGAACCTCTAATTTACAGCCAGTTGGTCAGAAGTCCAGGTGCAACGTGTGCTTGTAGTAGGCATCTGAATTAAGGGCAGTCCTGTAGGACTGAGCCCCTAACCTGTGAGATCTGACACATAGTGTCAGAACTGAGTTACAACGGAGGGTACCCAGTCTGTGTCCACCTGAGAACTGGAGAATTACTTGGTGGTGTTGGACAACACTCTATAAACAAAAATATCAGCCAATGTTTATGTTGGAACTACACTTGTTAGCTGCAAAGATAGATTGGCTATGGATACAAGAGTTTGTCAAATAGCAACAAAAGCATTCTGTGAGAACATGGAATTTCCAGTAAGAGCATTTATATTTTCTTATATGTAAATTGTGTTTTACACATCCTTTGTATCACTAAATTTATAAATAAAATTAGGTATGTAGGGCTTCCCTGGTGGCACAGTGGTTAAGAATCTGCCTGCCAAGGCAGGGGACACGGGTTCAAGCCCTGATCCAGGAAGATCCCACATGCCGCGGAGCAGCCAAGCCCCTGCGCCACAACTACTGAGCCTGAACTCTAGAGCCTGTGAACCACAACTACTGAGCCCGTGAGCCACAACTACTGAAGCCCACACACCTAGAACCTATGCTCTACAACAAGAGAAGCCTCCGCGATGAGAAGCCCACGCACCGTAACAAAGAGTGGCACCCCACTTCCCCACCTCACCGCAACCAGAGAAAAGCCCACGTGCAGCAACTAAGACCCAACACAGCGAAAAATGAAATAAATTTTTAAAAAAAATTAGGTATGTATATACATATACATTTGAAACTGAGAAGGGCTCTGTGGGGTCCTCCAGGATACAAAAGCCTTTCCGGTCCCCTTTTCTTGTTTGTAGGAAAAAGGCTTCATTTAGCTTCCTTGACCTTCCCTTAGTTTAAAAGGGCAGATTCAGAAAGTTGCTAATCAGGGAAGGGAGGGGTTGCACAAACAAGGGAGGAACAGTCAAGAAACATTAGTGCAGCCTTGGGGTAGGGTCCTGTTTCCTCCTCAAGGAATATACAAAACAGGGACTTCCACTGCAAGGGGCATGGGTTCGACCCCTGGTTGGGGAACTAGGATCCCACATGCCTTGCAGTGTGGCCAAAAATAAAGGGGGTGGGGTGGGGATATACAAAACAATATCTTTGAGTTACTCTGTGAGAACTAAGGTCCCTGAGCACAAGATTCCTGGAGCACTGCCCTGTTACCTCACCACCAACCAATTGGAAGAAAGTCACACACCCTGCAGCCCTCACCCCAAATTTTGCCTATAAAAACCTTTCCCCCAAAACCATTAGGGAGTATAGCTGATTCACTTTGTTATAAAGCAGAAACTAACACACCATTGTAAAGCAATTATACTCTAATAAAGGTGTTAAAAAAATTAAAAACTAAAACCATTGGGGAGATTGAGCGTGGCCCTGCCATAAACCTTTCTCTGCTCCAAACTCCGATGTTTTGTTATGTTTGCCCTCACTGTCAGGCACATGAACTGTGTCCCGTAACACATTCATACCGTTGCCAAAAGCTTCGCCTTTCTGTACACTGGTGCCAAATCAAATCTCAGAGACAGAGTTTTGTGTGAAGTAGAGAAGGATAGCTTTATTACTTTGCCAGGCAAAAGGGGGCACAGTGGGCTCCTGCCTCGGAAAAACTATGTGTCTCAACCCAGGAGGATTTGATGAGGGTTAATAACAATGGTTCAAAGGTGGGGTCTCTGACTAGATTAGAGTGCGAGCAGGGCCTGCCCTCCTTAATCTCCTCTTGGTCCCCTAATCTTGATGAGCTTCTCTGATCCCTTTAATCTTGCTTGGGTGGTTTATTGACTACTCCTCCCTTGATGAGCAACCATTTGAATCTGCCCTTTGGAACTCAGGGAAGGTCATGGAGGCTGGTGTCTTGGCTACAAGCAGTGGGGGACAAAAAGGCCTTCATGCCTGGGAGCCCCACCGGGCCCCGCTCAGTTTCAATACTTTTCAGAGAGCTAGTTGTTAAACATTTTACGAGCATACCCATTGGGAGAAAAAGACAGTAAATAGACATAATATAACGTGAGGTCTTGGGACTTCCCTGGAGGTGCAGTGGTTAAGAATCCACCTGCCAATGCAGGGAACACGGGTTCGAGACCTGGTCCTGGAAGATCCCACATGCCACGGAGCAACTAAGCCTGTGTGTCACACTACTGAGCCTGAACACGGGTTCGAGACCTGGTCCTGGAAGATCCCACATGCCACGGAGCAACTAAGCCTGTGTGTCACACTACTGAGCCTGTGCTCTAGAGCCCACGAGCTGCAACTACTGAGCCCATGTATCACAACCACTGAAGCCCACGCACCTAGAGCCTATGCTCTGCAACAAAGAAAAGCCACCACAGTGAGAAGCCCGTGCACCACAACAAAGAGTAGCCCCCATTCGCCGCAACTAGAGAAAGCCTGCACGCAGCAATGAAGACCCAACACAGCCAAAAATAAATAAATAAATAAATAAATCGAAAAACAAAATGTGAGGTCTTAAGGACTAGGAAGAAATAATAAACAAGACTGGGGTCAGAGTGTCACGGAATGTGCTATTTTGGATGGGCAGTCAGGGAAGGTCTCTATAATAAGATAACAGCTGAACAGAGACCTGAATGAACTGAGGGAGTGAGCCACATGAAGAGTGTCTCAAGTAGAGAAACTGAAACTGTGTAACTCACATTGGGACTTGAACCCATGGGTTGAGACTTGAACCCAGCAAAAACCCAGATTGGGACTTGAACTCATGGTCTTTTAATGGAGATCACACACCTTATCTCAGTTCCTTAAGTTCTCATTACAGAAAGAATTCAGAGACAAAGTGACAGGTAAGAAGTGTATTTATTGGGCTTCCCTGGTGGCACTGTGGTTGAGAATCCACCTACTGATGCAGGGGACATGGGTTTGTGCCCCGGTCCAGGAAGATCCCACATGCCGCGGAGTGGCTGGGCCCGTGAGCCATGGCCGCTGAGCCTGCGCGTCCGGAGCCTGTGCTCCACAATGGGAGAGGCCACAACAGTGAGAGGCCCATGTACCGCAAAAAAAAAAAAAAAAAAAAAAAAAAGTGTATTTATTTAGAGAGAAACACACTCCACAGACAGAATGTGGACCATCGCAGAAGGAGAGCACCACCAGGGTATGGGGTTGTCAGTTTTTATAGAGGTGGGTAATTTCATAGGCTAATGAGTGGGAGGAGTATTCCAGCTATTTTGGGAAAGGGGTGGGGATTCCCAGAAATTGGGCCACATCCCACTTTTTCACCTTTATGGTAGGCCTTGGACCTGTCATGGCGGCTATGCGTGTGTCATTTAGTGTGCTCAAGGTCTGGTGGAAGTCAGTCATCAGCCAACTTGGACCTAGTTGGTTCTAACCAGTTTATGTCATGTCCTTGGACTATGTCATTCTTCTTTTTGAATTTTATTTTTATTTATTTTTTTATACAGCAGGTTCTTATTAGTTATCAATTTTATACATATTAGTGTATATATGTCAATCCCAATCTCCCAATTCATCCCAACACCACCCACCCACCACCACTTTCCCCCCTTGGGGTCCATACGTTTGTTCTCTACAACTCTGTCTCTATTTCTGCCCTGCAAACTGGTTCATCTGTACCAGTTTTCTAGGTTCCACATATATGTGTTAATATACAATATTTGTTTTTCTCTTTCTGACTTACTTCACTCTGTATGACAGTCTCTAGATCCATCCACATCTTTACAAATGACCCAATTTCGTTCCTTTTTATGGCCTTGTAATATTCCATTGTATATATGTACCACATCTCCTTTATTCACCCATCTGGTGATGGACCTTTAGGTTCCTTCCATGAGCTGGCTCTTGTAAATAGTGCTGCAATGAACACTGGGATGCATGTGTCTTTTTGAATTATGGTTTTCTCTGGGTATATGGCCAGTAGTGGGATTGCTGGGTCATATGGGAATTCTATTTTTAGTTTTGTAAGGAACCTCCATATGGTTCTCCATAGTGGCTGTATCAATTTACATTCCCACCAACAGCACAAGAGAGTTTCCTTTTCTCCACACCCTCTCCAGCATTTGTTGTTTGTAGATTTTCTTTTTTGTTTGTCTGTAGATTTTCTGATGATGCCCATTCTAACTGGTGTGAGGTGATACCTCATTGTAGTTTTGATTTGCATTTCTCTAATAATTAGTGATATTGAGCAGGTTTTCACGTGCTTCTTGGCCATCTGTACGTCTTCTTTGGACAAAATGTCTATTTAGGTCTTCTGCCCATTATTGGACTGGGTTGTTTGTTTTTTTTAATATTGAGCTGCATGAGCTGTTTATATATTTTGGAGTTTAATCCTTTGTCCATTGTTTTGTTTGCAAATATTTTCTCCCATTCTGAGGGTTGTCTTTTCGTCTTGTTTATGATTCCTTTGCTGTGCAAAAGCTTTGAAATTTCATTAGGTCCCATTTGTTTATTTTTGTTTTTATTTCCATTACTCTAGGAGGTGGATCAAGAAAGATCTTGCTGTGATTTATGTCAAAGAATGTTCTTCCTATGTTTTCCTCTAAGAGTTTTATAGTGTCCGGTCTTACATTTAGGTCTCGAATCCATTCTGAGTTTATTTTTGTGTGTGGTGTAAGGGAGTGTTCTAATTTCATTCTTTTACATGTAGCTGTCCAGCTTTCCCAGCACCAATTATTGAAGAGACTGTCTTTTCTCCATTGTATACCCTTGCCTCCTTTGTCATAGATTAGTTGACCATAGGTGTGTGGGTTTATCTCTGGGTTTTCTATCCTGTTCCATTGATCTATATTTCTGTTTTTGTGCCAGTACCATATTGTCTTGATTACTGTAGCTTTGTAGTATAGTCTGAAGTCAGGGAGTCTGATTCCTCCAGCTCCGTTTTTTTCCCTCAAGACTGCTTTGGCTATTCGGGGTCTTTTGTGTCTCCATACAGATTTTATGATTTTTTTGTTCTAGTTCTGTAAAAAATGCCACTTGTAATTTGATAGGGATTCAATTGAATCTGTAGATTGCTTTGGGTAGTATAGTCATTTTCACAGTATTGATTCTTCCAATCCAAGAACATGGTATATCTCTCCATCTGTTTGTGTCACCTTTGATTTCTTTCATCAGTGTCTTATAGTTTTCTGAGTACAGGTCTTTTACCTCCTTAGGTAGGTTTATTCCTAGGTATTTTATTATTTTTGTTGCAATGGTGAATGGGACTGTTTCCTTAATTTCTCTTTCTGATCTTTTGTTGTTAGTGTATAGGAATGCAAGAGATTTCTATACATTAATTTTGTATCCTGAAACTTTACCAAATTCATTGATTAGCTCTAGTAGTTTTCTGGTGGCATCTTTAGGATTCTCCACGTATAACATCATGTCATCTGCAAACAGTGATAATTTTACTTCTTCTTTTCCAATTTGTATTCCTCTTATTTCTTTTTCTTCTCAGATTGATGTGGCTAGGACTTCCAAAACTATGTTGAATAATAATGGCGAGAGTGGACATTCTTGTCTTTTTCCTGATCTTAGAGGAAATGCTTCCAGTTTTTTATGATAGAGAATGATGTTTGCTGTGGGTTTATCACATATGGCCTTAATTATATTGAGGTAGGCTCCCTCTATGCATACTTTCTGGAGAGTTTTTATCATAAATGAGTGTTGAATTTTGTCAAAAGCTTTTTCTGCATATATTGAGATTGATCATATGGTTTTTATTCTTCAGTTTGTTAATCTGGTGTATCACATTGATTGATTTGCATGTATTGAAGAATCCTTGCATTCCTGGGATAAATCCCACTTGATCATGGTGTATAATCCTTTTAATGTGTTGTTGGATTCTGTTTGCTAGTATTTTGTTGAGGATTTTTGCATCTATACATCAGTGATATTGGTCTGTAATTTTCTTTTTTTGTAGTATCTTTATCTGGTTTTGGTATCAGGGTGATGGTGGCCTCGTAGAATGAGTTTGGGAGTGTTTCTTCCTCTGCCACTTTTTGGAAGAGTTTGAGAAGGATGGGTGTTAGCTCTTCTCTAAATGTTTGATAGAATTCACCTGTGAAGCCATCTGGTCCTGGACTTTTCTTTGTTGGAAGATTTTAAATCACAGTTTCAATTTCATTACTTGTCATTGGTCTGTTCATATTTTCTATTTCTTCCTGGTTCGGTCTTGGAAGGTTATACCTTTCTAAGAATTTGTCCATCTCTTCCAGGTTGTCCATTTTTTTGGCATAGAGTTGCTTGTAGTAGTCTCTTAGGATGCTTTGTTTTTCTTCGGTGTCTGTTGTAACTTCTTTTTCTTTTCTAATTTTATTGATTTGAGTCCTCTCCCTCCTTTTTTTGATGAGTCTGGCTAAAGGTTTATCAGTTTTTTTTAATCTTCTCAAAGAACCAGCTTTTAGTTTTATTGATCTTTGCTATTGTTTTCTTTGTTTCTATTTCATTTATTTCTGCTCTGATCTTTATGATTTATTTCCTTCTACTAACTTTGGGTTTTGTTTGTCCTTCTTTCTCTAGTTCCTTTAGGTGTAAGGTTAGATTGTTTATTTGAGATTTTTCTTGTTTCTTGAGGTAAGCTTGTATTGTTATAAACTTCCCTCTTAGAACTGCTTTTGCTGCATCCCATAGGCTTTGGATCGTCATGTTTTCATTGTCATTTGTCTCGAGGTAGTTTTTGATTTCCTCTTTTATTTCTTCAGTGATCTCTTGGTTATTTAGTAACGTATTGTTTAGCCTCCATGTGTTTGTGTTTTTTACGTTTTTTTCTCTGTAATTTATTTCTAATCTCATAGCATTTAATCCATTCACATTTATGGTAATTATCGATATGTATGTTCCTATTACCATTTTCTTAATTGTTATGGTTTTGTTTTTGTAGGTCCTTTTCTTCTCTTGTGTTTCCCGCTTAGAGAAGTCCCTTTAGCATTTGTTGTAGAGCTGGTTTGGTGGTGCTGCATTCTCTTAGCTTTTGCTTGTCTGTAAGGTGCTTTTTTTTTTTTATTCCTATCAAATCCAATATAATCAACTGAAAAAATTATAAAATAATTAGTTAACATATAAAATGTCACTAGAAATAAAATAATCAGTTTTGGCTTTTCATCTGTTCTCTTTTTAAAAAAAATTTAAAATTTTATTTTTTTTTTACACAGCAGGTTCTTATTAGTCATCAATTTTATACACATCAGTGTATACCTGTCAATCTCAATTACCCAATTCATCACACCACCACCCCCACTTCCCCACATTGTCTGTAAAGCTTTTGATTTCTCCATCAAATCTGAATGAGATCCTTGCCAGGTAGAGTAAACTTGGTTGTAGGTTCTTCCCTTTCATCACTTTAAATATATTGTGCCACTGCCTTCTGGCTTGTAGAGTGTCTGCTGAGAAATCAGCTGTTAACCTTATTGGAGTTCCCTTGTATGTTATTTGTCATTTTTCCCTTGTTGTTTTCAGTAATTTTTCTTTGTCTTTAATTTTTGTCAGTTTGATTACTATGTGTCTTGGCGTGTTTCTTCTTGGGTTTATCCTGCCTGGGACTCTCTGTGCTTCCTGCACTTGGGTGGCTATTTCCTTTCCCACGTTAGGGGAGTTTTCGACTATAATCTCTTCAAATATTTTCTCGGGTCCTTTCTCTCTTCTCCTTCTGGGTCCCTTATAATGCGAATGTTGTTGTGTTTAATATTGTCCCCAAAGTCTCTTAGGCTGTCTTCATTTCTTTTCATTACTTTTTCTTTTTTTTTTAGTTTAAATGATTTTATTTTTAGACAACCTACATGACATGTTTTTTTATTTTCCTCAAAAACAATGCCTCCGCTCCAAACAAATCAACATCAAAATGAAGAGCTCAAGGTGACATCAGTCCCATTTGTCTAAGTCCTGGTTTTATGTGGATGAAAAGCAGCAGCCAGCCAGTTATGATGAGCAGGTGATAGATCCAAACAGCCAAATATGTTAACATTTTTCCATTTCTAGACCATCCTTAAAGAAAATCATATTTGGTGTCACACCATCCTCACAGTAGTCCAGCAGAGCAACCATGCCATCTGGATTCATGTTTTCACCAATAAAGAACTGATAGTTTTTGAAATTAGCAAGGATGTGCTTGATTTGTTCTGCAGTCCCTATCATAAAAGGTTTTACTCTTTCTGGTCTCTGTTCTTCAAGCTTCCCTTTGATTGACCTCATGTAATCCTTGATGTACTTCTTGTAGGCTTCTTTTGTGAAGCTGGTTTCTTGCAAGTGATTGTTCATGACAATATCCACACCAGTGATTACTGTGCCTTTGGTACTTTTGCCCTCAGGGCCTTCAGAGGAGGCACTTCCACCAATGAGCAAGTCATCAATGTTACCCTCTCTCCTACTGACCATCTTCCCCTCCACCTCCAGACACAGCCTGTCCACAACCTCCCAGATCTTGTACATATCAGAGAACATCTCATCATGGCTGATGAGGTCCCGGTAGATCATCATGTTGGAGACTGGAGGGAGACAACAGTGGCACTAGCTTAGTAGGAGCCCGGAGCTCAGAGCGAGCGTGGTGCAGCAGAAGCGGTGCTCAGGGGGCGGGGGGAGGGGGCGGAAAAGCCATTCTTTTTTCTTTATTCTGTTCCACGGCAGTGAATTCCACCATTCAGCCTTCTAGTTCACTTATCCATTCTTCTGCCTCAGTTATTCTGCTATTGATTCCTTCTAGTGTATTTTTCATTTCAGTGATCGTATTGTTCATCTCTGTTTGTTTGTTATTTAATTCTTCTAGGTGTTTGTTCTTTAATTCTTCTAGGTCTTTGTTAAACACTTCTTGCATCTTCTCAATCTTTGCCTCCATTATTTTTCCAAGGTCCTGGATCATCTTCATATCATTATTCTGAACTCTTTTTCTGGAAGGTTTCCTATCTCCGCTTCACTTAGTTGTTTTTCTGGGGTTTTATCTTGTTCCTTCATCTGGTACAAAGTCCTCTGCCTTTTCATTTTGTCTATTTTTCTGTGAGTGTGGTTTTCCTTCCACAGGCTGCAGAAGTTCTTCTTGCTTCTGCTGTCTGCCCTCTGGTGGATGAGGCTCTATGTCATTCTTTTAAAGGTTGTGCCCTGCCCCTTCCCTCCTGTTTCAAAACCAGCAAGGACAGGGACTTCCCTGGTGACACAGTGGTTAGACCCTGTGCTCCCAATGCAGGAGGCCCGGGTTTGATCCCTGGTCTGGGAGCTAGATCCCACAAGCATGCAGCAACTAAGAGTTGGCATGCCACAACTAAGGAGCTGGTGAGCTTCAGCTAAGACCCAATGCAACCAAATAAATAAATAAATATTAAAAAAAAAAAAAAACCCACACTAGAGCTGATTAAAAAAAAAAAAAAAGAACCAGAAAGGACAAAGTCTGTGAGGGGGGAATGTGCTTATGTGTTCTGGGAATAGCAAAGAGGCTGGTTTGGCTGGAGCCTGATAAGCCAGCAGGGAGCACTAGATTGAGATCCAAAAAGTGGAGACGACCTTACAATGGTGGAGACCTTGAGGTTGATTCTACTCTGAGAGATGGTAAGCATTGGAGTGTTTTACAGAGTGGTGTCATGATCTGAATTTACATTTTTAAAAGATTGCTCAGGCAGCTGTGTGAACAGACTGTAGGGGGAGTGGAGGAGCTTGGGAAGGTAAGGAAGCTGGAGACCAGTCAGAAGGTGAGAGATGATGAGGTTTGGACCAAGGAGGCAGCTGTGGAGTTGATGAGAAGCAGTTAGATTTTAGATATATTTTGAAAATCTACCTGACAGGAAACACTGTGGATGTGGGGTGTGACAGAAAGAGATGAGTCAAGGATGACTCTAAGGTTTTTGGCCTGAGCAACTGGAAGACTGAAATACCACATACATGAAAGAAATCAGAAAATGGCTGGGGGAGGGAAGGTTGGAAGCCATGGTGGAAATTTTACTGGTTAGAGGCTTGAACGAACTTTCTGGAATGATGTGGATGTTCTCTCATTTAGAGTGGTGGTTGCCTGGGGGTAAACACTGTAAAAACTCAGTGAACTGAATTTTTAATATCTCTCTGCATTTTATTTTATATAAATTATACCTAAACACACACACACATACACACACACACACACACACACACACACACACACACACACTTTTATTGATAATGGGGAAGACTTAAGAAAAAAATTTATTTTAAAGGTTACACATGAGAGAGAATGGGATCCATATTGGAAACTCGTTGAAATTGATCCTCCCATCTCTCTCATGGGGGTCCCTGCATCTCCCTGTGCTTCTGAATCTTCATCACTTTCTCTTTTTGTTGTTAATAATTTTATTTTATTTCATTTATTTATTTTTATTTTATTTTACTTTTTTGTCTGCCTTGGGTCTTCATTGCTGCATGTGGGCTTTCTCTAGTTGTGGCAAGCGGGGGCTACTCTTCATTGTGGTGCATGGGCTTCTCATTGCGGTGGCTTCTCTTGTTGCGGAGGATGGGCTCTAGGCATGCGGGCTTCAGCAGTTGCAGCATGCAGGCTCAGGAGTTGTGGCTCACGGTCTTAGTTGCTCTGTGGCATGTGGGATCTTCTTGGACCAGGAATCAAACCCATGTCCCCTGCATTGGCAGGTGGATTTTTTTTTTTTTTTCCTTGGTACGCGGGCCTCTCACTGTTGTGGCCTCTCCTGTTGCGGAGCACAGGCTCTGGACACGCAGGCCCAGCGGCCATGGCTCACGGGCCCAGCCGCTCCGCGGCATGTGGGATCTTCCCGGATTGGGGCACGAACCCATGTCCCCTGCATCGGCAGGCGGACTGTCAACCACTGCGCCACCAGGGAAGCCCGGCAGGTGGATTTTTAACCACTGCGTCCCAGGGAAGTCCTTCATCGCTTTCTTAAACTGTGACAACCAACAAAACAATCTGATTTGTAGTATTTGCTGATTTCTGTGACATGAATATTCCCACCATATATCAAGCCACAGGCTACATCATCATCCTTGGAGGTGGTAGAGTGAAGTAGTGGAGAACACAGACTTCAGTGCAGGCAAGCTCTTTACCTCTCTGGGCCTGTTTCCTCATCTGTAAAATGAGAAGGTGCTACTAATGCTGTCTCCATAGGGTTGTTATGAGGATTAAATTAGTTAATATGTGGCATCTTGTACCTTTTAACTGTTAATAGCTCTGCTGTTAATTTACTGTGTGTCCTTGGGCAAGACCCTTCCTCTCTCTGGATCTTAGCTCCTGTCTTTGTAAAACATAGAGGTTTTGTTATAAGTAATCTTTGAAGTCCTTCCAGCTCTAGAAATCTTAGGGCCTTCTATGACTCCAGTTAAAGAGAAATCTCAGCCTCCCTCTCTGGGTTTTAAGCTCTATTCCTGAAATCACAGGTACAAGGCACCTGAGTGGTGTGAGAGATAGCCAGGTAGATTCCAAAGTGGATTCAGTCTGAAGTGGAAAGTTAAAATTGTCAGCCTTGATCTCAGCCTGGGAAAACTCCTCCTGAGCCAAAAATTTCCAGCATTTGTGACTCTCTTTAACTGGCAGCTCCAGGTGCTGGTCAGTTCGAACTGCTTCATTTGGATGCCTGCCAGGAGCCTTTGTTTAGGAACTTTCTGATTCTCCCCTGCTAAGTAGGTGCTGAAGGGAATACCTTTTTTTCTTTTCTTTTCTTTGTTGTTTGTTTTTTAAAAAATTTTATTTATTTATTTATTTATTTTTGGCTGCATTGGGTCTTCGTTGCTGTGCACAGGCTTTCTCTACTTGCAGCGAGTGGGGGCTACTCTTCGTTGTGGTGCACGGGCTTCTCACTGTGGTAGCTTCTCTTGTTGCAGAGCACGGGCTCCAGGAACGAGGGCTTCAGCAGTTGCGGCACGTGGGCTCAGTAGTTGTGTCTTGCGGGCTCTAGAGCGCAGGCTCACTAGTTGTGGTGCACAGGCTTAGTTGCTTCGTGGCATGTGGGATCTTCCTGGACCAGTGCTCGAACCCCTGTCCCCTGCATTGGCAGGCGGATTCCTAACCACTGTGCCACCAGGGAAGTTCCTCTTTTATTTGTTTTAATGGAGAGAAACAGAAATAAATAGAAGAAAACAAATACAGAGAGATACTAGGTTAATAGAAATAGATTAATAGAAGTAGAGAAAAAAACACCAAGAGAAAGAGATTTTTCCTACATTTTCTAACAAAAGAAGACAAATACAGAGTTGAAGACAAAATAAGAGCTGATTCCTACCACAAGTCTGGAGAATTTCTTGGAAAGGATCATGTTTAAAATAAATACACATGCAGAACAGATGGAGGTATTTCTTGCCTTTTTCTCTACCAATTCTTAAGTCTGAGGTAACTCCTGTAACCCCGACTCCCAAATGCCCAATGGAATAATTTTACATATTTTTCCATTCAGACCCATATTCTCCTGGTTAAATTCTGTAGGAACTACACTTATCACCTTAGAACCAAAGATTCTAAACTGAAAAGTGACCTCAGAGCATACCTCTTCTCCCTGCAGTATTTTACATATGAGGAAACCGAGGCTCAGAGAGGTTGAGTAACTTGTCAAGATCCCACAGACATGTGACAGGGCTAGGTTAGGTGGTAATTCATATATCTCAGTGGCACTTGTCCTATCTATGAGGGTCCCAGAAAGAAACAGATGGATAATTGAGAGTTTAATAAAGGAAAAGCAACAAGAAATGATGTAGTATCCCAGGGCCAATGACAGTAGGAAACTTGATCACTATGGGACCTGCGGGGACAAAGGGAGGGAGCAGAGAGTGTATGAAAGGTGTCTGCAGAGACCCTGCTTTTAGGAAGGTGGGGTGTATGATGGGGAATAAACAATCTCACATCCCTCTTTTTCCCACTTTTAGCCTCCATTGGCTGAATGTAACTAGAAGCCAGAGGACAAAGAAGTCTGTTGATAAAAGGTCAAACTGAGGCACTGAACAGGGAGGGTGGAAAGCAGATCTGGAGGCTACAAGGAAGCAACCTATCACCATTCTATTCACTGAAATTTCAAACAATGCTGTTCATGCCCCATAATTTGGCCTTAAAGTGTGCAACAAGAGCAAGCTGCCAGGAACATAAGATACAACAGGAGTCAAGAAAGCTCCAAGTTAGGACACTGAGCTGTCATATAGTGATGGAAGCAGAAGACTAGCTGGGTGGATGGAAGTTTCCAGGGGCTGCTCTGCTCCTCAGCCCAGTGCTGAACCCACACAGACTTGGCGGAGAGCCTTTCAACAGTCCAGGCCCTGCCTTCAAGGAATCTGAGTCTAGTCTGCAAAGGGTGAGGCCTGACTGTAGATGACTCCTCCTGGAGACCTGCATGATGCTGATGGGCAGGGAAGACTTCTCCACCAGAGCGACTTCCTGGAGAATCAAAAGTGATGCCAACTGTAGGAGAGAGGGGCTGGCATCTCTGTCCTGGGACTTGTGAGGAGATAGTTTTGTGGAAGCTCAGGGAGACTTAGGGAACCTTCTTCCTCAGAATAAAGTTACTTCTGCAGGAATCTCCTGATTTCACAGTTCCTTTTGGCTGTATCCTGTCTCCTCCTCTCCCACCCTTATACCTCTCTTCCCTGAAGCCAAAGGAATCTGGGGTGGAGTTAAGACTCTCAGAAGCAAGTTAAGCCAGTTCCTGCAGACCTGAACATGTTCTGTTGAGGAGTAGACCCTGAAGAAAACTACTGTCCCCAACTGTAGCCACAGTCAGCTACAAATAGTGCAGAAAGAGGGGTAAGATCTCAGAGAAAACACAAATCAGCCCTTGACTCCAAACATAGATGAACCCGAACTGGACCTGTAGATGCTGGGGCCTTGCCTGCAGGGCAGAGCTAATGCTCCCTGTGCCCTAACCCTGGTCAGCAGTGGCCACTTCTAAAAACATCTCTTTCCTTGAGGCCTTGCTCCAATTCTACCAGCTCAGCTTCTAGCAGAGTTCTTAGAGAAGCTGCATCCCAACAATGACTCAAAGAGCCCAGCTTTCAGCTTCTCTCTCTAGGGTTGTTCAGGTCCCCTGTGTCCTAGGGAAAAGCCACACATGGCTCCCTCTGGCAGGAGCAGCCTGGCTAAGCCTCTCACCTCTCTGTGGTTAAAAGGGGAGGATGCAACCAGGAAGTGTAAAGGGGCCCCTAGTTCTAGCTTGGGTAAAGGCCTGGCTGGATGCTTGAAGGCTTGGACCCTTTTGTCCAAGTTAACTCCAGCTAGTTCCCATGCTCCTGGCTGTCCCATAGTCACAATTATTTGGACTGAGTTTAAGTGAGGGAGGTTGGCCATCTTCCAGGGACTGTGAAATCTCAGCAGATGGCTCAAGCTTGTTGGGAGCTCTATGAATTCTTCACAGTTGTGCCCTATTTCAAAGCACCTTCACATCCCTTATCGCAGAAGTTCACAATCAGCCCAGGGAGACTCAAACAGCCTACAGTCAAACAGCTGGTTAATGATTAGAGACAGGATACAACTAGGAACATCAACCTCAGATCCAGTGCTCTTTCTCCAAGCTGCCTCCTACCTAATTCCTCCAACCAATGCTCAGTTTATTGAATTTGGAGATGCCCTGGCAACATCCTGTTGTTCCTTGAACAGCAAGGTCTGTCTGGCTTTAAACAACACACACACACATACTTTTGAAAAATTGTGTCTAAGTCAAATCTGTACATAAATGCATAGGGGAGCTTAGTTCAAGTATTGTCACTCTGAAAAGTTCATTATAGAAAACAAAACAAAAAGACCTCCTTTAAGACTTACATTACATTACAGCCCTGCCTACCTCTCCTCCCTCCCTTCTTGAAAAAATGTTTTGTGCATATCTTTGATCACACTCCATATGGAGTTTGTTTATACAAGGGTGGTGCCTCCAGAGGTTGGGAAGTAAGTTCTGGCTCCCCCTACTGGGCTCATGATGAATTCATTGGCCCAAAGGAATTTACTGTCTTCCCAGAAGATTCTGGGGCTCTGGGGACGATCATGTGCCTGCCTGTGCTTGGAAAGACCCCGAAAAACAGGGCTCCCTCAGGAAGGGTGTGATCATAGAAGACATTCTAAAAGAGTTAGGTTCTGAACTACACCTTGAAAGATTTTGACAGCAGGAGTTGGTGGTGAGCAATTTTGAGAAGGGAAGTGCTGTGTGAATTGAGAGGACTGGATGAGCTGGCTGGCCTAAGGAGAATGTTTGTGCCCCAGGAAAGGGAAGTGAGGAATTTTCGTTCTCAGCTTTTTGAGCAAAGGAGCAATCAATATTCTCTCTCCTCCTTTATTACTAACTTCTTATTCACAGCCAGCACATGTTGAAGAAAAACTGGGAGGGGTGTATTTTAAGTGACACTACTAGAAAATACAGATAAGCAAAGGAATAAAAAAAATATCATTGAGGGACTTCCCTGGCAGTGCAGTGGTTAGGAATCCACCTGCCAATGCAGGGGACATGGGTTCGAGCCCTGGTCTGGGAAGATCACACATGCCGCGGAGCAACTAAGCCTGTGCACCACAACTACTGAGCCCGCGTGCCCCAACTACTGAAGGCCACGTGCCTAGAGCTCATGCTCCGCAACAAGAGAAGCCACCGCAATGAGAAGCCCGTGCACCACAACAAAGGTAGCCCCTGCTCCCCACAACTAGAGAAAGCCCACACGCAGCAACGAAGACCCAACGCAGCCAAAAATAAATAAATTAATTTAAAAAAATCATTGAAACTCTGCTGCCAAGAGACCCACTACTGACATTCTAGTGATAACATTTTAGATTTTTCCTGTACCTAAATGTAGATATGTATAAATTTTACAAGAGATTCTGCATTAGAAGCTGGCTTATAACTTTGTTAATTAATAATATATTCTATGTTATAATCATCCTATGTCACTACATATATATTTACTTGTTATATACCACGTTTAAAACTTTTTATTATAAAAAATTCTAACATTACATAATTAGAAATACTAGCATCATAAGCCCCCATATACCCATCTTGCAGCTTCAACAATTATCAACATACCTCTTTAAATAATCTAGGGGGCTTCCCTGGTGGCGCAGTGGTTGAGAGTCCGCCTGCCGATGCAGGGGACACGGGTTCGTGCCCCTGTCCGGGAGGATCCCACATGCCGCGGAGCGGCTGGGCCCGTGAGCCATGGCCGCTGAGCCTGCGCGTCCGGAGCCTGTGCTCTGCAACAGGAGAGGCCACAACAGTAAGAGGCCTGGGTACCGAAAAAAAAAAAAAAAAGCTTAAAATAATCTAGGGACTTCTCTGGTGGCACAGTGCTTAAGAATCCACCTGCCAAGGCAGGGGACATGGGTTCGGTCCCTGGTCCGTGAGGATACCCCATGCCGTGCAGCAACTAAGCCCGTGTGCCACAACTACTGAGCCCGAGCTCTAGAGCCTGCGAGCCACAATACTGAGCTTGTGGGCCTAGAGCCTGTGCTCCACAACAAGAGAATGCAATGAGAAGCCGGCGCACTGCAACAAAGAGTAGCCCCACTCGCCGCAACTAGAGAAAGCCCGTGCGCAGCAATGAAGACCCAATGCAGCCAAAAAAATAAAAATAATCTAACCCTCTGGATTATTTATTTATTTATTTATTAGTATTTTTTTGGCCACACTGCATGGCATGTGGGATCTTAGTTCCCCTGCCAGGGATTGAACCCATGCTCTTTGCAGTGGAAGCGCAGATTCTTAAGCATTGGACTGCCAGGGAAGTCCCCCTCTGGATTATTTTAAAACATAACCTTAAAAAAAAAAAAAAAACATAACCTTGACATGATGTAATTTCATCTGTAAATAAAATAACTCTAAGAGGTAAGATTTAAAAAAACATAATCAGTAAAAAAAAAAAACCAAACATAATAAAGGTATCATTGTCATACCTAGAAAAAGTAACAATAATTCTTTGCTATTATCTAATATCCAGTCAGTGTTAAGTTTTCCCTGACTACCTTTTTTTTTTTTAATAGTTTTTTTTTTCTTGGCCACATCATGTGGCTTGTGGGGTTGACCAGGGAATTAACCCGGGCCGGTAGTGAAAGCGCCGAGTCCTAACCACTGGACTGCCAGGAATTCCCTCCCTGATTATATTTTTCAGTTACATTGCTTTGAATTAGGATGTAAACACCCTCTATACATTTGTTTTCTACATCTGTCTCAAGTCTCCCTTAATATACAATGGTTCTCTTTTTTCGTGCTAGTTGTTTATTGAAAAAAGATCATTTTCCTTACGTTCAGCATTTGGTTGTTTGCATCCCTGCTCTACTATTAATATGTTCTTCCATCCACTGTATTTTCTGAGAACTGATAGATCTAAAAGCTTACTCAGATCGGGTTTGATTTCTTGGCAAGAATACTTCTTAGGTAATGCTGTTAACTTCCTATTGTGACCCATCAGGAGGAACATAGTATGTAGCGGTCTCTCTCTGTAATAAGATTGACCAGAGAATATTTAAAATTTTTATTTAACCATTTCCTTATTAATAGACTTAAGATACTTCCAGTTTTTTGTTTTGTTTTTTTGCTAATTAATGCTACGACAAGCATTCTTATACGTATGTCTTTGCATGCTTGCCTAGAATATTTCCTAAAATTCCCAGAAGTCTGGGTCAATGGATATAATCAATAACTTTTCAGTGCAATAAATACCATTTTGATAGGCTAAGGCTTCCTAATAAAGACCACAGTAAATAAAATAAACCAGTAGCCCAGGAACAATAAAGTCAATGCTGACTTTTTCTGCTGACTTGGGCATCCTTCTCATTCTGGCTAGCAGGTCCAGGTCTGCACATGCAGGCACAGGGCGGATCCTATTGTAGAGCTAGTTTAGTTATGTTAGGCCTTAGCTAGATCTTCTATTTTCTCCTGTTACCAAGAGGGACTGCAGAGAGCTGTCCATGTTATTGGCTAATAAATTCAGGATGGGAAAGCATCCTGAGACTCTACTGTCTACACTGTGAAAAGATGACCTAGGGTAAAAGTTTAAAATGCTGAGGCAGTTTGACACAGTTAGGAAAAAGCAACCAAAGTTAGGCAGTTTGGGGGATTACTGCCTCGGTCCCGGAAGGAACAGGTTTTTCAGGCAGAAGCAATTAAAGTATGGTTCTAAGCTTTAATTTTTGCGTTTACAAGTCTTAGCACTACTATATAAGTACATTTCCTCTTTGTATCATCATAAAAGAAAAAAGTTTTTCTTAAACCTCAAACGTGATTTCATAAAAATTGGTATCTGAAAATTCCTTAGAATACTCCTGTATTAATTTGCTAGGGCTGCTGCAACAGATTACCACAAACTTGGTGGTTTTAAAACAACAGAAATTCATTCTCTCACAGTTTTGGAGGCCAGAGATCCAAAATCAAGGTGTCAACAGGGCCGCAATCCTTCGCAAGGCTCTAAGGGAGACTCTTTCCTTGACTCTTCCAGCTTCTGGTGGCTCTGGGCATTCTTTGGCTTATAAATGCATCACTCCAATCTCCTTCTGTCTTCAGGTCATCTTCTCTGTGTGTCCCTGTACATCCTTTTCTGTCTCATAAGGACACTCTCATTGAAGTTAGGGCCTAGCCTAACCCAGTATGAGCCCATCTTAATCCTTCCCCTAATTACATCTCCAAAGACTTATTTCCAATTAAAGTCACATTGAGGTTCTTCTGGTAGACTTGAATTTTGTGGCGACACTATTCAACCTACAATTCCCAATGTTTTATTGGAAACCGTTAGGAAAATAAGATTCATTTAACAAACCTGTTATATTTACCTGCTTTGAGGACAAACTGCTTGAGGATCATTGCCTATTCTTCTTAGCCTTCCTTGCACCATTAGAATAGTTGTTGTGGATCCAGCAAATCCAGCGTCTAATTTGAACTCCTGTCCTCATCGTATAAGATAAAAAAAAAAAAAAAGATGTCCACAGAGGGGAAAAGACTTGTTTAAAGTCATGCCCACGAGCAGCAGCAGATTTATAACTAAACCCATTTCCTCCCCTTTCAGTCCACACTTACCTTGAGCAATTGGCATTTAGGGGTGACATGAATTTACCTCCTCCAGGGAAGAGCAATAGTATCTTTTTTTTTGGGGGGGGGATCGTGCTGTGTGGCATGCTGGTTCCCCAACCAGGGATCCAGGGATTAAACCCCTGGGCCCTCTGCACTGGGAGCGCAGAGTCTTAACCACTGGACTGCCAGTAAAGTCTCTTTTTTTCTTTTTAGTATCTTTAATTAGGTAATATAACATCCCCCTTCCTCAAGAAAAAAGAAAGGTCTAATGGTGGGAACTTAAGCATGGTGATTGGCACAATAATTCTGTGTTTCTAGCAGAAGGGCCTGGGAGCAGAGAGCTGCAGTAGTGGTAGTTAAGGATGTTTCTTGGGCAAACAACACATTACACGGCCCAAACGGCCACTCCTCAGCCCAACGTACCCAGCACAGTGTTCTATGCATCAACAAACCGCCTTGACCCTGGAGACAAAAGAAGCTGCATTATTTTTTCCAGTCCTCTGTGCAGGCTGTCACCAGCTAAGAAAAAAGTAGCTACAAGTAAGGGAAGTTTATTTTCTTAAAGATGGGAGTTGATCATGTTTTCTTCCTGTTCTTAGCACTAGGGATGTTAATTACAGCTCTGAATACTGCTTAACAAGAAACGCAGTAAATATGTGACTCTGAGCTCAGTTAATGAGTTATTATTATCTTTAAAAAATTCTGATTTCATCAATTACACACTAATCAAGAGGAGTGTTCAGATGTGAGGCTCAACCCAGGGGGAATTTAAGAGGACAGCTCATACCTGTCTTGGAGAGCTGAATCATGAGTTTACAGTCCCATCTTGAGTTCAGTTCACACCTCTCTCTAGTGGTAGTTTAGAAACAAATTTCTCACATTTGTTTCTCTAGATTATTCTTTGGAGGAGCTGAAATGAGGGCAGGAGAACCAAGCTAACAAACCTGAACTTTCTTTTGTCTTCATCAGTAATTCCAGAATTAGAAGCCCACGTTTCTACCTTCCCAAAGCTTCCAGCCATTTCAGCACAATAGCACGAAATGAGATGTGGCTAAAAGCAAGAAACATTGAGTGTTCCTCTTCTCCCCTTTCCCCTCCACATTGTTGTCTCCCAGACACCAGCCAACTGAAAAGGAAGGAAAGAAACACTTGGGTCATAGGATCTTACAAGATTGACCTCCCCCCCAATCCTAAGCCACGGGTCTTGACACCCTGCCTTACTTTTCCTGGGTACCTGCTCTAGGAAATGTATGGGATCAGAGAGCCCTGGACTGGCAATCTTTAGCTTTATTAGGAACACTAATAAATTTAATAGAAAATTAATAATTAATTTAAAAAATACATTTATTTATTTTGACTGCATTGGGTCTTCGTTGCTGTATGCCGGCTTCCTCTAGTTGTGGCGAGCGGGGGCTACTCTTCCTTGTGGTGCGTGGGTTTCTTGTTGCGGTGGCTTCTCTTGCTGCGGAGCACGGGCTCTAGGCGCGCAGGCTTCAGTAGTTGAGGCACATGGGCTCTAGAGCGCAGGCTCAGTAGTTGTGGCACATGGGCTTAGTTGCTCCACGGCATGTGGGACCTTCCCAGACCAGGGCTCGAACCTGTGTCCCCTGCATTGGCAGGAGGATTCCTAACCACTGCAAGACCAAGGAAGCCCTAGTTAATTAATTTAATGGACCAGGTTAATACTAATCAACTTCAGAAGCAGCAGGCATGAGGGAACCTGAGGCATAAATGAGGTTCCAAAGACTTCTGCAGAAGGACCCAAAGGATGATGGGGGGAGCCAGCAGCCCATTTGGAATGAGGCATGCGCCTGAGAACAAGGAAGTTCTTTCATGGCCTGGGAGTAAAGGCTGCTAGCAGGAAAGGGAGGGACCACATAAAGTCCACAAAGCCCTTCTGTGATACACACTTTGCTGCAAAGTCTGGTTGGAAAGTAAGAGCAGAGCCAAGATTCCACAGAGGCCAGAGGTCCAGGCCAGGCCCTCCCCACATCCTGTGTCACCTTTCTCTGAGCATGTTTCATGCACATGAGTCCCATGGTGACCCCAAACCTCAGGTTGTGAGAAGCATGTCTGTTTTAATCTGCATTTCCCCCAAATAATTTGACCACGGAGCATTTTGAAAACACCAATTACTGTTCCATGGATTGGGGATTCTGAAAATCTCATTTTGGGAAAGGCCAATTCCAGTCCTTTTCCAAATGTAACTCTTCTCCTCTAGGAAACCCTCTCACTTGCTTCAACTCATTCACCTCCCCCTTCCTGTTTTGCAGCCTTTGATCATATAGGTAGGTGCCTGTATGAGTAACATTCTGAATCAGTCTCTAAGGGCAGCTGTATTCAGCTTGCCTGGCTCTGTGGCCCAGCCCTGATGGGTCTCTCAGAGATGACTGAGGAGAGTGGTAGGGTTCAGCAGTCTGCCTTTCTCTCAGCTACAGACCCAAACAGCTTCCAGGAAGAGCTTCACTCACTATGGACACTGCATCCTCCCCTTAAAGCTAGGATCTATGGTTCCAACTTCAAAAAAATGATACTGTTCCCAGGGCACTATCACAGTCATTCTCAGGGCCCCTCCACTGAAGCAGACGGGGCCTATCACCAACCCTGGTTTATGTAAGAGAAGCTGGTCACATTGCTCACATTCACAGTCATTCAGAGAAAGGACTAGCATGCTCCCTCATCGTCAGTCTGTTTTTCTCTCCAAGTACCACACTACTTCCCCCGGGGAAACCTACTCTCAACTGGACTCCAGAGCAACTGATCTTGGGCCAGGGCTGGGGACAAGGAACAAGCAGGTCTTAGCATTTGTGTGTTTGCCCTTGACCTGCCTTTACCCTTGAGGGAACTCCTGTGTTCTGCTCCAAGCACCCCAAGCTGACCTTCCAACCAGTCATTTGGGGCCTTTTTCCTGCTGTCTCTTGGCTATATACATACTCAAATTTTGCATTGGAATAATATTTATTTATTTTTTTTTTACTTGGCAAAAAGTCAAGTGCTACATTTTTAAAAACAAAATCTCAAACAATCAAACGCATTACCCATCACAGAAGAGGGTCTGGCAACAGTACAAAACATCCTACTTAAGATTTTTTTTTATACAGTAGGTTTAAAATGAGTTCTGTGAGAACTAAGAAATCTACAGCTTGTAGTTTAATAGAAAAAAATTAAGACAATTAAAAGATCTGTAGCATCCAGCATTTTGCTTAATTCCCTGTTTTATAGCACCTATTTCTCTAGGTTAGAAGATGAGAATTCTAGAACCTGTGGTGTATGTCTTGTACCACAGCAAGATAGGGTGGACCTGCTGTCTCCCCTCCCCACCAGTCCCCATCACCAAGGAGAAGACACTCTTTTTTTCAATCTCCCCACTTACTCCCAGAGCAGAGGGGGATAACTGGGAAAGCAACTTAGAAATCAGAGTGCAGGAATATGACTTCCTTTCCCCAGAATGGACTGCTGACAGAAGCAGAGTATGTGTTTAGAATGGTGGAGGAGTCTGTGGGTGGGAACAGCTATTATCTGCAACATGAGGCATAAAAAGCGAGGAGTAACTGGACATCACGGTCAGTTGCCTGCAAGTTTAAAAACCTCAGACTAAACAGACAGTTCGAGGGAGGAACAAATTACTAATCACATAGATGCTTTACATGCACACCACTGTTGGCTGTAGGCCACCCCATCACCATCCCAGGGCTGAGCCAACAGAGTGGCTCCACTCTACTAAGAAAAACAAACATTACACACGGGAAGCACTCACTACACACAGATAAATCCCCTGTTCATCCCCACCCTCCAGAACTGAACCCAATTTAGAAAACAAAAGCAAAACCCACTGGGGAGATTAGAAGAAAAGCAAAGAAGTTTCTCCCCAAAGCCAAGGGGACCGAGTATGTTAATTTTAGCAGACTTGAGGCCCCCAGCCAGCTCCAGGCCCCTGAGAAACCAGATCAGGTCTTATTTGAGAGGAGGGAGAGGGAGGTTTGGATGGAGATTCTTTTTACCAAGTCCTACCAAGGCTTCTGTAGACTCCAGAGCTGCATCTTGGATGGAGAACCTGATGTTTTGGGGGAGTGGCCATTGATTTAACCAGATGGGAAACTGAAGTGGAAATGACACATACACAGAAATGTTCTCACCTGGGGACACACAGATGGGAAGGCAGATGGGAGATGGATTACTTTGGAGTCCTGGCATGAGTCCCCAGGAAGCTTTCAATCTAACTCAAAGGGTTTCCTCCTGGTGAATTGTTTTCCTTTCTATTTTTACTTCCTATAATCAGTGTTGTTAGACTTTACAAAACAAGATAAAAACTAGTCCCAAAGCTGGACTCTCTGAATATAGTTGTTTCTTTTATAAATATTTTAATTACAGTAATCCTCACTCCAGATAATTTCAGTGACAAACGGTACTTGCAGGCACACAAGTTCTCTCTCTCTCTCTCTCTCTCTCACACACACACACACACACACACACACACACACACACACAGCCCCCAAACTTTCACAGAAAGTCTGACAGCAACCATATAATTATAACGGAGCCCTACCTCTCAAGAGTGAAGTAAGGGTGAGAATGACTATGTCAACCTAAAGAAGCCAGAGAGGGGAGACTGTGTGTCACTTAAAGAAAAAATATAAACAGGAATTAACAACAATGTCTGGTTGAAAAGCCAGAAAGAAAAAAGATAGTAAAGTAAAATTCTGCTTACCAAAAAGGAAAAAAGAAAAAAAAAAAAAAGACAACCCTTCAGATTTCTGTACAGAGGTTCTTCCTGTCAAGTGCCTACACCATAGACAAACTCTGGTGTTGCCACTAAAATACGAGGGACTCACACAATTGGAAAGAAATCAAAAGAAGAAACTGAAACTGAGGATGGAAGTTAGTGAATTTCTGTGCATTCTGGGAGAGACTTAGTTGCCGTTAACTCCAGAGCCCAGCATAGTTTCCATGGAGCCCTGAAGGGAGGGGTCCTCCTGCCACGAAGAGCTTCGTTCCGGACGAGTCGTAGCAGTGAGTGTAGACAGCATTGGGGAAGGAATCGGTGTCTGAAAAATAACTCCTCCAGGTTTCGTCATGATTCTGTGGGAAATAAGAGACTCTGTGAGCACTCGCCGTGGGGCAGAAAAGGGAAGGAAGGGACAAGAATGCTTTCTGGGCTCCTTAAGAGGAGAGAGTCGTGTATCTACACAGGAGACTGGTACTCATGGGAGTTGGAGCCCCGTTTTTCCAAATGAACATTAGGGAGGAGCCAAGCAGGCTGAAGAATTGCTACATAAACCGACAGTCTTCTCAAGACTGCTGGAACCAAATGCTTTCATAATGCACTGGCTGCCTCAGTGGGAGGTTCCTCTCCTTCCAGCTCTATTATCACCTGGGGGTTACCCTGGGCCAACCGGTGTGTCTTACTGGGCCTGTTTTCCCACAGACATGCAGACACAAAAACAAAACCAAGGGAAAGTGCCCTTCTCTGCTCCAAGGAGTGTCTCTTACTAGTGAAAAACTATGTGGCAGGTGGTGTGTCAGTGGGGGTGGGAGTGGGTAGGTGGAGTGAATACAACTTTTCCGTCACTGCCCAGTAACCATGTGAGGCATGGGCTTACTCACCAGCCAGCCTCTGCCAGTCGTCAGCTTCAGATTCTCCCCTGCTAGTCTGGGCTTGGACCCATAACAAGCTGAGAGCCTCTCTTCCAGGAACCTCTGAGCTCGGATGTCATAGAATAGCAGGGAGCCCTGCCCTGTGCCCACAGTGATGATGTGCTCATAGAAGCTCACTGACCGGATACCTGAGAGAGAGAAAAGTAAAGGGCAATCAGGTCTGCTAGCTTGAACTTCTCTGACACTGAGTTCACATGGCACCCCTAAATATCACAGCGCCTTTCCCAAAGCAAACCTAGCTCACGCACAAGCCAGAGAACCCCGATGCCACACTGCCCATCCACACACTAACAGGAACCTTCCCATAAGCCTCAGAAGTACCAAATGCCTGATGATGCCCAAGATGCTTTGGGCCCAAGACCGTAAGTATGCCCTGAACCTGCTTGCCTCCCCTCGACTCACTCTGAAGTCACCTTTCATAACTCTAAGTTCTTTTCCATTTAATGTTTCCAACCTGTACTGAAACTGAGGGTAATCTGCATATTTACAAATCATTACATTAACAAGGACTTTCTTGTATTTGACCTAAAACCACTACCATGGCACTGCAAGAGGTCTTTATCTGGTATTAAGTGTGTTATGAGAGTGGCAAACAGCCTAGAACTGAAGCACTCAAAGGAGCACTGTCTCTCACCTGTGAATTTAAGACAAGTCACCTAATCACTTTGGGTCACAGGGAAAATACATCTGCTGCATCTGTGGATCAGATAAGTGCATGGGATGTGAAGATGTCTCTAAAGTACAAAAGAGGTGCTCACTAATATTTGTGAAATCAATATTTCCTTATTAGGTTTGAAAGCTACTCCTGTTAACAGTAACCAAAATCTCTTAAAACTTCATTGCAGACATCATTCCGGCCAAGACTATTTATTCATTCCCTTACTACTTTCCTTACACACATTATCCTCTCTGTTCTGAAATGTATTTCAAGAATAACTGAAAACAAATCTAAAACAATGGCCAAAACTGCAGCATCTACATGAAAATAAATACTATTTGAAAGAGAGAAGACACTGTGCCTTTTAGGATCCCCAGGATAATGTAGCCACATTTTTGCATGAGAAGGGGGACAATGTCAGATGAAGAAGAAAACACACTTTGTTAAGTTGGACAATCTGGATTCTGGTCCCTGGCTGTTCCCCCACCAACCTGTGTGGTGTTTGGAAAGTTATTTAACTAATCTGGGTCTCAGTCTCCTCATCTATAAAATGGGGTATAAACTGCTTCCCACAGGGTTCTTGGTAAGATGAAATGAGATGCCAGACAAAGGTATTCTGAAATCTTAAAGTACAGTACAAACGTAAGTCTCTCTTTTTATTCCTCAATGAAGCATGAGGGTGTCCTCAGAGAGAATATGCTATTAAAGATTGGGAGGCGGGGGGGGGGGGCTGAAGCCTAATTCACTCAGTGGGTAAGAACTAAACTGAATATTTTCTTCAGCTTTATTGAGGTATAACTGACATAGAATACGTTGCACATATTCAAGGTATACAATTTGAAGTTTTAATATATGTATATATCCAGGACACAACCACCACAATCAAAATAACATATTTATCACCCCCCAAAGTTTCCTCATGCCCCTCTGTAAAATCCTCCTCACCCCACCACATCATCCCTTAGCATAAAACAATTTTATAGTTCAGGTAGGGTCCCAGCAAAAAACTACCACAAGGAGTAGGGCTCTGTGAAAGAACAAGGAAACCACCAATACGCTGACTACTGGTTTCCATCAAAGGCTTCTGTGGCCACACATTTGCGTGCGGTGTTTGAAGCTTTGCTGCCGTATGCAGGTATTCAATCTCCCCTCTGTGTCACCAAACACCTCCACCAGGTTCCATAAAGACCACTATATTTGTTTGGAAACCAATATTGAAACTGAAGGTCAAAAGCCATTCACAACGCAGCTGTAAGCCTGAGGGGCACACGGGGGCCTCTTACCACTGCCTCGCTCCCTGGAGCAGACAGACTTGACGTTGTATGATGGTTGCCGTGGATCCAAGAAGGAGACATGAGCTTGGGAGCCCACTGCATACACTGACCACTCACTACCATAGGCCAGGCACACATTCTCACGGCAATATGGCAGTTTGGTGGAGAGGAGCTGAAAACAGAGAGAGAAGAGATGCACCTATGGCATTACCAGAAAGCACAGGGCAGGGCATTGTTCTTAGATGCCCACCTCTGTGGGCTTTCCTCATATACCAGACAAACAAAGTCACAGACAAAAAGACATGTCCCAATTAAGGAAATAACATCCTGCTCCACCCCTACATATGTAAGACAAAGAAAGAATGATGATAATAAACAAGATCTAGGTACTGAAGAGGACCAGTTAGGGAAAAAGGTCAAGCTCGAATTAAATAATCAGAAGCAGACAGGCTGTTTCCAGGGATAACCCCAGGGCACTAAAGCCAAGGTCCCACTCTGTCCTCTCTGCTGGGAAGAGCCACTACCCTTTCTCACTGATCTTCAGGTAAAGGGGCTGATTTCTGGCTACCCTCAGCCTAACTGCCCAACTGTATGGGAGTTGTACACTATAGAAAGCACACTCGTGGGACTGCTCAACCCCAGGTAACCCCAATCAGCCTTAACCCTGGATCCTTGGCATTTAGCCAATCCTCAGTGGCTACTGCATGTAAGGCACCAAGCAAGGTCAGTGGAGCTCAAAGGCTGCTGTGACATGAAGGAAATCCATAATTCCTGGAGCTCTGCTTCCTCTTGAAAAAGAGTCTATCATAGAAGTTATAAGCAGCAAAGGCCTCTGGGACAAGAAGAGGACAAACGATCCACGGGTCGGTTTAACTTTAGGCAAAAGGTGCTTGCAAATATTGTAAATTAAATCCATACCTTACATGATTATTTTAGAGATGATTAATCTTAGTTTAATTGATCTTCGGTTGCCAATGGCTCCTAACATTTAGGTTTTTCCTGCCCTCACAATATTGCAAATAGTCAGTAATCCATAAGCAAATACTTAAATGCACTGTGGATTGGAAGACTGCTAGTTAAAGGAGTCTCTCAGCAAGTCTTTGCAATGTGAAAGAATCACCCCCTCTCTCTCTTTTTTTTTTTTTTTCCCAGTTCTGGACATTAGTTTAATCAGTCATTTTCACCTTCTCTGAAGAGCATAAAAATTTACTCAGTTTGCCAGTATCCCTATCATAAAATTGCTGTAAGTTGTTCTAAATTAATTATTTCACAGGAAATAGATAGATATCTTATTGTTGGGTAATGGAAATGCATAGATTATCCTGTACATGTTACTCCAATCAACTGATAACATAGTTTCTGCTGGGTTCCCTCTGACTTCTTTAAAAGACTTTGAAGAGGGGCAGGCCAGACTCAGAATTTCACGCACTATGCAATCACATGCCCAGACCCTTGGAGAACTCGTGCTTTAGACAAGAATGAAAAAGTTTAGGGAGGATTAAAGTATTTTAACTATAAGGTGAAACTACTAAGTCATGTTCATCACACCTTAGACAGTGTATTTTCAGCTTTCCAGAGATGAAAGTAGCCATCCAAAGATACTGCTCCCAATTCCTGCAAGACCAATGAAAAACAGGTTATACTCACAGCAACTAATATATAACAGTAAGCAGGGGAAGACTCTGCAGGTTGGGGTCCTCCCATTACTCACTCCTATCCTATGATGGTGCCAGGGATTATCAGCCCATCATCTTACCCTACAAAATGCAGCTGTACAGCATATTAAAGCAAGGCTGCTTCTTGAGAGAACCCAAGAAGCAAGTCCTAGTTTGAACACAGAGACACCCATGGTTAAAAAAGCTCATACTATACAATGATATACATGACATCCTGTTTGATAGTTAGAGCAGAGCATGCACATGAAAGACAGTTTTGTAAGTCTCAGTGCGAGAGCTTCTATAAATAGAGGGTCTTAGCTGGGAGAGACGTCTACCCCTAACCCATAAATATGGATGAGAGATAGGAGGCAGCTAAGGGAACTACCCCTCAAATTGTGGCCTGATTCAAATTTTGGGAAAAGAGCCTTTCTGCTCTTCTGGCTCTGGGTCTCCATACTAACACTCTACTTAATAGCCCAGCAGGGCTTCCCTGGTGGCGCAGTGGTTGAGAGTCCGCCTGCCGATGCAGGGGACACGGGTTTGTGTCCCGGTCCTGGAAGATCCCACATGCCGCGGAGCGGCTGGGCCCGTGAGCCATGGCCGCTGAGCCTGCGTGTCTGGAGCCTGTGCTCTGCAACGGGAGAGGCCACAACAGTGAGAGGCCCGCGTACCGAAAAAAAAAAAAAAAAAAAATAGCCCAGCAGTTTCAGATCTGACTCAAATGATTAAGACTTGATGGCAGTGTTGAGAAGAGGCAGTAAAGAATGAAAAGAAACTGAATACAAGAGAGAAGAAAGTGATTGCATGTAGGAGAATCACACCCAAAATAGAGCACCAGCAAGATCATGTGCAAATTGAGAGACAGTCAAATCAGAGTGGCCCTGGGGAAACTCTGAGAGGCTAACAGATATGAACCATCCAGAGAATACTCAATGCAAGGGGTGGCTTTCATAATTTCAGTTATAATCTTTCTCAGAGAGAGATTATAACTAAGCATCCCTCAGCCTTCAAGAGATGCTCTGTGGGCTCAGAACTGAGTTATGTAGTAAGCTCTGACTTGGGGAAGCAGGAGGAGAGTGCACCTCCCAAAACATAAGCCAAGAAGCTGAAGCAAGAAGAACAGGCTTCAGGGAACCTTTGGCAAGCTCATACCTTGTTCTTGTTGTTGAAGGCCAGAGCTCGGACCTTGCAGTTGTCAGGGTTTGTGTCCTCCTTGGGGATGTCCTTTAAGGCCTTGTGAGTGATGTGAGCATACACAGGGACCCGTGACACATTGTGCCTTGCATCACTTTTGGTTAACACATCATCTGTCACCTCCCAGAGTCCCATAGAACCATCGCGTGAGCCTGTAGGGCAAGGAAACCACAGATGTCAGACATATCTAACTTTCCATGAGACAGTCCCACAGAAGCCAAATGGGATTTCTTAGTCTAGCTCTTTGTGTACCATACTCACATGTGCTGAAGCTTGCCCAGGTGGCCCACACCAAGACAGAAAGCAGTATGTATTTTAATAGCCATACCAAGAGGATGATTCAACTGAGGTGTAGGAGTTAAAATATAACCTTTAAGTGTAACGTAGTTGCTGGGACTTTTGAAAAGAGAGAATACATTTGATAAAGCTCAGTAATTTTCCAAGCCAAATGCTTAGGTCACTTGGGCATGCATGCACAGGTGATTTCTACTAGGTAATAGGGTTTGAAAACTTCCACTCTAGATCAGTGGTGCATAATATTTTCTGAGTCATGTACCCCTCTGACAGACTTAGGAATGTTAAAGACCCCTTTTCTCTAGAAAAATACACAAAAAAACCTACCTTGCACACTCAGTTTCAGGGAGCTTCATGGGCCTCTTGAAGGAACCATAATCCCTGAATTAAGAATGACTGTTCTGGGCTTCCCTGGTGGCGCAGTGGTTAAGAATCTGCCTGTCAATGCAGGGGACATGGGTTCAAGCCCTGGTCCGGGAAGATCCCACATGCCACGGAGCAACTAAGCCCGTGCGCCACAACTACTGAGCCTGCACTCTAGAGCCCGCGAGCCACAACTATGGAGCCCGCGTGCTGCAACTGCTGAAGCCCGTATGCCTAGAGCCCGTGCTCCTCAACAAGAGAAGCCACCACAGTGAGAAGCCTGCGCACCGCAACGAAGACCCAACACAGCCAAAAATAAATAAAATAAAATAAATTTTTAAAAAATGCCTTAAGAATGACTGTTCTACATTAAGATGAATGCTTAAAAACATAAATAGTTTTCCTTAGGGAACATAATGAAGCACTTAAAAACAAGTCTATGATATAGTCATAAAACAGTGTATCAAGAACCAATAAAAAGGGCTTCCCTGGTGGCACAGTGGTTAAGAATCCGCCTGCCAATGCAGAGGACACGGGTTTCAGCCCTGGTCTGGGAAGATCCCACATGCGACGGAGCAACTGAGCCTGTGCGCCACAACTACTGAGCCTATGTTCTAGAGCCCGTGAGCCTCAACTACTGAAGCCCACAAGCCTAGAGCCAATGCTCCACAACAAGAGAAGCCACCGCAATGAGAAGCCTGCGCACTACAACGAAGAGTAGCCCTGCTTGCCACAACTAGAGAAAGCCCACGCCCAGCAACAAAGATCCAACTCAGCCAAAAATAATTTAAAAAATAAAAGAAACAATTAAAAGAAGTTTTCAAATTCCTTTCTAGTAGCATTATCTGCCAACTCTCCTTTGAGACCAGAAGGTGCCCTTCTCACGTTGCAAATCTCCTGAATACTTCACAGTAAAAATTGTCTAACATGGGATAAATATCATCCAACTTGTTTGTATCATAAGGTTTGTGGACAAAGGTTCAAAGCAGAGGGCTCATCATGTGTGAAATCGAGAAAAGGCCAGAGAGAGAAGGGCACATCTAGAGAACTACGAACGGTTTATAATGCAAATTAAAAAAATAAAACTATACGTTTTATTATGAAAAATGTCAAGCATATTGAAATGTTGAAAGAATTTTACAATGAGTTGTATACTTACACCTATAGTCTACTATCAACATTTTCTTATACTTGGCATATCATATATCTATACATATATCCATCCCTCTATATGATCCTATTTTAACCTACTGATAATCCCATTTTAACAACTGAAATATGTACTGAAAAAAGACTAGCAAGATTGATTTCAAATTGTTAACAGTGACTATCTGTGGGCACAAACTGTGTGGGTAATTCTTTCCTTTTTTGTTTATTTGAATTAAAAAAATTCTTACAATAAACATGTATTACTTTTACAGTAAAGCAAAAATTATTTTAAGAACTAATCTGGCAGCAACATGAAGATTAGATTGGAGGAGACAAGACTAGAGGCAGAGAGAAAATATGGAAGGACACTGGGGTAATTAAAAAGATAGATGATGAGCACTCAAGTAGACAAGATAGAAAAGAAATTGATGGATATAAGAGATATTTTAGAAAACAGAATCAACATGGCTTGGTAATCTTAAGGAGACTGAAGAGTCTTAGTTCTCTGGCTGTGCACCTAGGTGGAAGGTAGGAGAATTTACCAATATATGTCAATGGCAGGGGGAGGTGAGGTCCTGGAAGGCAGATGATGAGTTTGAATACACTGAATTTGAGGGGAATGTTCAAGGCTTGATGCTCATCATCAAGTGTGAACATTAACACTGGTTAACAAGTACTGAGCATTTTCAATATGGCAGCCACTAAACACTATCTGATCTTCCCAATGACCCTGTGATGTTTATATATAATCATTATCCATGTTACAGATGAGGAAATCCAAGCCTCAAAAGCCTTAAATAACTTGCCCTCTGTGCTAATAAGTGGTAAGACCAGGATTCAAATTAAGATCTTTATTATCAGAGCCAATACTTTTTTTTTAATGCAGCAAAAACTACTGGTAATGGTACATCAAACACTTTTTTTTTTTTTTTTTTGCGGTATGTGGGCCTCTCACTGTTGTGGCCCCTCCCTTTGTGGAGCACAGGCTCTGGACGCGCAGGCTCAGTGGCCATGGCTCACGGGCCTAGCCGCTCCGCGGCATGTGGGATCTTCCCAGACCGGGGCACGAACCCGTGTCCCCTGCATCGGCAGGTGGACTCTCAACCACTGCGCCACTAGGGAAGCCCCAAGCACTCTTTTTATAAATAATAAAACCTTGTTTATATCCAATTTAACAAGACATCTACATTGACTTAAAACTATTTGGACTTTCTTGCTGATGCGACCTCTCAGAGTATGAAATTCCTGATTTGAATGTGAACAAAGCATAACTGAAAATTCAAAAGAAACTTTTTTTTTTTGGCCGCACCATGCAGCTTGCAGGATCTTAGTTCCCGAACCAGGGATCGAACCCAGACCCCCTACAGTGGAAGCATGGAGTACTAACCACTGGACTGCCAAGGAACTCCCCAAGAGAAACACTGTCCCCGGCCCTCCTGCACAGTTGAATGTTAGAACTATTTCCAACTGAGCTGCTTACTGCAAAATTTTGAGGCAGTTTCTCAATCTTTGTATAACACTCCTCCAAACTGGGATCCTCGTTGTCTCTGCACATATTAGTTTTAAAATGTATACTGGGGACTTCCCTGGTGAGCCAGTGGTTAAGAATCTGCCTTCCAATGCTGGGGACGCAGCGGGGAACTAAGATCCCACATGCTGCAGGGCAACTAAACCCGGGCGCTCTAGAGCTCTTGCGCCACTAGAGCGCCCATGTGTTGTAACTGCTGAGAGGCCCACACGCCAACGAAAGATCCCGTGTGCCTCAACTAAGATCCGACACAGCCAATAAATAAATATTTTTTTAAAAAAAAGACAGCACAGATCAGTAGCTCACACTTCCTGGGCTTCTTTCACTGTGGTTGTTCTGTCTTCGAACAAATGGGAAGGTTGAGCTGGGAGGATTTTTTAAAAAATAAATAAATAAAATGTATACTGTGTTTTTACTTTCTATCTTCCATAATTGTATGTGGTGTTGTGTACCATGTAATATGTCAACGGTATGTCACACGGCAACTCCATCACTAAGGTAGGGAAGTGTACTAACTTACTTTGATGATTAGGAAACTGAAACACAGCTTCTTTCAACATGTAACAATTTGGAGAACAGAGCATTTGAAGATTAGTACTTTTACAAAGCTATATTTCCTCAATTTAGATGGCAAAATTATATATTAGGAACATCGATGGAAGGATTTTTGTTGTGTATGTTGATTTATAGTGATTCTACAGTTTATAAGGAAGGTGTATTCTATATTATCATAATTAAAGTCTCAGTAGAAAATAAGAATATCATGAACATTTAGATTTTAATTTTTCGTTAAAGTATAATTCACTTACAATATAATATTAGTTTCAGGTGTACAGCAGTCATTCATTATTTTTATACTCTATTTAAGGTTATTATAAAATAATGACCATATTTCCCTGTGCCGTACAATACATCCTTGTTGCTTATTTTATTTTTTATAAATTTATTTTATTTATTTTGTTTTTGGCTGCGTTGGGTCTTCATTGCTGCATGTGGGCTTTCTCTAGTTGCGGCGAGCGGGGGCTACTCTTTGTTGCAGTGAGCAGGCTTCTCATTGTGGTGGCTTCTCTTGTTGCAGAGCATAGGCTCTAGGTGCACAGGCTTCAGTAGTTGTGGCTCACAGGCTCTAGAGCGCAGGCTCAGTAGTTGTGGTGCACAGGCTTAGTTGCTCCGCGGCATGTGGGATCTTCCCAGACCAGGGCTTGAACCCGTGTCCCCTGCATTGGCAGGCGATGCTTAACCACTGTACCACCAGGGAAGCCCTGTTGCTTATTTTATACACAGTACTTTGTATCTCTTAATTCCATACTTCTATCTTGCCCTCTCCCTCTCCCCTCTGGTAACCACTAGTTTGTTCTCTTTATCTGTGAATCTGTTTCTGTTTTGTTATATACATTCATTTCATTATTTTTTTATTCCACATATAATTAGTAAAGTGTTTGTCTTTCTCTGACTTATTTCACTAAGCATAATACCCTCTAGGTCCATCCACATTGTTGCAAATGGCAGAGTTTCATTCTTTTTTAATGGCTGAGTAATAGTCCATTGTGTATATATACCACATCTTTAAAAAAAATTTTTACTTTATATTGGAGTATAGTTGACTAACAATAGTGTGTTAGTTTCAGGTGTACAGCAAAGTGATTCAGTTATACATATACATGTATCTATTCTCTTTCAAATTCTTTTCCCATTTAGGTTATTACAGAATGTTGAGCAGAGTTCCCTGTGCTATACAGTAGGTCCTTGTTGGTTATCTATTTTATTTTTCTATTTTATTTATTTTGGGCTATGCCACGTGGCTTGTGCGATCTTAGTTCCCTGACCAGGGATTGAAACTGCAGAGTCCTAACAACTGGACCACCAGGGAATTCCCTGGTTATCTATTTTAAACATAGCAGTGTGTACATGTCAATCCCAAACTCCCAATCTATCCCTCCCCCCCAGTAACCATAAGTACATTCTCTAAGTTTGTGAGTCTGTTTCTGTTTTGTAAGTTCATTTGTATGAACTTTTGTTGTTGTTGTGTTTTTTTTTAGATTTCACATGTAAGCAACATCATATATTTGTCTTTCTCTGTCTGACTTACTTCACTTAGGATGATAATCTCCAGGTCCATCCATGTCACTGCAAATGGCATTATTTCATTCTTTTTAATGGCTGAGTAATATTCCATTGTATATATGTACCACATCTTCTTTAGCCATTCATCTGTTGATAAGACACGTAGGTTGCTTCCATATCTTGACTATTACATATGATGCTACTAAGAATATTGGGGTGCGTGTATTTTTTCAAATTAGAGTTTTCATGTTCTTTAAATATATATCTAGCTGTAGAATTGCTGGATCATATAGTAGTCCTATTTTTATTCAATTTTTTTAAATTTAAAAAAATATTTATTTATTTGGCTGCGTTGGGTCTTAGTTACAGCACACGGGATCTTCGGTGCGGCATACAGGATCTTTCGTTGTGGCACACGGGCCTCTCTTTAGTTGTGGTGCGTGGGATCAGTGGTTGTGGTGTGCAGGCTCTCTAGTTGTGGTGCACAGGCTCTAGAGTGTGAGGGCTGAGTAGTTGTGGCATGCAGGCTTAGCTCCCCTGAAGCATGTGGGATCTTAGTTCCCTGACCAGGGATCGAACCCATGTCCCCTGCATTGGAAGGCAGATTCTTAACGAAGGCAGATTCTTAACCACCGGACCACCAGGGAAGTCCCTATTTTTAGTTTTTTGAGGAACGTTTATACTGTTTTTCATAATGGCCACACCAATTTACGTTCTTCCAGCAGTGTACTAGGGTTCCCTTTTCTCCACATCCTCACCAACATTTGAAGACTTTTTGATGACAGACATTCTGACAGGTGTGAAGTGATTATTATCTCACTGTGGTTTTGATTTGCATTTCTCTGATGATTAGCAATTTTGAGCATTTCCTCATGTGCCTGTTGGCCACTGTACATCTTCTTTGGAAAAATGTCTATCCAGGTTTTCTGCCCAATTTTTAATTGGGTTATTTTTTTATATTGAGTTGTATGAGCTATTTATATATTTTGGATAACCCTTATTGGTCATATCATTTGCAAACATTTTCTCCCATTCCACAGGTTGTCTTTCTGTTCTGTTGATGGTTTCCTTTGCTATGCAAAAGCTTTTAAGTTTAATTAGGTCCCATTTGCTTAATTTTGCTCTTGTTTCTTTTGCCTTAGGATAGATATATGAAAAATATTGCTACAATTTATGTCAGAGAGTGTTCTGCCTATGTTTTCTTCTAGGAGTTTTATGGTTTCCAGTCTTCCATTTAGGTCTTTAAACCATTTTGTTAGTTTTGCATACTGGTGTGAGAAAATATTCTAATTTCACTCTTTTACATGTAGCTGTCCAGTTTTGCCAGCACCTCTCTTCACTGGAGACTGGTTTTTCTCCATAATATATTCTTTGTCATAGATTTATTGACCAGAAGTGTGTGGGTTTACTTCTTGGCTCTCTATTCTGTCCCATGGATCTATGTGTCTCTTTTTGTTCCAGTACCATGCTGGGTTTTTAAAAATTAATTAATTAATTAATTAATGGCTGCGTTGGGTCTTCGTTGCTGCACACAGGCTTTCTCTAGTTGTGGCGAGCAGAGGCTAGGCTGCTCTTCACTGCAATACATGGGCACCTCACTGCGGTGGCTTCTCTTGTTGCCAAGCACGGGCTCTTGGCACACAGGCTCTAGAGAGCAGGCTCAGCAGTTGTGGAGCATGGGCCTAGCTGCTCCGCAGCATGTGGGATCTTCCCAGACCAGGGCTCGAACCCGTGTCCCTTGCATTGGCAGGTGGATTCTTAACCACTGTGCCACCACGGAAGTCTTACCATGCTGTTTTGATGACCAAAGCTTTGTAGTTTAGTCTGAAGTCAGGAAGCATGCTATCTCTAGCTTTGTTCTTTTCTCCCTCAAGATTGCTCTGGCAATTTGAGGTCTTTTGTGATTCCATATAAATTTTAGGATTGTTTGTTCTAGTTCTATGAAAAACGTCATGGGTATTTTGATAAGGATGGCATTAAATCTGTAGATTGCTTAGGGAAATAGAGACATTTTAACAATATTAATTCCTCGAATCCAAGAGCATGGAATATCTTTCCATTCCTTTGTATCATCTTCAATTTCCTTCACAAATGTTTTACAGTTTTCAGAATATAGGTCTTTCACTCAGAGCCAATATTCTTTTTTCTTTTTAAATTGAAATATAGCTATTTACAATATTATATTAGTTTCAGGTGTACAGCAAAGTGACTCAGTATTTTTGCAGGTTATATTCCATTATAGGTTATTACAAGATACTGGGTATAATTCCCTGTGCAGCAGTCCCCAACTGCTGGGACTAGGGACTGGTTTCATGGAAGACAATTTTTCCATGGACCGGGGGGTGGGGGAGTAGAGATGGTTCAGGCAGTAATGCAAGCATTGGGGAGCGATGGGGAATGGCAGATGAAACTTTGCTCGCTCACCCGCAGCTCACCTCCTGCTGTGTGGCCCAGTTCCCAACAGGCCACGGACCGGTAGCGGTCTGCAGTCTGGGGGTTGGGGACCCCTGCTATACAGTATATCCTTGTTGCTAATCTAGTTTACATATAGTAGTTTATATTGGTTAATCCTATACTCCTAATTTGTCCCTCCCCCCTCCCTCTCCCCTTTGGTAAACACAGCTTTGTACTCTATATCTGTGAGTCTGTTCCTGTTTTAGAGCCAATATCCTTAAAACCTGATATACTGCTCACAAATGTAGACTTGGAAGTTATCAGCGTGAAAACATAGAATACTCACAGCCTATATGAAAAAAGAGAAGGGAAGCTCCCAGAAAAACCCACGTCCTGGCTCCTAATAACCACACTTAGTGCAAGTTACTGTCATACAGATAGTCCCTATAGAGGTGACATGATTCAGCCTTTGCCTTCAAGGAGCTCTCATTTCTTGGGGAGACAAATGACAGGGAATCCAAAAGCTTCTGAAGCACTACTGAATAATTTTGAACTGTGACTATGCTTGTCCATTAGATTTATTTTCCCTCCTGGCTGCTTTCTATTGCCTTGCAAAGAATCCAAAGAAGAAACATTTATGTTCTGTTAGCTTTGTTCGTAGTAGTTCTAAGCATTGGCTTTGAACTCAGAGCTGGATTCAGATCCTGAGTCCACCTCTCAGCATCTGTGTAGCCTTTGGCAAATTATGACTTCTCAGAATCTACATTTTCTCATTTGTGAAATGAGGCTCATAATGCAAACCTTCTAGGACTGTTCTGAGGATTCTATGAGATAACACACATGAAGTACTTAATTTAGCAACTCTTACAATTTTTTTTAAAATTTGGGAATCTGGAATGGGGGATTATATTTTTACATATACGTACCCAGCAAAACTGGCTGGCACTCTGAGCCTACTTTCTAGGCTGCTGTGGGTATTCAGAAAGCATTTGAGTATCTCTAGGTTATCATCTCTACACTCATTTCCATGTATTTTTTCTGACCTACCACTGGGAGAGAAATTCCCCCAATCCCATATAACTTTATCAACACTATATAGTTGTACAGAAAGTGATAGTTGCTCCTAATACTTTGCAGAGCACACCAATTTTTCTAAAAGCACTTTCACAACTATTGTCTCAGTGAAGCCCCACAAAAATGTTGAGGCTAACATGCCAATATACAGGCTCTTTGGAACAAGACAGAGTATGAATAATAAATGTGCTAGTACTTTCCAGATCAGGAATATACAAGGGGAATGACTTATCCAAGGTCACATGGTAAGTCAGGAGAAAGAGTATTAGAAACAAGGTTTCCTGGCCCCTGGCTGATGGTCTGTTTACTGGGCTATTTCCAAACACACTACTCTCCTTCTTCAACTTCTAGCTTCCCTCCCTCCCTGCCACACCAGAACTCCCCACAAAAGGGCAATTTTACCAGACACCGCCATAGTGTCACTGATCCATGCAATGGAAAAGATCCAGTCCTTGTGTCCATCCTTCAAGAGGAGGGAGTGACAGGTACAGAGAGAGAAAAAAAAAGGAAAAAAAGAAATCAGTAAAATAAGGATTACAATGTACACCCCTGAAAAGCTTACGAGTCTGACTGAAAATATCTTCGTAAAAATTACAATTCTGATCTCTGGTGATTTCAACCCAAATGGAATGATCCCACAATTTTAACTTCTGTCTCGAGAAGCTCAAAGCTGGAATGAAACTGGCATTCCTGTGGACAATAAACATGGCTGGTGGACACACAGCTCTAGCATTCTATCTCTGGATGTTCTACTTGTGGTTCCTACGCACAATTACCTACCTCTCATCCCTCCAACACACCTCCTTGCACTCTCCTCTTGCTTCCTGGGACTATAGCTACAAGTGACCTCTATGCTGTTCCATCTGTCTGGCACTCCCTTCCTCCAGACATCAGCATGGCTTGCACCCTCATTTCCTTTAAGTCTCCCTGCTCAAATGTCATTCTTATCAAAGAGGCCCTCCCAACTATCCTCTGAAATAGCATTCTCCACCATGCTCTCTCCCTTTAGCCTGCCTTTACTCTTCTCCATGGCACTCATCACACTCTGACATACTGCTGGCACATTTTTGTTGGTTTATATGCCTCCCTTCACTTGAGTGCAGACTTCAAGAGGGTAGAGGCTTTGTCTGTTTTATTCATTGCTATGTCCCCAGTGTCTGAAACAATGACCTGCCATAGAAGGGTCAAAAAATAGTTGCTGAATGAATAACTTAATAAACCCTTCTGACTATGGGCAGTAGATGAGTAAACACTGTGGTGTGGACTCAAACACCAACCCACCACTGATGGCCTGAGGTGTACTGCTCGCCTCTTTATCAAACATACCCTCTGCCAACATATCTGATACTCCCTGTGGTGAGTGGAATACCAACTCTGAAATCTCCACCCCCATACCTCACCATTACGCACCCCCAACCCAAGTCCGCAGAAGTCTAGAGGAAACTGTCCCTTCCTGTGGGGCTTGTGGGATAAGGACTGGGCTCTGTTAAAAAACAAGGCTACCTCTATCTACAATTATTGGGGAGACTTACATCTCCCACACACACAGGATCTAGTGTAGGCAGCCGGTAGATGGCAAGGCTGTTGGGGTTGTCTCCTCCGGTGGCTAACAGTGTTCTAGAGGGATTCAGCTCGATAGCATGGATACCACAGCCCTGCTGTGTCACACCGCTGGGCTCCCGGTCCTTCAGAATGGGGATCTTGGTAATCTGGCTTGTCTGGACATCCACTACAAACAGCTACAAGAGAAAAGGGATAAAGAAGCTGAACGCAGTTTCTCTTCAGTATGGCTAACGCTGGGTACAAATATCCATTCATTCACTCAGTTACCCATCAAACATTTAATTAATGTCTACTACGTTAGACCCTGGGCATTATTAAACACATGGTCAGGGCGACACTAGTCAAATGAAACATGTAAATAAGAAAACATAACAGAGATAGATATAATATGCTACATAAACATAGAGAGTAAGAAGTAAATTCTGCCTGGGATTCCAAGATGGCTTCAAAGAGGATTATGGATCTAATGAACCTGATGAAAGGTTTTCTACCAGTTCAAGCATATTTTATATAACTTTTAAAAAACTATTTATTTTATTTATTTTCCTTATTTTTTTTGGCTGCGTTGGGTCTCAGTTGCAGCACACAGGATCCTTGTTGAGGCATGCCACATCTTTTCGTTATGGAGCGTGGTCTGCTCGGGTTTTTCTCTAGTTGTGGTGAGCGGGCTCCAGAGCGCGTGGGCTCTGTAGTTTGTGGCATGTGGGCTCTCTCGTTGAGGCGCGTGAGCCTGCTAATTGTGGCACGCAGGCTTAGTTGCCCTGTGGCATGCGGGATCTTAGTTTCCTGACCAGGGATCGAACCTGCATCCCCTGCATTAGAAGGCAGATTCTTTTTCTGTTTTGTTTTTTAAAGATTTTTTAAAAAATTTATTTATTTTATTTATTTTATTTTTGACTGCATTGTGTCTTCCTTGCTGAGTGCAGGCTTTCTCTAGTTGCGGTGAGCGGGGACTCTTCGTTGCAGTGCGTGGGCTTCTCATTGCAGTGGAGAAGGTGGATTCTTTACCACTGGACTACCAGGGAAGTCCCTATATAACTAATTCTTATCTAACCATGCACAGAAACTTATAAACAAAACACATCATAACCACTATTAGACATACTTATAAACATTACCACATTTCCAAGAGTGACCTGAGACATGACAAGGTAAGATATATTCATATCTCACTGCTTATCTATCACACACACATTCTGTTTTGTGCCACCATGCCTTTGCTCATGCTGCTGCTTCTGCCTGAAATGCTCTTATTCACTTCTGTACCAAACTAACCCCCTTTCACTCTCCAAAATTCAATTCAGAGAAATACTTTATGGAAAAGATCAGTCTTAGACAAAGGGCATTCCCAGTGGAGTCTTTTTTTAAAAAAAGAAATATTTATTTATTTTTTTAGGGTGCGCTGGGTCTTAGTTGAGGCAGGCAGGCTCCTTAGTTGCGGCACGTGAGCTCCTTAGTTGTGGCAGGCGGGCTCCTTAGTTGTGGCACATGAACTCTTAGTTGCAGCATGCATGTGGGATCTAGTTCCCTTACCAGAGATTGAACCTGGGCCCCCTGCATTGGGAGTGCGAGTCTTAACCACTGCACCACCAGGGAAGTCCCTGGAGTCTATTATTATTAAACTCTTTATGTGATTCAATGATTCATTTATTCACTCACTGATTCAGCACCAACTAAATGCCAAGAGTTGTTCTAGGTGTTAGAAATATAACTACTAGGAATGATCTCTGCCCTCATATACCTTATAGTCTAGGTAGTTCATTTAAAGTCTTATCAGCAATTCTCAGAGTGAAGCCAAATCATGTCATATCTTTGTATAAAGTAACCTACTGCTTGCACAGGAAGATCTATGAAAGGAGAAAGTAGGTAAGCCTTAAATTTAAAATAGAAAAAGGAAAGGAAGAGTAGGTAGAACAAGACTGCCAGTTAGAGACTGAGGAAAAATTTTAAAAGGGAAGGTGGAGAGAGGGGAACCACTCCTGAATCTGTTAAGCCCTGACAATTACTTAAGGCAGACCCCCTGCCTAACAGGCACAGTCACTGATGTGTCTGACAGGCATTTTTAAACTCAATGTGTCTAAAACAAATACTCTTCCTCCCCAAATTGCTCATTTCATCTAATGCCACCAAAATCTGCCTGGTCACACAAGCCTGGGATTCATCCTAGACTCCTTCTCCTCCCTCATTCCCATCATCCCAGCTAGTCCTGCCAAACTATCTCCTAAATATTCTTACAGTTGGCTCCTTCCTCTCCATCCTCTCTCCTCTAGACAAGTGCAACTGGTCTTTGTGCCTTCAGGCAAGGTCACCATCATAACTATTCTCCATACTATAATCATTCATCTTCATAAAAATGGAAATCCTCCCATGTCAATTAAAAAATATCTAATGGTTCCCCTTTACCTAAATTCAAGCCCCTTAACATGGCATCAAGACTCTTCTCTATGTGGCCCCTACTTATCTCTCTAGCTTCAAATCCTGCCATGGACCTTATACTATAGAAAGAACTGCTTATTAATTATTATTCACACAAATAATAATTATTTTATTTTTGACTGCATTGGGTCTTCAATGAAGACTCTTCGATGAAATATAATTATTTTGTTTCATGCTCATGCTGTTCACAATGCCAGAAATGCTTCCTCCTACTCTTTTCTTTAGCTGGCCATCATGTCCTTACCTTTCATGATTCAGTTCAGACATGTCCTCTATGAATATTCCTTGATGTCCAGGCTGGTTAAGTTCCTCTCTTGTAGGCTCCCAAGATAGCCCTCTACCCACAATACCTAAGTATTGTGGTATTATCACAGTTTCAAAATCTTTACTTGTCTTGGGCTTCCCTGGTGGCGCAGTGGTTAAGAATCCGCCTGCCAATGCAGGGTTCGAGCCCTGGTCTGGGAAGATCCCACACGCCGTGGAACAACTAAGCCTATGCGCCACAACTACTGAGCCTGTGCTCTAGAGCCTGCGAGTCACAACTACTGAGCCCAAGTGCTGCAACTACTGAAGCCTGCGTGCCTAGAGCCCATGCTTTGCAACAAGAAAAGCCACTGCAATGAGAAGCCTGCACACCACAACAAAGACGCAACACAGCCAAAATAAATAAATTTTTAAAAAAATTCTTTACTTGTCTCTCCTCTCCATTAAGCTAATAATGTCCTTCCAATTCCAAGAGCTGGGGGTTTACCCTATTTGGTTCTATTCTCCTGCCCCAACCATGCAGAGCTACATAGTAAGCGCTTAGAGTAACCACCTTTCAGGGGCCCTGCCCAATGATGTTAGGGGGCCCCCACATCCCAGCACTCAGAGTGCGGGCCTGTAGCTGAGTTTGAAACAGCCCAGATTTCCAGATCACAGCACTGTCCTGGGGTGGCCTCCTGGCTCAAGGAGAACCAGTCCAGAGGCTAGACTGGACTGGGTCATTCAAATTCTCTCAGCAATATGGAACTGGCTGGTGGCACTAAACCAAACTGTCTGGGTGGCCATTTTCTACCAAAGCCAGTCCCCATAGAAAAGTAAACAGAAGACAGGAAGCATGGACATCCCTGGTTCCTAGGGGCTTTCCAACTCCTAGTTGTCTTTCTGAGATCCAGGGATACTTCCTGCTCTTCAGGTTTGCAAGCTAGCCCTTCCAATAAATGTGAGTGGATTTCTTACCCTTTTATTTGTTTGTTTGTTTGTTTTTTATTTGCGGTATGGGGGCCTCTCACTGCTGTGGCCTCTCCCGTTGCGGAGCACAGGCTCCGGACGCGCAGGCTCAGCGGCCATGGCTCACCGGCCCAGCCGCTCTGCGGCATGTGGGATCTTCCCGGACCGGGGCACGAACCCTTGTCCCCTGCATTGGCAGGCAGATTCTCAACCACTGCGGCACCAGGGAAGCCCTCTTACCGTTTTAAACAAATGATCTCTAACCAACAAAGCCCCTCAAATGTTTAATAAAGCAAAATGTACTGCCCACTTAACACTTTTGTGTTGTGTGGGACAATGCAACCATAATATATTAGCTTCTAGATCAGTGATTCTCAAACTGATTATAATACAATATAATATAATACAATAACCTGGGGAATTTTCTTTTTTAAAAAATACTACAAAACAAACACAACTCCCAGGGACTTCCCTGGTGGTCCAGTGGTTAAGACTCCATGCTCCCAATGCACGGGGCCTGGGTTCGATCCCTGGTCAGGGAACTGGATCCTGCATGTCACAACTAAGAGCCCACATGCCGCAATTAAGAGCTGGCACAGCCAAATAAATAAATAATAAATAAATAAATATTTAAAAACAATTCCCAGGCCCTACCCTAAAACTCCTCCAATTAGAAAGTTCTGAGTTTGGGGCCAGTAAAAGTGAATTTTTTTCAAGATCTCCAGGCGAACCTAATGATTGCCCAGGTTTAACAATCACTGATCTAGAGCTTTGCCACTCAAAGGAGTATCTGGAAGCTTGTTAGAAACAAAAAACCTCAGGCCTTCACCCTAGACTTATTAAATCAGCATCTGGAGTTTCTCAAGATCTCCAAGTACACTGAAGCTTGAGAAGCACTGATGTAGAGAGAATCTACTCTGTACACTAAGGACGATGCATTTGATAAGACACAACCCTATGCCTTAAAACAGGGCTCCATTTCTGCCACCCAGAAAAGGTGAAGAGAAAAAGCTTCATCTATTCATGTCCAAGAAAGTCTTAAGCCCAACCTCTCCAGTTTTGGACTTGGGAGAGACCTAGGTTTGAATTCCATTGGTTACTTAGTAGCTATGTGACCTTGATAAGTCACTTTCACCTTTCTGAATCTTGTTTCTTATCTATAAAACTTGAATAATATTATTTATCTAATAGGGTTGCTAGGAGGTCTAATAAAATGTAAATTATCTAGTACAGGGCTCAGCACAGAATAGGTACTTTAACAAGTACTAGCTAATACATTCTATTCTAATGTTTGTTTCACTCAGTAGGTTATAAGAAAGGCTTCTACACTAGATGAAAAAGACTTTATACAAGGGAAATGCAAACAGCTGGCTCAGTAGAGGCCCAGGAAACAAAGAGTTTACCCCCAACCTCACCCTCATCTTCCAGAGGAATGACTAAGCACCATGTGAAGGATAGAGCCCTTTTGCTTTTTCAAAGGAAGGAACAGGGATGTGGATGGAGTGCCACAGACCACCTCCCCAAGCTGTCTGACAAAGGGTCAAGGCTTCATACAGCTCCTGTAACATTTCCCAGAATGAGGCTGCTCCACATTAACCTACTGGGATCCCTGCCAGAAACCAGCAGCATGGCAAGGTAAGCCTGAGGCTTAATGGCTCCCTGCAACTTACAAGTTAGGACAGAGGGAAAAAAGAAAGCAAAGGCCTTACAATCAGGAAGATTATAAGACTAGTGAGTACACCTCTAAATGCATGTATTTGCATATAGACATATGCAATTATGCGTATAGAAAGTCAAGGTGGCTTAATAAAATGGGGGGAGGGGAGATTCACAAAGTATCAAAGAGTGTTTTAGATGGAGGTTAATGGAGAAAGGAAAGCAAATCCACATAGGTCGCACAGACAGGATGACTATACCAAGTCAGATGGTAAAAGGCAAGAGGGCAGCTTAATTATGGGAAAGGGAGGATAACTGAAGTCAAGCAGAGGAATACATTTTCTCTCCCAAATGGAGATGGGGAGGAGCAAAGGAGAGAGCCAAGATCCAGAAACACAACAGAAAATGGTTAGACAATATGTATCAAAAATTTTAAATGTGTAAACTCTGCAATTTCAATTTTAGAAATTTATGATAAGGAAATAATGAAAGGTGAACAATTTTAATCACAGTGAATTTAATTAATTTATTTATTTGGCCCTGCTGTGCAGCATGTGGGATCTTAGTTCCCTGATCAGGGACTGAACCGGTGCCCCCTATAACAGAAGCACAGAGTCTTAACTACTGGACTGCCAGGGAAGTCCCAAAATACAGAGAATTTTAAACTAGTGAAACACCACAGGGGATTGGGAATATCTACACAATGGATTATTATACAGCCTTTAAGAATGATGGAGTAGAGGATATTTACTAACAAGTAAAGTTGGTCATGCTATGTTATTAAATGAATACCCTCCCTTTTAAAAACATGAGTCCAGGGACTTCCCTGGTGGCTCAGTGGTGAAGATTCCCAATGCAGGGGGCCTAGGTTCGATCCCTGGTCAGGGAACTAGATCCCACATGCATGCCCCAACTAAGAGTTCACATGCCACGGAGCCGGTGAGCTGTAACAAGGAGCCTGTGAGCCACAACTAAGGAGCCTGCCTGCTGCAGCTAAGGAGCCCATGTGCTGCAACTAAGGAGCCCGCTTGTCACAACTAAAACCCAGTGCAACCAAATATTAAAAAATAATAGTAAAAAATAAAAATGCATCCAGGAATGTTGATTTTTTTTCCTCAGGGAACACATACGACATGCATAATTAAAAGATAAAAAAAAAGGACCACAGGCCCTGAAATGAGCTGCACTTAACTCAGGACTCCAATGAGGTCCAGGAGAAGCGAGCGTTCTGTCCAGCCCATCTCTAAAAGCTTGCTACCTACTCACCTGCATCCTGCTCTGCAGGAGACAGGGGTATGGCTGAGATCAATAAGCTGCTTGAACAATATCAAAACTCTATAGCTATAAATATTTTAGACTGTTCAGGAGTTAGAAGAGTTGTCACACCTAGAAAGCTGAATCACTGTTTCTATTTCAAGTCTATTAAAGGAAAGACCCCTGTGGTTGTTTAAAGTAAAATAACATTTTGGGGGTCCAAATTACAAAAGTAACACATCATAAACTTGTAAAACATAGAAAAGGGGAAATCAGAAAATGAACACCACCAATACCTACTACCACTTGGTGTATTTTTTTCAGGTCCTTCACTATATGCCTAGTCACATGCATACATATTTTTCTCCATTTATAAAAATGTGACCTCATACATATTATTTTGTATCTTTTAACACCTTTTCAAGTTAATCTATATACCTTTAAATAATTTTTAATGGCTTTAAGGTGATGTGCTGCATGGGTATGCTAGAATTTATCGAACACATTCCTTGTTATCGAACATTTATGCTGTATCCAAATTTTCAGTAGTGCAAAACACACTGTGGTGAACATCCTTGTATCTAAATCCAGGTGCCTGTGCTATGCTAAGATCTCTTACTCTTTGAATTGTGAATCTAAGCTGCTCCTCCAAAGGATGGCTATAGGGCTGGCTTGCTGAAATCAGCAATGGTACTTCGTATTAGGTCCTGAGTTCTGATATTTTCCCACTAGAATCATGATTTTGTGGGAGGACGATCATATTAGGATTTACAATTATCCTGAATTTAAGTAACATAATAATTCTTTTTTTTTTGGGGGGGGTGGCGCAGCTTGCAGGATCTTAGTTCCTCAACCAGCGACTGAACCCAGGCCCTCGGCAATGAAAGCATGGAGTCCTAACCACTGGATCATCAGGGAATTCCCAGTAACATAGTTCTTTACAAGCGTTATAGTTAACAAGTCCAGTAAACTGATTCTTAACCCCTGACTTTGGAGGGCTCTGTTGAAAATGGAATAAGTCCTGAGAGTCAGCTTTGGAAAGACACTTAAGATTTTGGCTGGTATCCGCCAAAGTCACCGAGTGAAGAGCCTCTGACAGTACACCACAGAGGTTTAGCTACCTCAAGCACCTTGACAAACATTTGGTAAAAAATTTCTCTTAAGTTGTAAAATCAGAACTCAACTGAGTGTTGCCTTTACCTAAATACAAAGCCCATGTCCTACTTCCAAGTGATATACCATCCAATCAGAGAATAGAAGGATAAACAAAAGAATTGGTCAACTAGCCTGATTTTACACAGATCCTCATTTCTTCCTATGGAAGATGAAAATTAATTCCTTTAGTACTGAAGGATACTAATAGTTAATGTATAGCTTATTCAGAAGAAAACAAGATATTCTCAGCTTTTTGTTCCCCAGAGCATTTCAAGGCATAAGATCTTCTACTCAGAATTAAAAGGAAGCCTTATCTCTGAACTACAAACTACTGGAGAGCAGATTGTCATTATCTCTGAACTACAAACTACTGGAGAGCAGATTGTCATTACACACTAATTAATTATCTAGTATATTAAGAGATTATAAACTTTTAATAATAACAGTATTAAAACAATAACATAATCCCTATTGTCTCATTCTTACTTCCCTGAGCCTTAAAGCACAAAGACTTAATGATAATATGATTATGTATCTGCCCACTGAAAAGCAAGAACTCTCTCCAGGTGTTATCTGCAGCTCCAAAAAACTTCTGTGACTTGAGAGGGGAAACTCCTTTTGCCGTATATCCTACCACTGTATTTCCAAGCTCTTTCTTTACAACCTTTCCCTAGAGAGGAGGTATACTACTGTGACTGCTCAATCTTTGTCAGCAAACAACACAAGCATTGAAGGCAACCTGGCAAGGCCACTTTCACCATTGCTCTAGGCTAAGAAAAAACATCTAGCTGAAGTAACTTTTTTGAAAAAAATTAGAGTTTATTGACAATACTTTATCTACAATACTGGAAATAAAAAATGCAAGAAAGATTGCTCAGAATCCTATCTCTCGGGACTTCCCTGGTGGTCCAATGATTAAGAATCCACCTTCCAATGCAGGGGACTCCTGTTCCATCCCTGGTCAGGGAACTAAGATCCCACATGCCACGGGGCAACTAAGCTCGCACACTGCAACTACTGAGCTCGTGTGCCACAACTACAGAGCTCATGTGCCCTGGAGCCCCTGCGCCACAACTAGAGAGAAGCCCATGTGCTGCAACAAAGAGCCCGCACACCACAACGAAAGATGTCACGTGCCGCAACTAAGACAAGACACAGCCAAAAAAATCCTATCCCTCTTTTCAAGTCTGTTTTTCATTTGTCAAGTTCCTCTTCAGTCCTTAATCACATGCATGTATAATGGTGCATAGCTATAATCAGCAGAGGGAAAATTCTGTATCTCATTACATTTAACATATCAAAAGCTCTGCATGTTATTAGTCTTCACAATTATGTCAATACCTCCATAATATCATGCAGATTTGATTTACCATAAATTACTTAAGTATTCCATTGTTAACATTTTGATAAAATAGCTTCCAATAATTATTTTGTTAAAAAAGACTTCTCTCTTCCTTCGGATAATTTCCAAAGTATGAAAATATTAGGTCAAAGGGTATAATACTTATTAGGCTCTTCATTCAACAAACAATACATCCCAGGTCTTTGAAACATAATGCCAAATTACTTTCAAAAAAGGGTTTTAGTGGCAATAAATATATGACCTGTTCCACCACATCCTTATCAGAACTGGTTAACACTTTAATTTGTATACAGAAAAATATTTTGCTTTTATCAATATCTCTTTTATGATGAAATTAACTATAATTTCCTAATTGTATTTTTTCTTATATAAATTATATCTAAATGAATTATTTTTAAATGTTTAAGCTCCTTGGGATGTGGTTGACATACAGAAAATAACCAATTTACAGGGTAGAAAAATGGTCACTTCTTATCTTATCTTATGTACCTGAATTTGGCCAGAAATACACCTAAAGGCTAGAACCATCAAACTACTATTACCATTGCCTCCTCCACTGCCATTAATTACATCAACAATTTACTAAGTACATGTTCTAGGCACCGAGCTAACCAACAACTTATTTAATTTTCTTCATGACTAAGCTAGGCAGATACTACTCACTCATTATTATTATTATTATTTTAATATGTATTTATTTACTTATTTGGCTTCACTGGGTCTTGGTTGAGGCATGTGGTATCTTTGTTGCCGCATGTAGGATCTTCCTTGTGGCATGCAGACTCTTAGTTGCGTCATGCATGTGGGATCTAGCTCCCTGATGAGGGATCAAACCCGGGGCCCCTACATTGGGAGCATGGAGTCTTAACCACTGGACCACCAGGGAAGTCCCCACTCCATTTATTTTAAAGGTGAAAGAAAGGCTAAGGAGAAATTACCTGGCTTGCCCAAGGGTACAAAGCTAGTAAGAAATGGAGCCCAGATTCAACCCATGAATCTATGAATCCAAATACACAATACAAAATGACTTAAACTTGTTGATATTTCTGACTTAAGTTTACTATAACTCTTCTAGTAAAGAGACCAAAAAATTGGAAAGTAATGATTTAAGCTAAGATCTGACCTAAAAAAAGAATGGGCAGTGTCTTCCCTGGTGGCACAGTGGCTAAGAATCTGCCTGCCAATGCAGGGGACAGGGGTTCGAGCCCTGGGCCGGGAAGATCCCACATGCTTTGGAGCAACTAAGCCTGTGCGCCACAACTACTGAGTCTGCATTCTAGAGCCCGCAAGCCACACTACTGAAGCCCACGTGCCACAACTACTGAAGCCTGCATGCCTAGAGCCCGTGCTCCACAACAAGAGAAGCCACCGCAATGAGAAGCCCACGCACGGCAATGAAGAGCAGCCCCCACTCGCTGCTACTAGAGAAAGCCCACGCACAGCAACGAAAACCCAACGCAGCTACACACACAAAAAAAAGAATGGGCAAATTTCTTGCTTTGTCTGTTGAGACCAGAACTGGCATATAAGGAAAATAATTATTTGTCAAGGACCTCCTCAAAGTGCAGAAATAAGATTTGATTACATACTACTGGTTGCTGAACAGATATTAACCAAGATGCCTACAAGGAAATTCTTCCAGATCCATTAAACATGATGTCCCACCTATGCCCTGAGTGTGGTTTAGAAAATACAAGAAGGATTCAAATGAATGGTCTAGATTTAATAAGGTGACAAAAAAATTATTGCTATACAGCATAAAGTCTAAGCCAGTGATTCATATAAAAATTGCCTGAGAGCTTGTTTAAAATTCCAATTCCTAGGTTTCACGGAAGGAAAAATCCTAAATCAGTACAGGAGTGGGGACCAGGAAAGTTGCATTTTAAACACGTACCTCAAGTGATTGTGATGCAGACAGTTCCTGAGTCATGCTTAGGAAACAAAGGCCTCAGCAATCAGAAATCAAATATACATCAATTTAGAAGAAGGTGGACTGGCAAAAGAAGACTAAAGGAAGAGCCCAAGGAAAACAGGAACCAAATCAAGTAACCAGACTATCTCATTACTAACTTTCAGCAGGTAGTTAGCCTGCCAGGCACCTCCCAGCAAACCTCTGCTCTCAGCTACCCAGGTTTCCCCATCCTCCAAGTCTACAGGGCTGCAGGAACAGGCCATAAATTCACCAGGGGCCATGCTGTGAAGCATGTAACTCAATTCTCCAGATGAGAACGGTGATTAACAGGATTATTCATTATTAAAAGCTAGACATGAGTCAGAAGGAAAGAAAAAAAAAAGTTATCCACAGGAAATTCAGTTAGTCGTGTCAACCAAATCCCCAGTGACTTGAGTCACTCTCCCTTGTTTCTGCCCAGCATCAGCCAAATGGGTCTATCCAGAGTCGCTCAACATTCCTTGTATATTCCTGACTCTGATATGGAATGGACATCCCTGCTTCCTTCCCATCGTTGAAGCCTCTTCCTCCTCTAGGAAATCCTTTCTGAATACCCTAGCTAGGAATGACTTCCTCCCGGGAGTACTCCTGGTTGGCGCTTCTAATGAGGCATCTATGTTGTTATTAACTTTGCACGCAGCTATGTATTGTATCCCAGCCAAGCTAGCAGAGGTCAGGCGTTCCTCTGCCATTAGGGGTATTGCAGTGAAAGTTTGAGGAGTACTTGGCATAACATAAAGAATTCTGACAAGGAATAAAGAAAATTAGGACCCAAACTTAACTCATTATAGAATCTCACAAATAACTGTTTCTTCAACTCTAAAAGAAAAAGTGGAGGCCAGTGGTTACAGTCCCTTCCAGCTCTGTCTGAGATTTGTTTCTATATCACTGCAACCCCACATGAAGCAGTCTTGCTATACATGGGAGAAACTCAATAAATGGTTATAAATTTAGTAAAAGCAGACACAAAGTTGTCCCACTACATTCTAGCCAATGAAATGCAGAAATATTACTCCATTTCTTCTCACATTCGAAAACTGTCCTGATGAAAACATCCCCACCTACAAGTGAGAGGGACTGATGGCCTCCAAAGATCCCAGCATTAAAGTGGAATCAGCAGTTTAAGAAGCTGAATGTTGGGACTTCCCTGGTGGCGCAGTGGTTAAGCATCCACCTGCCAATGCAGGGGACATGGGTTCAAACCCTGGTACAGGAAGATCCCACATGCTGCGGAGCAACTAAGCCCGTGCGCCACAACTACCGAGCCTGCACTCTAGAGCCCGTGAGCCACAGCTACTGAGCCCGCGTGCCTAGAGCCCGTGCTCTGCAACATGAGAAGCCCATGCACTGCAATAAAGAGTAGCCCCCACTTGCCACAACTAGAGAAAGCCTGCTCACAGCAACGAAGACCCAATGCAGCCAGAAATAAATTAATTTTAAAAAAAGAAAGAAAAAAAAAAAAGCCGAATGTTGCACTCCAACCATAATCCTGGATTGAACCCAGCTGCCAATTTTGGGTCAGTTTCTTCCTTTTATCTCCTAGACCAGGAAATATATGAAGAATCCTGCTTAAGGTCAAGCTAAAAAGCAATACTCCTAGATATCACCAGGAAAAACTCTCATTCATATTGAACCAGACCCGGGCACTGCTCCCATTCCAACAGAAAAAACGTCCATGTGTCAGCTTGAGAAGACCTTTTTCTCTGACTGTAATGTCTATCAAGGATCCAGCTAGAAAAAAAAGCCTGGAGTGCAAGAGTCACTATGTTACTCCTATGTTCATTCTCCAACGTCCCAAGCTTCCAACAGACTATACCTGAAATAAAGGGCTCAGATCACTTAAGAGAAAAACTGCCCACCTCAAGCTCTGAGGTGGTTGTCAACTGAGGGCACAATGTTTGAAAATGCATGCATGTGTGCCTGCGTGTACACGTGCATGTGCCTGATTGTCACAATAACTGAAGGTGCAGGGTAGAGGGGGACTGCTGGCATCTGTGGAGCAGAAGCCAAGAATGTGAAATCTCCAGGAATGAGGTAAAGTCCCAGAGAAGGAAGAAACCACCAAAACACCATCAACATTCTTGTTGAGAAAAGCTGCCCTAAAATTCTTGAATCCTTCCCATAGGACTGCTGTTCAGGCCCTAACCTTTTAATTTTTAAATTTTTATTGAAGTATATAGCTAATTTACAATATTATATTTATTTCAGGTGTATAACATAATGATTCAAAATTTTTATGGCTTATACTCCATTTAAAGTTGTTATAAAATATTGGCTATATTCCCTGTGTTGTACAATATATCCTTGAAGCTTGCTTATTTATTTATATTTATTTATTTATTTTTGCAGTACGTGGGCATCTCACTGTTGTGGCCTCTCCGGTTGCGGAGAACAGGCTCTGGATGCACAAGCTCAGAGGCCATGGCTCACGAGGCTAGCCGCTCCGCGGCATGTGGGATCTTCCCAGACCAGGGCACGGACCCGTGTCCCCTGCATCAGCAGGCGGACTCTCAACCACTGCGCCACCAGGGAAGCCCAGCTTATTTATTTTATACTTAGTAGTTGGTATCTCTTAATCCCCTACCTCTATCTTGCCCCTCCCCACTTCCCTTTCCCCACTGGAAACCACTAGTTTATTCTTTATATCTGTGAGTCAGTTTCCATTTTGTATATACGTTCGTTTTATTTTTTAAATTCCACATATAAGTGATAACATACAGTATTTGTCTTTCTCTAACTTATTACACTAAGCATAATACCCTCCAGGTCCACCCATGTTGTCACAAATGGCCAAATTTCATTTTTTACAGTTGAGGAGTATTCCATTGTTGTGTGCAAGTGTATGTATACATATGTATGTATATGTGTGTGTCTGTGTGTGTGTGTATATCTCACATCTTATCTGTTCATCTGTTGTTAAGACATTTAGGTTGCTTCCATATCTTGGCAATTGTAAATAATGCTGCTGTGAACATTAGGGTGCACGTTATCTTTTTGAATTAGAGTTTTTCCTTTCTTTTTCTTTGGATATACACCCAGGAGTGGAATTGCTGGATCATATAGTAGTTCTACTTTCAGTTTTTTGAGGAACCTCCATGCTGTTTTCCATAGTGGCTGTACCAATTTACATTCCCACCAACAGCATACAAGGGGTCTCTTTTCTCCACATCCTCACTAACATTTGTTGTTTGTGGTCTTTTTGATAATAGCCATTCTCACAGGTGTGAAGTGATATCTCACTGTGGTTTTGATTTGCATTTCTCTGATGACTAAGGATACTGAGCATTTTTTCATGTGCCTGTTGGTCATGTGTATGTCTTCTTTGAAAAAATGTCTATTCAGGCCTTCTGCCCAATTTAAAAAATATATATATTTATTTATTTATTTATTTAGTTTTTGGCTGCGTTGGATCTTTGTTGCTGTGCGTGGGCTTTCTCTAGTTGCGGCGAGCAGGGGCTACTCTTCATTGCAGTGCATGGGCTTCTCACTGCAGTGGCTTCTCTTGTTGTGGAGCACGAGCTCCAGGTGTACGGGCTTCAGTAGTTGTGGCACACGGGCTCAGCAGTTGTGGCTTGCGGGGTCTAGAGTGCACACTCAGTAGGTGTGGTGCATGGGCTTAGCTGCTCCGCGGCATGTGGGATCTTCCCAGACCAGGGCTCGAACCCGTTTCCCCTGCATTGGCAGGCGGATTCTTAACCACTGTGCCACCAGAGAAGCCCCCTGCCCAATTTTTAATCAGGTTGCTTGTTCTTCTGATATTGAGTTGTATAAACTGTTTACATATTTGGGGTATTAACCCCTTATTGTTTATATCACTTGCAAATATTTTCTCCCATTCAGTATGTTATCTTCTCATTTTGTGGATGCTTTTCTTTGCTGTGCAAAAGCTTTTAATTGGGTCCCATTTGCTTATTATGCTTTTTTTCTTTTCCCTTAGGAGATATAGCCAAAAAAATACTGCTATGATTTATGTCAGAGTTTTCTGCCTATATTTTCTTCTAGGTGTTTGATGGTTTCCAGTCTTAAACTTAGGACTTTAATCCATTTTGAGTTTATTTTTGTATATGGTATAAGAAAATGTTCCAACGTCATTCTTTTACAAGTAGCTGTCCAGTTTTCCCAGCACCAATTTTCACTGAAGAGACAGACTATCTTTTGTCCATTGTATATTCCTGTCTCTTTTGCTATAGATTAACTGATCATAAGTACATGGGTCACACCCTAACATTCTTGACCATTAATTCCCTCACATAGAGGGTGACTAAAGTCTGCAACACACTACATGAAACAGGATTCCTGGAGCCCATACCTGTGTTAATCCAAGCAAGGCCTTCTCAAGATGAAGACAAGTCAGAAAAGGGCAGCCAACTCTAGCACCATCACATATAAGAGGCATAAATTTATTCCTACTGCTCCTCTTCCTAAAGCCTTATAAAATCAATTAACTTGACACAGTACCCTGAAAGTCAAAAAATGGGAAATAAGCGTTCATGTCTAAAATTAAGAACCTCGAACTCTGCACACATTATCACTCTGCCTATCACCATCCTTCCCAAACCAACCCCTCTCAAAATATCCACTTCCTTGAATTGTTTTTGGTACTCTCCTGGTTTGCCTCTGACCTCCCTGCTCCCCCTCTAATAGATCTTCCTGCACCATAAATGCAGGTGTTCTCCAAGGTTCTGTTCTTAACCCCTCTGTCAATATCAATGGTTCTTACCCATTTTTGGCTCACAAAATTCCCTCCGAAAATGTAATGAAATCTATGGACTGCTCCCCTACACCACCCTCCCACATCATGCTAAGAAAATATACATCTAATGATATTTTTGCAATTTTAGGGAAGGTTTATGGAACCCAAGAGTGACTTCTCTACCCTCTCTCCATGGTAATAGAACAATTTTAATAATCCCTTATACATATGTTAATCGTAAACCACTAACTTCAATCTTTACCCCCTCTCAAACTTCAACTGATTGAAAGCACAAAACTAAACATTTTCTCTTCAAATGTTTTTTTGTTTCAAACGTTTTTCTGGCAAGCTTCTCTTATTTAGCTTTTCTGTATGGCTCTGTACATAACCTGAGTTTGTAACACTAAACCAGGAAAATATACCTACCCATCCTGGTTCCCAAATCCATATTTCAATTAAAGTTATACTACCTCTCCTTTTTTAAATAATTTAGTAAAAATATGAATGTTGTAATGTTGTTAATGACTAAAACATAGGCTGGGGAATTCCCTGGCGGTTCAGTGGTTAGGACTCGGAGCTTCCAATACAGTGGGCATGGGTTCGATCCCTGGTCGGTGAACCAAGATCCTGCAAGCTGTGTGGTGTGGCAAAAAAAAAAAAAAAAAAAAAAAAAAGCTAAAAAACATAGGCTAGCAATCTTATTCCTATTCCTGTGCTTATTAGGCCCAGGGAATTCAGAGAGGTTGAATGGACTGCCCCTAGTCTGAGTGTTAGCCCATAGTACAGGGAAATTCCCACCCCACCAATCAAGCTACAGAATAATTTACAAAACCTCTACTGCTTTTTTCACAGAGGATGACCCACTGCCTCAGCAAATGTTTCTATACTATAGCCCCAAGTCAGTTAACTTGGAAATGGCCTAACTTTTTAGCATCTGTGTACACTTAGTTAAATGCTCATGAACACCAACAGCAGCCAAGAGAAAAAGCACTTCTAACCCGCAGATACATATTAAAAGATTATTTTAGAATATAAATAGTTGTGGTATACCTTTCCTACTGAATACATTTAAATCATTTCACTGATGGTAAAATTTCAATACATCAAAACTTAAATTACTATTGAGAATCCAACATGAACTCTTCCCTCCCCAAACTCTTCAGATATTATCCAAAGATAGTGCTAACTATTTAAGTAATTTTCCTTTTAAACTGAGGGGTGTCCCAGGGAGTGCCAAGAGCATTGGAAAAGGCTTTGGATTCATTATCACCACTACTATTTCTGAACAAGTAAGATACTGCTAACTTGAAATATTTCCCAAGATGTATGCAGCTACCTTCTCAGCACTTGCATTTTACAGATAGGAAAACAAAGGCACAGATAAGAGAATCATTTGCCAAATATTACAAAGTTCAGAGAAGAACACTGTTCCTGGTTCCCAATTTTGGTTCTGAAAGCTAAGCAAAGAAAAACACTAATTATAAAAAGAAAAGAAAGCAAGACTCCACTTAAACACTTTAAGTCATGAGGATACAGGAAGACAGAAAGAGGCACGTATCAAGAGTAGGTTAAATTACTACTCAACATTATTCTCACCTTCAAAAGAGGGTCAATAAATTCAAGAAGCAGGAGACTACGATGATTAATTCAGTTTAAAATTCAGCAACATTTGCTGGGGCAAAACACTATGATGGTTTGTATGGGTATGAGGTGTGAAATGAATTCCTCTAAATGGAAGACTCTACTCCAAGTGACAACGATGACAGTTCGCTTAAACCAAGAGTAGTGACCTGAGAGACTAGGAAAAGGAAGTTTTGTAGGAGCTTGCCACCACTATTTAGTTTTGAAAGGCTTCTTTATCACAAGCAACCTTCAACAAGAGGAAATGAAAGCTTGGCCTCAACCACCATGGTATTATATCGTTCCTTAAAACTCATGTTTAAATCTTTGCCTATGTCCTTTTTAAACAAATACTTCTCCTAGTACTTAAGACTTTCTTGATCTAGAGCCATCTTCTCTTTCAATTAATCCAAGATGTGTTTCTGTCCAGGGTAAATTCACCCAGCCATTTATGACATTTCTTGTCTATTCACCCAGGGTGAGGTGAAAACAGAGAGCAGCTGGACCTACATCTGATCTTTTCTCACATGTTAATCAGAATCACTTCCCAGGGCTTCCCTGGTGGTGCAGTGGTTAATAATCCGCCTGCCAGTGCAGGGCAGGCGGGTTCAAGCCCTGGTATGGGAAGATCCCACATGCTGCAGAGCAACTAATCCCGTGAGCCACAACTACTGAGCCCGTGTGCCACAACTACTGAAGCCCGCGTGCCTATAGCCCCTGCTCCGCAACAAGAGAAGCCACTGCAATGAGAAGCCTGTGCACCACAATGAAAGAGTAACCCCCGCTCGCCACAACTAGAGAAAGCCCGCGCACAGCAATAGACCCAAAGCAGCCAAAAATAAATAAATACATAAATTTATTAAAAAAGAAAGAATCACTTCCCACCTGCAGGCCCTGTCTTTTCTCACTTGCCATTCCTCTGACATCATGCTATTTGTGCTCTTCTGTTCCAATCATATCCACAATATCCAATCATGGATTGACATTTTATCCACGCCTTTAATTGTTCTGGTTAAATTAACTGATAAAATTTCCCCTTCATTCACTTATAACTATCTTCTAAGTCATTCTACGTAAAAATACTCTCCTACTCATGTCATATTCAATTTTTCTTGCTACTGAATCCTTTTCAGAAGGCTACTTTGCAAAGACCAAACATTTATTGGGTTGGCCAAAACATCTGTTCGGGTCTTTCATAAAATCTTATGGAAAAACCCGAATGAATGTTTTGGCCAACCCAATACATCCTGAAATATACCACCCAACATACTTCCCTGCCCCTTCTTATAGGAAATACATCTTTAGATTCTATCCCCTAAAATGAGAATGTTTGTCTTATTCCTATCTTTAGCCAAGTACGAGTTTAAATACTTCTACATATGCACTTAGCCTAGCAGACAACACCTAGGTTTTCACTATCCTGTATCCTGAATGATGCCCAGACGATCATTCTTTCCTCTGAGGCCTCTGACTTAAAAGACAACATAAAAACGGGGGGAAAAAAATCAAGAAGCAGTGGCATAACCATATGGCAAGAGGCCTAAAGTAATAGACTCCTCTGAAGATTTACCAGAAAAGAAATGTGGAAGTGGGAAAAGGAATAGAAAAGAGAAGAAGTCATGAACAGATAGGAGGGAATGGAAAGGAGAATAAGGCAATCTCCTCCCCCAAACAACTAATGGGGAAAATCAGCAGTTAGAGATTCTAGGGCATGTGGAGCCATATATCCAGAACTAGGAGAAAGTTCACATCCATCCAGAAACTTACCGTGTTGCATTTTGTGCCACACACCACTTGCCTATGATTCAGCCACTGAGATGCAAACACTTTATTAAGGGTCCCCAGGTGAAATTCTCTCTCTTTCAGGAGGCTGGGAAGTTGCTGTGCTGCATAACCATGCAACACTCGAGAGTAGTTGGTTTCATTCTGTAGCCTGACCTCTCGGTTCTTCAGGTAGTACACTAAGGACCTCTTCACTGGGGGGAGTCTTTTCCTTTTGTGAAGTGAGTGACCCCAGCCAAACTGTGGAAAGCAAATTAGAAATCACTGCTTTGGCTACCTTTGTCAGAATAAGGGATCCTACTGTATTAGAGAAATCACTAGGAACTCATCCTGCAGGATTTACATACAACAGAAATACAAATACAATGGAACAGGAAAGTCAATCTAGAAGTCCAGTTTAACTCTTCCAACATTGAAAAGATGCTGCTCATAGTGATACCTATGGAAAACAAGGGCTGAAAGAGAAAGGAATGAAAGCAGAAAAGAGTACGAAAGGTTTACTTAGGTCTTTTATAAGTGAAGGATTCAGGTACCTTAAAGCTATCCTTGATAGAGAAGGGAGTGAAGGGCCGAGAGATTAACATACAGACCTGGGCTGCATTTCTAATGGCCCCCTTCTCCCTCTCAGCCTGTACTCCCCGCGGAGCATGGACGGTGCAACCCAAGGAGCCCAACTGGGGTCCCAGGTCTTTCAGGGATGCCCTATCAGTGGCCGCCTTCCTGTCACCAGGTCCGCGCTCCAAGCAGTTACAGAATTCCAAAAATCAAACACCAACGGGGTGGGAGGCACGGGAAATCTGAGTCTGAAAAGACCCAGAGAGCAGGACAGGAGTGATACCTGGAAACTGCTGTTTCATCTAGGCGTCCAAGTGCCAAAAGGCCCAGCTCAGAGCTTGGGTACCCAAAGGGAGGCTCATTCCTATATGAGAGACGCAATCATTTACCCTTCCCCGGGCCACAGGAAGGCGGACTTCACTGTCTCTCCCGGTATTTTACTGGAGGTGTTGTTCCCGATTCTCCTCGACTTCGGTTTCCCTTCCTCAGAAACCCAGTTTGTTTTCTCCTCAAGCCCCGTTCCTGGCTGCAGGCCTCCCCGGAATATGTCTCGTTTTCACGTTCCCCTTTAGCTTCTCACCCCTGCGGCCTATCTGCTTTCCAGTGAACTCCTGCGGGCCCAGCCCGGATCCTATTGACCAAGGCTCCGCTCTTCACCCGCCCCCCCCGTCCCCCCAAGACCTTGGACCTCGTTCCGGTTCCCTGATTTGCGAACCCTATTCTCTGGGTGCCTCCGCCTCATCACCCGGGGCCCGGCCTCTCAGCCCTCACCTGTGGGCCCTGATGTGGGCCCTGAGCGTCGCTCCCAGCTCCTGGCGAGGCGGGCGCTTTCCGCTTCCTGCTAACTGCTTTCCGGGCCATAGTGGGCAGCGCCGCCGCGGCCCCGCAGCCACATGGGGCGGGGGAAGCGAGCGGGAGCAAGACGGCAGGTCATATACTGGGTCCCGGGGCCGCGCACTGTAGTGCGCCCGGTCCGGAAAATGGCCCGGACCCCGGGCGGCAGTAGAAAAAAAGGGAGGCAGGCAGAAGGGAAAGAGGGAGGGAGGGAGGACCGGGACCGGGAAAGGGAAGGGGAAGGGGAAGGGGAGACAGGAACCCTAAGCTTTCCGACGACCAAGTCTGGAAAGGACGGCGAGCGGCTGGAGCCAAAACACCCTCTTCCTTTAGCCCGCGCTCCGTCATCCTCACGCAGCCGCACTTCGTAGCGCGTCGCCACGGAGATGCAGTGCGGACGGAAGGATTGGGTTTAGGGCTCGCTGTAGAGTTCGCGGCAGTTGCTCAGCGGCCGCCAGCCCTTTTTCAACGGCCGTTTGACTGCCGCTGGAGGTGGGCGACCTGGGGGCAAAGGAATGTGGGTTCTGGCCCCAGACATCGGAACCCCACCCGCCCATCCGGAGGCACCCGGAAGTGAGGGCGATTACCCTCGCTCGGGGAAGGAATGCCTCCGAACACGCCTTTACCCCGCGGTCACCGCTGGTTATCTCCCTTTGAGCGCTGCACGTTTCCCCAAACCTATGAAACCGAGCCCTGGCGCCAAGGGCTGGACACTGTGAGAGGAGGCATTCATTAACTTCCTTTTCCCAACCCGCAAGGTGGTGTCCGACTCGAAATCCACGCTGGGCACAGTCAGCCCAGGTACCCCCAACACCAGACCCAGGGCCTCAGGCCACCCTCTCCCCACGCCAGGGGAGCTCTCAGGCTTCACTTTCCACTCAGTCGACTTTCTGCCTCCGCTGGCCTCCTCCCCGCGGCCTGACTGTTCTGCCCTAATCGCAGCAGCCTCTCAGTCACCTCTTCCTTAGCTGCTGCGTGGTACCTCGCCTCCCTTTGGAGTCCCGCGACCTGCCGGCCACACTGTCTTTTGTGCTCTATGAAATAGGCCTCCCTCCGTAATTTATATTTCTTACATCTTCCATGCAGTCCTAAGGTGAGGACTAGAACAGGGGACTGCTACTGCCTGCTTCTTCCTTGGGGCCCAGGTTACGTCTCCATCAGGGCAGATAGGGTGAAATTCTGAACCACAAAGAGAGGAGCCTTTAACTTGTCAGTCCAGTTAGGGCCGTCATTGATCACCAGACAAGGGGGCTTCTTCAGGATCACCCTTGCCTCCATTTTCAGAAGATTCTGTACGGATTTGTATGCCAGCTCCCACCTTTCCTCAGGCAAGAAATCCTTTGAGGAAGCAGGAAGCTCTTCCTTGGGGCTGACGGCCCTCAGGCTGTAGTGCCCAGTTACCCGCTGATCCCTTCAGGCTTCAGGCCTCATACCTCCAGGGAGCTCTGTTGGTCCATCTGAAGTTCTGCCTGCAAGGAGATTTGGATTTGTTTTCCAAGCCGAACCAAAGACCAGATTGAGACAGTGTCCTCTGCCATCCCAAGTCAGCACTGCCACTAACCCCTAATGCCACCTTGGGAAGGGCAGCCCCGGCTTAGTTGGTCAGGCCTATCCCTTCAGAGACATACATGCAGTGGGTGGGTCAGTAGTGGGTCAGCTTCCTTTTTTGAACCTGTTGTTCCAATTCTGTCTTGCCTCACAATGCCCTGGATGACCCAGGACAAGAATCTGGAATTCCTTTGAGAATCTCTAGGTTTTTGTTGGGCTGCGTTTGGATCTTGGTCTCCTCTGCCAGTGTCACAGGCTGTAGGTTCATCCTCAAGGTTGGTGCACTTCCTCTTGACATCCCAGGAACTATCCCAGAATGCACCTTCCAGCAGAGCTCACCATTTCTGTGAAAATAAAATAAAATAGAATGAAGATTTATTTGAAAGTTTACAATTTTTTTTTTTTTTTTTTTTTTTTTGCGTTACGTGGGCCTCTCACTGTTGTGGCCTTTCCCATTGAGGAGCACAGGCTCCGGACGCACAGGCTCAGTGGCCACGGTTCAAGGGCCTAGCCGCTCCACGGCATGTGGGATCTTCCCGGACCGGAGCATGAACCCGTGTCCCCTGCATCGGCAGGCAGACTCTCAACCACTGCGCCACCAGGGAAGCCCTACAATTGTTTTTGAAAGACTGATAATATGAACTATTGGTGAGGAGGTAGATTGCTCATACATATTGCTAGTGGGTGTGTAAATTGATACAAACAATTTGGAAGAAATCTATGGCAGTACTTACCAGAGCTAAATACGTGTACCTTGTGATGGAGCAGTTCTACTTCTGGTTGTAAACCCAACAGAAATGAGTGTTTATGTCCACCAAAAGGCATTTACAAGAATATTCATAGCAACTTTATTCATAATAGCCCTAAACTGGAAGTAGTTCAAATGTCAATCAATGGTAAAAAAGATAAACTGGGTGGGACTTCCCTGGTGGCTCAGTGGTTAAGAATCCGCCTGCCAGTGCAGGGGACACGGGTTCGAGCCCTGGTCCGGGAAGATTCCACATGCCGCGGTGCAACTAAGTTCATGAGCCACAACTGCTGAGCCCGCGTGCCAAAAAAGGAAAAAAAAAAAAAAAAAAAAAAAAAGATAAACTGGGGTTCCCATGACCTCTTCAGGTGCGATAATTTGCCGTAATTGGTCACTGAACTCAGGGAAATAAATACTATTACTGGTTTATTATGAAGGATTTTTAAAAAGGGTACAAATAAACAGCCAGATGAAGAGGTACATAGGGTGAGGTCTGGAAGGGTCCTGATCATGGGAACTTCTGTCCCCATGGAGTTTGGGGTGTGCTACTGTCATGGCATGTGGATATGTCCACGAACTTGGAAGCTCTCCAATCCCTGTAGTTTAGGGTTTATATGGAGGTTCCATTATATAGGCATGATTGATTAGATCATTAGCCATTTATTAACTCAATCCCCTGTCCCTCTGCCCTTCCTGGTGGTTGAGAGGGTGGGGCTGAAAGTTCCAATGCTCTAATCACAAGGTTGGTTCCCCTGGCAAATAGCCCCCAATCTAAAGTTACCTAGGGGCCCATCTTGAATCACCCCATTAACATAAACTCAAGTATGGTTGAAAGGGACTTATTATGAATAAGAGCTGCTCCTCTAACCATTATCACTTGGGAAAAGAGTTTTAGGAGCTCTTGTGTCATGATCAAATGTATATATTTCTTATATCACAATATCACAGTGATAGAAGTCAGAATAGTCATTATTCTTGGTGGTTACTAGCTGGGAAGAGAACCCAAGGAGGCTTCTGGTGTGCTGGAAATTTCTATATCTTGACCTTGGTGGTGATTATACTAGTGTATATATATGTAAAATTTCATCAAGCTGTACATTTAAGATTTGTGCAGTTTATGTAAGTATACCTTAATATAAAGAAATAAACATTCTATGGGAATTCCCTGGTGGTTCAGTGGTTAGGGCTCCGTGCTTCCACTGTAGGGGGCACAGGTTTGATCCCTAGTTGGGAAACTAAGATCCTGCATGCCGCACGGAACGACCAAAAAATAAATAAATAAACAAACATTCTAGGGGCTTCCCTGGTGGCGCAGTGGTTAAGAATCCGCCTGCCAATGCAAGGGACACGGGTTCAATCCCTGGTCTGGGAAGATCCCACATGCCGTGGAGCAGCTAAGCCCGTGCTCCACAACTACTGAGCCTGTGCTCTAGAGCCTGCGAGCCACAACTACTGAAGTCCGCACACCTAGAACAGGTGCTCCGCAACAAGAGACGCCCCCGCTGTTAGAAGCCCGCTCACTGCAACTAGAGAAAGCCCACTCACAGCAATGAAGACCCAACGCAGCCAAAAATAAAATAAATTTTAAAAATAAATTAATTAATTTTAAAAAATTAAACATTCTAAATTCTTTCACCTGGGTTCCTCCTCTGTACTTTATAAGAGACAATCAGGCTAGGAAGGGGAAAAATTTTAAAACCATACTGTAGGCTGAAATGAACCTGAGAGGACATTGAATTCATCACTTTGCCCTCAGCTCTACAAACAAAACAAAAATACTCTCCAGACATGAAAACCTGGGAATCACCTTTATCTCTCCCGATTTTTTAAAAAAATTTTATTATTGTTATTTTAAAATTTATTTATTTTATTTATTTATTTTTGCTCTTTTGGGGCTTCGTTGCTGTGCACGGTTGTGGCAAGCAGGGGCTACTCTTCATCGTGGTGCGCAGGCTTCTCACTGCGGTGGCTTCTCTTGTTGCGGAGCACGGGCTCTAGGCACGAAGGCTTCAGTAGTTGTGGCTCGCGGGCTCTAGAGCACAGGCTCAGTAGTTTTGGCACACTGGCGTAGTTGCTCCACGGCATGTGGGATCTTCCCAGACCAGGGCTCAAACCCGTGTCCTCTGCATTGGCAGGCAGATTCCTAACCACTGCGCCACCAGGGAAGTCCTCTCCCAATTCTTGTACCCTCTTCTCTCACACACTCACACATCTATTCCATCACCAAGTCCTAATTATTTTACTTTATTAGTATCTTGAGTCAATTCACATCTCTCCATTACCCTAGTCTAAGTCTGTTACCTATTGGTCCCACCATTTGTGAAGGTCTCCTAGAAGAACTACCAGCATCCACTATGACCTCTTTTGTTATTCTGTTCTGCATTCTGCAGATACTTATCTTTTTTACTGCAAATTTGAACAAGTCATCCCCATTCTCACCTCCAGGTTAACTTTCTTCAATGTCTTTCTCTTGCTCTTTGGATAAAGATAAAATCCTTAATCTGGCCTATAAGACCCTGCATGACCTGGTTCCTAACTTGACTCCAGCCACATCTCATACCATAGTCCTCCCCCTTCCTCAGGTCCAGCCATACTGGCCCTCTTTCAATCCTTCCTAACCAAAATGCTCCCTCCTGACACAGGGCCTGTGCACAGCTCTACCTCTATTTGGTTCACTCTTTTTGCCTCTTTGCTGTTGTAATACTTAGTCATTCTTTGGATCTCAGTTTAAACATTACTTCCTCAGGAAACTGTTCACTGGACTCCTTGACTAGTAATCCTTCCCCTCCCCATTATCAGTTTCATAGCACCATACCTTTCTCCTTTGTAGCACTTAGCACAATTAAAATTTTACATTTATTTGTATGATTATTTGATTAATGTCTGTCTCTTCCACTAGAATATAAGCTCCTCAAGAACAGGGACTATGGTTATTTTTGCTACCATTATATCTCTAGTGCCTAGCACATGCTAGCACTCAACAAATATTTGTTGAATAAATGGATAAATTAATGAATGAATGCAATTTGAAACTTCCTCCCAAGATTAAGAAAAGTGTCTCTGGTTTGTCCACTCATTCCCACATCTAATAAGAATCATTCATTCTTTTTTTTTTTTTTAAACATCTTTATTGGAGTATAACTGTTTTACAATAGTGTGTTAGTTTTTCCTTTACAACAAAGTGAATCAGTTATACATATACATATGTTCCCATATCTCTTCCCTCTTGCATAACCCTCACTCCCACCCCCCCTATCCCAGCCCTCTAGGTGGTCACAAAGCACAGAGGTGATCTCCCTGTGCTATGCAGCAGCTTCCCACTAGCTATCTAATTTACATTTGGTAGTGTATATATGTCCCTGCCACTCTCTCACTTTGTCACAGCTTACCCTTCCCCCTCCCCATATCCTCAAGTCCAAGAATCATTCATTCTTAGTAAATAATTTCTTGGACTTGAGAATCACCTTTTCCGTGACTGGTCCCCTCCTACCATCACTCATCTTTCAACCTGGCTAAGATACTCTTCTTCTGTGCCCTCACAGAAAATTTTCATGGTTAATTTGTTACACTGTATTGTAATGGTCTGTTTTCTCTCCCACTATGTCTGTCTCTCCCACTAGCTTGAGAGCTACTCAAGCAAAGGACACCCTTATTCACCTCCACAACCCTAGTGCGTGGGAAGGCACCTAGCATACTTGATGTATTCCCTAGATGTTGAATGATTGAATGAAGAGTAAGTCAAATGTATGTTTTACAAAGTGCTCTAGGTATGTTCATGGTGGTGTTAATAGTAGGCATAAGGAAGAAACTGTGATGAGAGTAATGCTGCAATAACTCGCTTCCAGAATCTTGGGTAAATCTATTAACTTATTTAAGTAAATAGCTTTTTTTCTAATTAAAAAATAATATGTGCTCAAAGTATAAATTTGGAAAGCAAGAGAGGAAAAAAAAGACAAAAAAGAAATTGCCCATAATTCCAGCCTCCAAATAACAACTGTTTACATCTTGATGTGTGATCTTCCAGTTCTTTTGTATGTAACTGTATCTGTGTCTATATATCCATATATAGTTCTTTAAAAAGATTATTTTAAACTATACTATTTTATATACTTAAATAAAAAACTAAACAATTCCCATCTCCTTCACTTCAACCCCTCCAAATCAGTCCTTGTAACCATTCCATCACAATGCAATATGCTGTAGGAAGCCCATCATTGGGCGGGGGACCCAGGACCTGCCAACATCTTACCTTCTCTTTGTCTTGGTCTTGCCGGGAAGAATAAATAACAAGAAATACTATAAAATACTTTGGATAAATTGAATTGTGTTATATACGCTTAGTAACAGTAATTCCTCCTGTTTATTTGCATAGATTCCTTGGAACCAACAAAGCAGATGTTGCTATGACACATTTCCCTTAATGTGTTCAAGCTAATTAACTATCCTTAATGGCAAATGGCTCAGGAGGAAAGCATTTCTGTTAGGAAAAGTACTTGGAATTTTAATTCATACAAACCATAATAAAACATAGTAAGAAAAGAGACCTGGAAGACATAGGAACATGAACTGGCACAGATGGTAAGTGCTTAATAACTGCTCTCTTGTGATGTAAAAATGTTAGAAGTCTCCAAGGCATGTTAATGGTAATTATTTCACCCCTGTGGAAATTTTTTCAGATCCTGGGGCATAGATTATTAAAGGTGGAAGATATTATAAAGATAGCTCATCTCATTAACTCATACTTTTACGGAAAACTGAAGCCAAAAAAGTCAAGTCACATAGGCAGATAGCCCATGAGTGAGAAATGGAACCCAGGATCTCTGCCATTTTTTCAACTCTGCCATGTTAAATATCTAGGCCCAGTTGAACTTGTAATTGGTATTTATTTTAGCATTTTCCTAGTATTCTTATGTTTTCTCTTTATTCAGAACCTGAAATATTTTAGCCAGAATATCAACTACTTTGAGACCAGAAATTCTGTTTCTGCATTTTAGGTATAATTTGACACATACTGATAGAACTTGTAAATACATACAATTTCTAACCATTTAGGAATTGAAATAACGTTTAAATTATCCAGGTTCCTTGTTTTCTCTTCCTCTTTACCCTTAAACAATCTCACTTTTATTTGTAATCTCAATAAGATAAGAAAGAAAAAGAAGAGATGATTTTCCACTTATAAACTGAGTAATGTATTTGGAAAAATATAAGCAAATTATTTCTCATTAGTGGCCTCCCTGGTGGCGCAGTCATTGAGAGTCCACCTGCCGATGCAGGGCATGTGGGTTCGTGCCCCGGTCTGGGACGATCCCACATGCCGTGGAGCAGCTGGGCCCAAGAGCCATGGCCGCTGGGCCTGCGTGTCTGGAGCCTGTGCTCTGCAAAGGGAGAGGCCACAGCAGTGAGAGGCCCGCATAACACACACACACACACACACACACACACACACACACACACACACACAAGGCTCATTAAAAAATACATTTCACAGTGTCATTCTACCTCCTTCATACTTTTCCCAAATGCCTAATTGGGAGTTAAATATAAATTTAAGAATTTTAAAAGAATATTATGTACAATTTTATTGAAGTATCTTTTACCAGCTATGTCTGTTGTCTCAAATGCAAGGAAATCTTGGCATAAAAACAAACACATAGGCATCAGTTAATGATAGAAAAGTGGGGCTTCCCTGGTGGCACAGTTGTTGAGAATCCACCTGCCAATTCAGGGGACATGGGTTCGAGCCCTGATCCTGGAAGATCCCACGTGCCACGGAGCAGCTAAGCCCGTGTGCCACAACTACTGAGCCTGCGCTCTAGAACCTGTGAGCCACAACTACTGAAGCCCGCATGCCTAGAGCCCGTGCTCTGCAATGAGAAGCCACTGCAATAAACCCATGCAGTGCAATAAATAGACCCCGCTCGCTGCAACTAGAGAAAGCCTGCATGCAGCAGCGAACACCCAACACAGCCAAAAATAAATAAATAAAATAAGTAAATTTATAAAAATTTTTTAAAAAGATAGAAAAGTAAAATGACTTACAAAGTGGAGCAAGGATTATCTTATCATTAGGCAATTACATAATAACATTTTTGTTCTGATAACAAAAATAGCAATTTCCAGAAAATAATTTAAAAATAATTACCAAGGGCTTCCCTGGTGATGAAGTGGTTAAGAGTCCGCCTGCCAGGGCTTCCCTGGTGGCGCAGTGGTTGAGAGTCCGCCTGCCGATGCAGGGGACACGGGTTCGTGCCCCTGTCAGGGAGGATCCCACGTGCCACGGAGCAGCTGGGCCCGTGAGCCGTGGCCGCTGAGCCTGTGCGTCCGGAGCCTGTGCTCCGCAATGGGAGAGGCCACAACAGTGAGAGGCCTGCGTACCGCAAAAAAAAAAAAAAAAAGTCTGCCTGCCAATGCAGAGGACACGGGTTCGAACCCTGATCCGGGAAGATCCCACATGCCGCAGAGCAACTAAGTCCGTGTGCCACAACTACTGAGCCTGCACTTTAGAGCCCGCGAGCCTAGAACCCGTGCTCTGCAACAAGAGAAGCCACAGCAATGAGAAGCCCACGCACCCCAACGAAGAGTAGGCCTCCATTCGCCACAACTAGAGAAAGCCTGCACACAGCAATGAAGACCCAACACAGCCAAAAATAAAAATGATTTAAAAAAATCTTAAAAAAATCATTACCAAGAAATAAATGCAATGAATTTTAAAAATTTCCTTCCATCTATGCGTGTATTTATTTTTTGAAATAAAATTGCAGACATAAATTTCCCCTATTCTTTGTTTCTTTCTTCTTCTTTTTTTAAATTTTTTGGCTGCAACACGGTGCATGTGGGATCTTAGTTCCCAACCAGGGATCAAACCTGTGCCCCCTGCACTGGAAGTGAGGAGTATTATCCACTGGACCGCCAGGGAAGTCCCATCTCCTATTCTTCAAACTTAACATAATATTTCGAGAACTTCCCCATGTTATTTATATATTTTCTGAAAACATCGTTTTTAATGCTGGAAAATAATTCAATGAAAGAATATATCATACTTTAACTCTTTAATTATTGTTGGATTTTATTTTATTTATTATTATTATTATTTTTGGCCACGTGGCTTGCAGGATCTTAGTTCCCTGACCAGGGATCAAATCCGTGCCCTGTGCAGTGAAAGCGCGGAGTCCTAACCACTGGATGGCCAAAGAATTCCCTATTGTTAGATTTTAGGCTGTGTATCCAGCAGGGTTCTCTAGAGAAAAAGAACCAGAGGATATATGTATATATTTATATATAATATAAGGATATTAATATTATATATGTATATATGTATATTATATATGTATATATGTATATATCTCAGAAGGAGAGAAAGAGGGAGAGAGAGATATTAGAGAGAGATTTATCTCAGAGAATTGGCTTACGTGATTGTGGAGGCTGGCAAGTCTGAAATATGCAGGGCAAGCTGGAAACGCTCAGGCAAGAGTTGATATGGCAGTCTGGAGGCAGAAATTCTTCCTCAGGGAAATCTGTTTTCCTCATAAGGGCTTTCAACTGACTGAATGAAGCCCACCCACATTATCAAGGGTAAGCTTCCTTACTTAAAATCAACTGATTGTAGAACTGAAAAAAAATTTTTCCGGTTTTATTGAAACATAATCAACATACAACCTTATGGTAAGTTTAAGGTGTACAGTATGATGACTTGCTATACATAAATACTGCAAAATGATTATGTGAAAAATAGGAAAAATATATATTGATCTCTGCCTCTAGTGCCTGGCACAGAGCTCCTAAAACCCTGTAATTTCCTAAATGATAAGAGCACTAGGAGCATCTTTTGTTCTAATAGTTAGTCTTTGATCCTGTTTCCTGACAGGTTTCCTAAATCCCTTGGAATTTTCTGGGTGATAGCAATGTCTTTTGTTTTAATGAGGTGACTCTTGGTTGGCTCCTGGGGGGAGGCTAGGCACCAGAAAAACCAAGCCATGATTAGAAGCATGGAATTTTCATTCCCACCTCCAATTCTCCAGAGGAGGGAATGAAGTTAATAATTGATCATGCTTACCATGATGAGGTTGCCATAAAAATCCCAACAGTATAGTGTTCAGGAGACTTCAGGTTGGTGAACACATCCATATACTGGGAGGGCAACACACTCCCAACTCTACAGGGACAGACGCTCTTGTGCTCAGGCCTCTCCCATACCACCTTGATGTATCTGTTCATCTGGTTGTTTATCTGTATTCTTTATCATATCCTTTGTTATATAATAATTGTAAGTGTAAGCATTTCCCTGAGTTCTGTGAGCTGTTCCAGCAAATAATCAAATCCAAGGCAGTGGAGGTCATGGGAACCCCCAATTTGTATCCAAGTTGAACTGAAGTTGTGGGTAACCTGGTGACCTACTACTTGTGATTCACATCTGAAGTAGGGAGCAGTTTGAGGGACTGAGCCCTTAACCTGTGGGATCTGACACTGTAGTGTCAGAATTGAGTTAATTGCTTGTTAGGAAACAAAAAAACACAGGAGGAAGACTGCAATTATCTTTCTAGATTACCACAATTAAGTTAAGGTTAACTCACACATCCATCACCTCACATAGTTACCTTTCTTTATGTGTGATGAGGACTTTTAAGATTTACTATCTTAGTAACTTTCAACTGTACAACACAGTATTGTTAACTAAGTAGAATATTGGCCATATCTACAAAATACCTCCACAGCAACACCTAGACTAACGTTTGATCAAATAACTGTACTACAGCCTAGCCGAGTTGACACATAAAACTAATCATCCCAGTCCACCCCTTGTCAACTTGACACCTATACTTAACTCCTTAAGCTATCCTTAATCTCCAGATAAGGACAATAACAAAATCATACTTTTGCCTAACATAATACAACTATCCTGCATACAACCAAAAATACATCAACTCTTTCCCCAGAAGAGGACACAAAATCTCTAGGTGATGTTCACTCTTCTCTTTGATATCCTGTAACTGAAATACTTTGATGTAAAGGTAACTTTATTAATGCATCTTATGTTATATGATAGGAGGATAAGAGAGGGAAGAAACAAAGATATTTGATACACATCACAAGCATATTCAGAACAAGAAAGGGAAGAATTATGCATAAACTTACAGTCTTCTCCTTGTTTCTGAAACTGGTCATGTAGTCATAGCTCATAGCTTCTTCCAATACCCATTCCATACTCCCTTTGCCCTCAGCAAGCACCTCAGTTGGTTGTGGTATTTTGTGGTAGGAGGAGTTAAACCTTGATTCCTGAAGAGTCTGGGTCATAAGTAGTCCTGCCTGAATTGGGTTGTTGTAGTTTTCCATAGGTTTTAATTACAGGGCCTGGTAATACTAAGAGACTCCCTAAGAGATCACCTGTATTCCAGATGTAATCTTCCATAACTCCACTGTATAGTAGCAGTCCAACTTTCCCTTGGTAATCAGGATCAATGACCCCAGCCAGTATAGTAACTCCCTTCTTTGCCTGTTGATTGGAGGCATGAGGAGCTCAAATTAGCCAGGTGGCAGTCTTAACTTTGGTTCAGTGGAATCGTTGTATCTCCCAGCAGATGCATTCTTCCCTATGGAACTAAGATTTCTAGACAAGCAGAGCATTAGGTCATGGGGACAAAAAGCAAACATTTTGCTAGTAGATTACTAGGCATAACAGTGAGGGTGCCACTCCTATTTTCACCCCTTGATTCCTGGACCTATGAAAATTGGATAATTGAAGAAACAGCACTAAATATTAGATGCTGATTTAGAGAATATGCAGGCTCTTGGAGAAATCTTTGTGCATATCTCTGATTTCATGGGATAAATTCCCAGAAGTAAGAGTACTAAGTCAATGGGTATAAGCATTTTTAAGGCTCTTGATAGATTATGTTCCATTGCCCTTCAGAAAGTTCATGTCAGAGTTTGCACCCTTTACCAGCATGAGTATTATCTATTTCAACGCATTGTTATCATTACCGCTACTGCATATTATCATTGTCAACTACTTTGAATAAACTATTCTCAGAAGAGCTTTCTGTTGAGGAGGTAAATAAAAAATCTTATAGCCAACATGGGCCAGAATTTTTTAGGTATAGCACATTGATAGAGAAAGACTGGCAAGGTCTTTCTGGCAGGAAAATTGCTGCACTTGTTGGAAAATTGCTGCAATTATGATAAAGAAATTTCCGAAGCTACCTTACCCTCTACTTAATATCATAACTTCCAACCTCATTAGAGTAGGCAGCACTCATTCTGTTTGCTGGTGGCCAATAAAAAAAATGATCATACAAAAGCTAGCTTTGTGATTGGAAAGACCCATTTATACGTGAAAAAGATGAGTTTCCGATGAAGTAGGCAGTTCAAGTGTATCTTGCAGAACATGAACAGGGAATAGGAACTGGAACAAGGATTCTTGTGTCTATTCTCATTTCTATATATCTGCCTAACTGATCATTGATGTTTGTTTGTTTTTGTTGTTTGTTTGTCTTGCTGTATCACACAGCAGCATGCGGGATGTTAGTTCCCTGACCAGCGATCAAATCTGTGCCCCCTGCAGCGGGAGCACAGAGGTTTAACCACTGGATTGCCAGGGAAGTTCTGATCATAGAGTTTTAAAACACCAAACTTAAGGGTCTGGAAGCATAAAAGGCAGCTAGGAAATCTGTTCATGTAGGGTAACATGGATTAAAAGTGCCCTATTCAAAGTTTTAACATAGTATGAATTTTCATAATATTAACAATTCATTTTTATTTTCAAGTGTTATTGATAATAGTATTCTGGGTTTTTTAAAAAAGAAGTGGATAATAAAACATTTATGGATATAGAGCAGTCTCTCCTTATCCACAGGGTATAAGTTCCAAGACTCCCAGAGGATGGCTGAAACCGTGGATAGTAATGAACCCTATATATACTATGTTTTTTTCCTGTACATTCATACTTATGCTAAAGTTTAATTTATAAATTAGGCACAGGAAGAGATAAACAATAATAATAATAAAATAGAACAATTATAACAACATACTGTAATAAAAGTTATGTGAATGTGGTCTCTCTCAAAATATCTTATTGTACATATTTAATGCCTTTTCCATCTTAACTAAGCACTTATCACATACTATGGCCATAACTTTTGCACCTAACATAGGGCCACCTAAATACATAAAGCAAATATTAACAAAAGTAAAGGGAGAAATTGACAGTAACACAATAATAGTAGGGGACTTTTTAAAAAAAGTATTTATTGGGCTTCACTGGTGGTACAGTGGTTGAGAACCCGCCTGCCAATGCAGGGGACACAGGTTCAAGCCCTGGTCTGGGAAGATGCCACATGCCACGGAGCAACTAAGCCTGTGAGCCACACTACTGAGCCTGCACTCTAGAGCCGTGAGCCACAACTATTGAGCCTGCATGCCACGACTACTGAAACCCACACACCTAGAGCCCATGCTCTGCAACAAGAGAAGCCACTGCGATGAGACGCCCACACATCACAACAAAGAGTAGCCCCTGCTCTCCGCAACTAGAGGAAGCACTCATGCAGCAACAAAGACCCAATGCAGCCAAAAATAAATTAATTAAATAAAATTTTTTTAAAAGTATGTATTTATTTGGTTGCACTGGGTCTTACTTGTGGCAGGCAGCCTCCTTAGTTGAGGCTCCAGGGATCCTTAGTTGCAGCTCACAGGCTCCCTAGTTGTGACACACGGGCTCCTTAGTTGTGGCATGTGTGTGGGAGCTAGTTCCCTGATCAGGGATCAAACCTGGGTCCTGTGCATTGGGAGCGCGGAGTCTTATCCACTGAGCCACCAAGGAAGTCCCAAGAGTAGGGGACTTTAACACCCCACTTACATCAATGGACAGATTATCCAGACAGAAAATAAATAAGATTTTTTGGCCTTAAATGACACATTAAACCAGATGGACTTAATATATTATATAGACCTATATATAGACCATTCCATCCAAAAGCAGCAGAAAGCACAACACATTCTTTTCAAGTGAACATGGAACATTTTCCAGAATTGATCACATGTCAAGCCACAAAACAAGTCTCAATAAATTTTAAAAGATAGAAATCATATCAAGGATCTTTTCTGACCCAATAGCATGAAAATAGAAATCAACTGTAATAATGAAACCAAAAAACACAATAACATGGAGGCTAAACAATATACTACTAAACAACCAATAGGTCACTGAAGAAATCAAAGATGAAATTTAAAAATACCTGGAAACAAATGAAAATGGATGACCCAAAATCTATGGGAGGCAGCAAAAGCAATTCTAAGAGGGAAGTTTATAGTGATACAAACCCACCTCAGGAAACAAGAAAAATCTCAAATAAATAATATAACCTTACACCTAAAGGAACTAGGAAGAGAAGAACAAATAAAACCCAAAGTAGAAGGAAAGAAACCATAAATATCAGAGTAGAAATAAATGAAATAGAGACAAAAAATAATAGAAAAGATTAAAAAGCTAGGAACTGGTTCTTTGAAGAGATAAACAAAATTGAGAAACCTCTAGCCAGACTGGACCCAAATCAGTAAAATTGAAATGAAAGAGAATTTACAACTGACACCATATAAATACAAAGAATCATAAGAGATTACTAAAATTATAAGCCAATAAAATGGACAACCTAGAATAAATGGATAAATTCCTAGAAACAATCTTCCAAGATTGAATCAGGGGCTTCCCTGGTGGCGCAGTGGTTAAGAATCTGCCTGCCAACGCAGGGGACACGGGTTCAAGCGCTGGTCTGGGAAGATCCCACATGCCGCGGAGCAACTAAGCCCGTGCACCACAACTACTGAGCCCTCATGCTGTAACTACTGAAGCCCATGCACCTAGAGCCTGTGCCCTGCAACAAGAGAAGCTACCACAATGAGAAGCCCACGCACCACAACAAAGAGTAGCCCCCGCTCGCTGCAACTTGAGAAGAGCTGCGTGCAACAACAAAGACCCAAGGCAGCCAAAAGTAAATAAATAAAATAAATAAATTTATTTTAAAAAAAGATTGAATCAGGAAGAAATACAAAATATGAACAGACCAATTACTAGTAATGAAACTGAATCAGAAAAAAAAAACCCTCCCAACAAACAAAAGAACAGGACCAGATGGCTTCACAAATGAATTCTACCAAACATTTAAAGAAGAGTTAACACCGATTCTTCGCAAATTATTCTAAAAAACTGAAGATGAAAGAATGCTTCTGAACTCATTTTATGAGGCCAGCATCACCTGGTATCAAAACTAAAGACACTACACAAAAAGATAATTTCAGGCTAATGTCACTCATGAACATAGATGCAAAAATCCTCAATAAAAATTGGCAAATTAGGGGCTTCCCTGGTGGCGCAGTGGTTGAGAATCCGCCTGCCGATGCAGGGGACACGGGTTCTTGCTCCGGTCCGGGAAGATCCCACATGCCACGGAGTGGCTGGGCCCGTGAGCCATGGCCGCTGAGCCTGCACGTCCGGAGCCTGTGCTCCGCAACGGGAGAGGCCACAACAGTGAGAGGCCCGTGTACCGCAAAAAAAAAAAAAAAAAAAAAAAGGAAAAAGAATAAAATCTTGCCATTTGTGACAACATGGATGGACTTAGAGGGCATTATGCTAAGTGAAATAAGTCAAACAAAGAAAAATATTGTATGATTTCACTTACATGTGGAATCTAAAAAACAAAACAATGAACAAACATAACAATACAGGAACAGACTCATGGATACAGAGAACAAACAGGTGGTTGACAGAGGGGAGGAGGGTTGGGGAATGAGTGAAATAGGTGGGGGAGATTAAGAGGTACAATCTTTCAGTTATAAAATTAGTCATGGGGATGTAATGTACAGCATACAGAATATAGTCAGTAATATTGTAATAACTTTGTATGGTGACAGATAGTAATGATTTCTCATGGTAATCATTTCGTAATGTATAAAAATATTGAATCACCATGCTGTACACCTGAAATTAATGTATTATTGTAAGTCACTTGTACTTTAAAAAGACACACACACAGAAGATGCAAGAAACTCACCATACACACCCAACACACAAGACAGCAACATACAAACACAGCACGTAAGACACACACCACATACCCACAACACACACAAGAAACACATACACACCACACACAATACACACAAGACATACAGCACATCACTCAACACACAGGACACACATCACATACGTACACACAAGACACACACACACAAACATAACACACACATACAACAAAGAAGCTGTTGCTTTCTGGCTGTATCACAACACCTCTCTACCAGCCTAGAGGCTTCTAAGGAGCCCCAAATCATGACAGTAACTAGTTGAAATTGTACCACCATTATCTTGAGTTACCTTATCTTTAAAAGAAAATGTCCTAATAAGCTTTTGATCCAACGTGGAGGGCCTATAATTTGGAACAAGTAAATTTATCTGTCTTTTTCTCTGGAAAAAGTAAAAAGAACAATTTTTAATTAATTAATTAATTTTTGGCTGCATTGGGTCTTCGTTGCTGCGCATGGCTTTCTCTAGTTGCAGTGAGCGGGGGCTAATCTTCGTTGCAGAGCATGAGCTTCTCTTGAGGTGGCTTCTCTTGTTGCAGAGCATGGGCTCTAGGCACGCGAGCTTCAGTGGTTGTGGCATGTGGGCTCAGTAGTTGTGGCTTGCAGGCTCTAGAGCGCAGGCTCAGTAGTGTGGTGCATGGGCTTAGTTGCTCCATGGCATGTAGGATCTTCCCAGACCAGGGCTCGAACCCGTGTCCCCTGCATTGGCAGGCGTATTCTTAACCACTAAGCCACCAGGGAAGGCCCAAGAACAACCCTGAAAAGATTTTAACTATGCTTTAAGATCCATAAGTATGCTTTGGATCCTCAAAGGAATAAAGAAAGAATAAGAAATTGAATAAAGCATAAAGAAGAATAAAATATTGTGAAATTAAAACAGGCAAAAATAAAACATGAACAGGTATATATAAAATCAATCAATTTAATTAATAAGTACTGTGGTGGTTTTAATAATGTCCACAAATTATTTGACACATCTCCCTCCAGGAGGTAGAGATTAATTTCCTTCTTCTTGAGTGTAGGCTGGGCTTAGTGGCTCACTTCTGAGGCACATAGTATGAAAAGGGAAAAATAGTAACTTTACAGTAGAAGGACTTGGCAGATACCACCTTAGCCAAGTGATCAAGGTTAAATTCAGTAATATTGACAGACTGATATTATAAACTCCCTGATGTGATGTGATGAGATGAGCACTTCACTCCTATGGTATTCTTCCCCAAAATCTATAACCCTAGTTAAATAAAGAGAAAACATCAGAAAAAACTAAATTAAAGGACATTCTACTACACGTCTGTCCAGTACTCTTCAAAAGCGCTGAGGTTGTGAGAGACAGGAAAGACTGAGAAACTGTCACAGACTGGAGGAGACTAAGAGGACCTGACTACTGGATGTAATGTGGTATCTTGGAGTGGATTCTGAACATATAAAGGACATTAGTGAAAAAATTGAGGAAATCTGAATAAAGTTAATAACATTGTATCAATGTTAGTTTCTTACATTCTGACATGATAAATGTATCATGGTTATGTGATATATTACCATTAGGGGGAGCGGGGTGAAGAATACACAGGAAATCTCTATATGATCTCATAATTCTTCTGTAAATATAAAATTATTTCAAAATGAAAAGTTAAAAAAATATAAACGAATTAATTAGAAACCCTTAAAAGGATTTCCTTAAATGGAAAAGTATAGTTATGGAGGTAGGGGGAATTCTCAATAAACAAGACACAGAATTTTGTGTGTGTGTGTGTGTGTGTGTGTGTGTGTGTGTGTGTGTGTGTGTGTGGTACCCGGGCCTCTCACTGTTGTGGCCTCTCCCGTTGCGGAGCACAGGCTCCGGACACACAGGCTCAGTGGCCATGGCTCACAGGCCCAGCCGCTCCGCAGCATGTGGGATCTTCCCGGACCGGGGCATGAACCCGCGTCCCCTGCATTGGCAGGCGGATTCTCAACCACTGCGCCACCAGGGAAGCCCAAGATACACAATTTAAAATAGACACAGTCAAAGGAGACTTAGTGAATTGGAATTTTGTTCTGAGGAATTCACCTAGAGGATGGCACAAAAAGATAAGGTATAGTAAAAAGACATGGAGGATAGAAGGGGCATTAGTGAAAAAATGGCAAAGTATGGGTTCTGTCTCCAGAAACTCTGAAAAGACTTGGTAAAAACTGTCTCAATCTCACCAGAACTTTGGGAGATAGTCAAAAGTTTAAAGCAACTAAATGGGAGATATTCAAAAGTTTAAAGCAACTAAATGCTAAAAGTTTAGCAAATAAATGCTAACCCAGGAGGAAGGCCACTGAAACACAGCAGGAGATCTTTGTGATGTTTTATCTTACCCTAGCCCCACCATCCTCCCTGCTCACTGATACAGCTGCAGTCTTAAAGATGGCAGGCAATGTTCCTGGTGTGGGTGCCTGCTTCTGGAAGAAGCAGAGTGGACCTTGTTCCAAAGGAATAGAGTTTGTCTTTTTGTCTTGACTGGGGTTTCCCCAAAGGACTGATGCAAAGGGCTTTCTTTTGTTTCACTTAACCTGGAATTCTATCAGGGCAGAGAAGCTACACAGAGGACTTTCCCTAAAAACATTGAAAGGCAAATGAACAAACCAGCACCTGCCTGGGCAAAAAATAATAGTTGGGGCAAACAACAGACACACCAAAATCCTGGGAGGAAAATCCTAGAGGTGATATTTGGGGAGGGGAGGGAATAAGGGCTTTGAAAGTTTCCTGTATATATTGGAGAATCTAGAAAGCCATATACATGCAAAGGGAAGGACACATGCTTAGAGAAGAACTGAGATGACCGTACACGTTCACCTCTGGCTGTTCTTTAGGCTCAGGGCGAGCAGAAAGTGGAGGTTAAGCTGGGGTTGCAAACAACCTGGCTAAGCATGGGAGTGATCCAACATAGATCACTGCAAAGACTTGGAGATATATATTTTTTCCTTTTCTGCTTTGTTTTTTCTTCCTTCTTTCTTTTTGTCCAAGAATGTAAGGATGTCTCCCTGTAAACCACAATAAAGAAATATGGTTATGTAGGAGAAGTTACTTGCTTTTAGAAAATAAACACTCAAGTACTTAGGGGTTTCTAACTTTCCAACATTCTAATAATATTTCCAAGTTACTCTCAAGAGGTTCAGAAAAGAGAAGCAGGGTTGCTAATTTAGTAATCATTTCTTAGGCCCTTCTGTGTGATGGATGGCAGATATCTGACTTGGACTTCATCCCTGTCCTCCAGGAGCTCATAGACTAGTAGAGGAATCCATCTGCCTAAAATGCCAGACAGTCTAAGGGCCGTATGATGTGTGAAAGGACCATGGGAGCTCAACGGAGGGAGAGGAACAGGAATGACTTCTTAAAACAGGTCATATAAGCTAATTTTTGAAGGATGTAGAGTGTTTCAAGGGAGACAGATGGGTAGAAGCTGGCTTTGTTGGAGGGGTGAAGGAAAGTGACTGCTAATTGTTCCCCAATACCCCCATCTTTCCGTTAGTAATGAATTCTCCCTAAGTTTAGCTGGGTGCTTGGCAGTCAGCTATAATACATTTTTAACCTCTCTTACAGCTGGCTATGACAATGTGACTACATTCTGGCCAAAAGGGAAGTGAGCCAAAGCGATGCTGGCAACCCCCAGGTCACACCTTTAACAGGAAGCTGCATGCCTTTCTCATGCTCTCTTTGGGATATAATAATGCTTAGTCAACATTGACCCTGTGGATGAGTGTATTACCATGGGTGGAGTAACAAGATGGCTAGAACTGAGTCACAGGATGACCTTGGGCAACAGTGCTTCTGATCAGCCCTGCACAGTCTACTAGTTCAGAGTTTTACCTGGGAGAGAAACAGAACTTCTACCTTGATTAAGCCAAGGATTTTTTTTTTTCCCGGTACGCGGGCCTCTCACTGTTGTGGCTTCTCCCGTTGTGGAGCACAGGCTCTGGAGGCACAGGCCCAGTGGCCATGGCTCACGGGCCCAGCCGTTCCGCGGCACGTGGGATCCTCCAGGACCGGGGCACGAACCCGTGTCCCCTGCATTGGCAGGCGGATTCTCAACCACTGCGCCACCAGGGAAGCCCCAAGCCACAGATATTTTTGTCTCCATCTAGTCAATATCCTAACTAATAAAAGCAGGAAGAAGAGAAGAAAGGCAATGAGGACATGAAACATACTTAGAAAGACAAACTCTCACTTTTTCCTTTCTTCTTTCTTTTTTTTCTTCCCTTCCCCTCTTCTAATCTATCCCTTGTTTCCTACAGTTATACATAAATGTATATACACACACAAACACACATATACACACACATTCGCTCTTCCATATCCCCTTGGTTCCAGATTTTTAGCTCTAGACATATCAACAGATTCACATCTTCTATGTTCTTCCTGCTTAATCTAGGTACCAGTGAAACAGCTCTAAGTATGGAAACCATTTCCTTCCTCAGAGGCTCCCCACAGAGCACAGTGAGGCAGTAGGCATCTGGACAAGCAGTGGACAGGATGTCTTCTTGGTCACAGTGGGCAGAGGGTATTGCTTTCTTTGTACAAATCGATATGTAGGGAGTAGAGGAATCGTATTTTTCCTGGGAAGCTTTCTCTTTTTCCGTAAAAGGGTGTTTTGAGGAAGTCTTCAATGTGGGAATCACAAAAGCCGTATGTTCCCCTTTTTCAATCAAAATGTCTAACTTCTCTATGTTACTTTACAGAGTATTGTAAGTATTGTTTTGTTCTTCTCAGTATCCATGCTTTTGGTAACAGAATCCTGTTTTTACTTTCAATTTCAGGTCATGGGGTTTGGCCTGGGGCTGACCCAGTCATTTGATCCTAGGATTGCATAGGTAGTCCAGTTCTGGTCAAAGCTGGAGGTATTGTGAAAAAGACTTTCATAATGCTGGGGTTACTACACTAGAAGAGTATAAGGCTGGAGCTGCTGGGATCAGTTTGCCATGGGGGGAGCCTAACTAAAAATAAAGTCAACACTGAGGAAAACGGAACCAAGGGTTAAAAGCCAAGCCTGATGACTTTGTCTGGGAACCTGCTGCAGTTTAAGTAGAGTTTCTGTCACTTGTGACCAAACAAGTCTTGACAATCCATAGGGCATATCGAAAACATCTAAGTGGCACTTTGGCAGATGTTTCTTTTTAAAAAATTGACTTATGTTCCATCCTATTCCAGAAAGTATTGTTGGTCCCTTCTAGTAAGAAGATTCCTCCTTTGTGTTCCATCCATTTTGCTGTGTAGGAAAAGGAGCACCAACTGGAATTTAGGGTTCTTAATCCCACCTCCACCACTTCCTAACAGTAAGACTCTGAACAAATCAAGCGAATACATCTGAACCTTGGTTTCCTTATTTGTCAAACTGATGTATGATTACATACATGTATTGACTTATACTGTGGATCACATAAGATCATATATATAAATTATAAAATGCTTTCAACATGTTAAGAATTATTATAAAGCGGACTTTCAGGATCTAGAGAATCCTTCTTCCTTTCCATAGCCTGATTGTGTTGTGAAATTTGGGGTGGAGTAGAAAGGCCACATCATCCTCCAAAGATTCTGCTATTTACACTTTCCTTATGAGAGTGTCTATTTTCCCACATCCCAGCCAACACTCAGTATCATCGATTTTTAAAATATTTGCTAGTCTGAAAAAAGCAGCTAATTGCTACATTTTAGCCTTGTGAATGGTGCTTTCCAGGCAGCTGGAGATATTTTAAAAAATCTTCCAAACCAGCATCCTAAAATCTGCACAAAGAGCAGAGCAGCAACTGCTTTTCTCCTGCCCTAGCACCAGCTGAATGTTCAGCATGGTAGTTAGATAAAATAGCTGGCCAGAGGCTTTTACAGGCTGTTGTGGCAGCAGAAAAGGACACCTTCACTTCTGCCTCATTTGTTGTGTGAATGAGCGAACACACACCCTCAGTGAACCTGCTAAATCATGGCCCAATGATCCACATCTCTTCAAATCCATTTCGGTCCACGCTTGGTAACTTCTGAAATCATTCAGTTCAACTTTGTTCTCCCAGGAGTAAGTATCTGGGGTGAGGGACCTATTCATACATTTAAAATATAAAAGAATGATTAGAGGAAAAGATGGATAAAATAATATTCCATTCTATTTTCTAACTCTATGCTTTTCAAAACTCTATCACAGCACTATTCTGCTTAAGCCTTTCAAAAACCCTGAGAAATAGACGATATCATCTGCGTTCTACAAAGGAGGAATTTGAGGCTCAGAGAGTTAAGGCAAGTTGCAGAAGCAACACAGTGAATTATGGCAGAGGCAGGACTAAAACCATATCAACTGCCACCCAATCCAACAGTCTTTCCCCTATATCACACTGTTAGGGACACTGTTTACCTTCTGTAGTGGTGAGATAAAACTCACAAAGCCCCATCACAGTCTAGGAAGTTCATTCTAGGAACAGGTAGATCTGTTAAGGGCATCTGTCCCTCTGGTTCTTTGTAAAGCCCCTTCTCCTTGGCCAGAGCCAAGAGGTACCTCTTACACTAGATCCTGTACACCTGTCACCATCAATGTGTAGTCAGAGCTAGTGACAAAGGGTTCACTCATCCTTCACAACTAGTTAAGGATAGGGTCAAAATCAAGCAGTAATCACTATCCTAGTCTCCCGGGTCAAGTTGTAACATTACTGAGGATGTTGATAATGAAGTTTTTCTACTATTAATGAGAATTCAGCTGAAACAATCAGCAAGAACCTATAAGGGAGAAATTTCTGGCCTCAGCCAAGAGATTATATTTCAGCCAATTCTCCTAATTATATGAGCCGGATGGGAGAGGGTGGGGGCTAGAGGAAGAGACAAAGGATGAAACATGATTCAGGAAATTGTAAAAGAGGGATATGAGAAACCCTAGTGCTTCTGGGAAGGAATGTCAAGATGTACCCCTTTGCCCAAGCGATTCAAAGAGCCTTTCACCCTCCTCCCTCTCTCCCTTCCTTCCTTCCTTTCCTTCCTTTCTTTTTCTTTTTCTATTTTTTTAAGCAGTCTGGCTATACAGGGATTAAAAAATGCTGGGGATTTAATTTCTCTAATTACTTGGAAGACCATCTGTGCCCTGCTTTGACACATAAGCACCTGCTCTGGTGAAGGGACTGCCTGCTAATCTGGCCAGTCCTCCTCTTCTCCAGACTTCCTTACTCCCCATTCCCTACCATCTGGCTATGGGATCACTTTTGTCAGAGGGTAGGGCTGGGAGATGGAGCTCTAGGCAGAAATCCTTCCCATCCAGCTGTGCCCCAATACCCTGGGCATTGGCAAGCATCAGGGGACCATTTGACATCCTCCCACTCTTGGCCACCAACCAATATCCAAGAGCTGCATCTGGGTGGAAACCTACTCTGGCTGAAGAAGTGTTTTTTTCCTCTCTCCATAGAGACTTCTGCACTTTTATCTCCCTTTTGCAGACCTGGCTGCCGGAGTCATCAGGGTGAGCAAGGAAATATCTTTTCTACACTCAAATGCAGGTTAATGACATTACAGCAGAATTCTAGCAACTATAGTATATTGATCTGGTTAAAATTGATTCTCTATAATGAAAAATCATGAGCAAAAATGAATTTTTCAGATTCCTATTTACCATTTAGAATGACACTGATTGTGGGCTGTGGGCTGTTTGGGAAGAGGAGAAAGTTGGTTTAAGTTATTGCTTTTTTTTTTTTTTTTTTTTTTTTTTTTTTTTTTTTTTTTTTTTTTTGCCATTGAGCAGCAAACTCCTTTCAACTTCGTCTGCTCCTCCCTACTCTCCCAAGAATATGGGAAAGAAAGAAAATAGAGCTAAAGATGAGGGCAAGAGGAGTAAAAGATGAAGTTTCCTCAAAGGGTGGCCCACTTTTCTTAACAAATTCTCTTTCTTGTATCTCACTGTTCACTCTACCCAGCCATTTCTCTGACTGATCTGCAGCCTACCTCCCCATGCCCAGCCTTCCGGAGCCCCCTTCTTTACTTGAATAAGCCAAGCCCCTTGGTCCAGAGCTTGGTTCAGGGCTGGTCCTGGCACAAAGTCTATACTGTTTCTTTTACAGAAACTTCATCCTGTTTCTGAGTGTGATGTGCCCAGGGAATCAGCTGTGAGCTCAAGAGGTTCGAGCCCTGGTCCAGGAAGATCCCACATGCCGTGCGGAGCCGGTTTTCGAGGAACCACCATACTGTTTTCCATCGTGGCTGCACCAACTTACATTCCCTCCAACTGTGTGGAACAGTTCCCATTTCTCCACACCCTCTCCAGCATTTGTTACTGTAGACTTTAAAAAAAAATAAATTTATTTATTTATTTTTGGCTGCGTTGGGTCTTCGTTGCTGCATGCGGGCTTTCTCTAGTTGCCACGAGTGGGGGCTACTCTTTGTTGCAGTGCGCGGGCTTCTCATTGCGGTGGCTTCTCTTGCTGCGGAGCACCAGCTCTAGAGCGTAGGCTCGGTAGTTGTGGTGCATGGGCTTAGTTGCTCCGTGGCATGTGGGATCTTCGCGGACCAGGACTCGAACCCATATCCCCTGCAACGGCAGGCGGATTCTTAACCACTGCGCCATCAGGGAAGTCCCAAAGCTGTACAGTTTTAAACTTGTAGTTTCTTGGGAGAGAAACTGAGGCACCTGTGCCCTTGAGGGCCTGAGCTGCTCCATCAGCCTGGCTAAACTTTCCCTGGATCTTCAGGGGTGGACAGTCTTCTGCATCCTGAGAGCGGTAAATTGACAGCACTTCACACATGCATCTCCATCTTCATCCTAGGCAGGGCTCCTTACTCCATACACCCTCCCCTCCCCAAGAGAGCCTGGAACCACAGGACCCTTCCATCTGCAGGCAGCCTCAGAAAGTCCTACCTGCTCCACCCTGCCTCCCACAATCCACAGCCCCAGCCCTCTTTTCCTTCATCTCACAGCCTGCCTCACAGAAAAGTGACAAGCCTTTCCATTCTAAATTTGAGATCCAGCCTTGGTCCTGCTCCAGGACTTAAGCTATCACCACATGGACTGTGCCAGCTACTCCTCCCTCAACTCCAGACCAGAAGTTCCAGCTGCCTATATGTCATCTCTACTTTGGGACCTCAGAAAGAGCAGGTCCAAAATCCAGCTCCTCATTTCTCCCTGAAGTCTGTGGCCCGCACTGCTTTCTCCATCTCAACTCTTGCAGATGTTCAGCCAAAACAAAACAAGACAAAACAAAACAAAATAGACAAAAAAACCCCCACCAAATCTTGGTTGTCCTTCACTCAATTTATCAGGAGTCTTATTACTTATATTCCTCCTCTAGCCACTGCTCTGGTCTAGAGACCAGCGTCATTCTTTGGAGTCTATGATAGTAGCCTCTTCACGGGTCTTGCCTCACCCTTATCACCCACTTCTCTGTTCCTCCCTAAGCAGCCATTGAAATACATTAAAACCATAACCTAGATCATGTTCCCTTTTATTCACAACCCTCCAAGTCTCCCCAAATACTCAGACTGAGAGTCCAAATGCTCAGGTTGCTATGGCAGGTGTGACCCCTCCTCACACTCTCTGATCCCTGCAGACAGGAGTCGCACCCCAGGTTTGTGAATGCTTCTGGCTGAGGTGCACCTCCAAGGCTTTACAGGCTCTGGTCCTTTGGCCTGTCATACTCTTCCTCACTTCATCACCCTGCCTGTCAGAAATGGGGACCCCACCCATGAACGCCCAATGTTTTAGCCACAGAGACCTGAACTTCAGTCGTCTAAGCAGGAGGCCCTCATTTGGGACTTTAATATTCGTATGGGGTTCAGGCAGGTGAGGGTCGAGAGAACACACATCCACAAGGGCCAGGTCCATCAGCATGCCCGGGGCCACAGGAACCTGTGGGCAGAGCTGGGCTTGGAGTAATAACGTGATAAACTACGGAGACTGGCTCCTGTGTGATGGGAAGAATCCCTCCTCTTGCTCTCCTACTCCAGTTACCTCTGGTAGCCCCAGAGATCTGGAGCCTCTGAAACGGTGAATGTAATCAAAAGCAACCAAAACATCGCCACATTAAAGCCTTGCTTAGAACATAGTAAGCATTTGAAAAACGGCTAATATTATGTATTTCATTACACCATGCTTTTTTTTTTCTTCATCTTCTAATCAATGACAGAAGAAACAAAGGAAACAGGAGGCCACTCACTTCCAAGAGAGCCCTGGATGCTCTGCAACCCTGTTAGCTAAGATATCCAAGCTACTCAGGACACCCAGAACAAGTAATTACTTTTTTCTACTGATGGGAAAACTGAGGAGTAGAAATTTAATCTTCTACCCAGTGGAATAGCATGCTGTAACAGAAAGAGCATGGGTTTTGAAAGTAGGGTTTTGACCTGAGTTCAAATGCTGTTTATGCTGCCTAATTGCTTCATGATGTTGGACAAATTCCATCACATCTTTGAGTCTTTCTGAGAGATATTAATACCTATCACACAGGGTTATTGTGAGGAGTAAACAAGATGATGTATTTTGTATGCCAAGCACATCTAAGTAGTGGTGGAATCCATTGCTTTTGCCAGTTCCAGTATTTAATATCCCTTATCCTAGCAGCATATTTTGATTTTTTCTTTGGAGAGCTCCCTTTCCCCCACTGCACACTCTAATGGTGGATCTGGCAGTCAAGGTGCCTTTCTGCCCAGGACAAGTGGGCTCATGACCCAACTTAGGCCAGCCAGACCCTTGATTCCTGTAATGTGAACCCTTTGCAGAGTGAAACAGAGATGAAAAATGGTTGGATTTAATTCTTCCCAGGTGTCATCTAGATCCTTGGAGCCACCTGGTTCTTGTCTTTTCTAAGGCCTGGTGGTCCAGCTGTTCTTTCAAAATTGTGAGCACCCCATGTCCTTCCAATGACTTCCTTTTTCTATATCATATTAGCCAGAGACAGTTTCTGTTACTAGCAACCTCGGAATCCTAATTGCTGCACAGATGTTAGGTAAATGTTAGTTCTCTCTTATCTGATTACCTCCTCCCAGCAATCCCTCATACTCTCATGTCCTCCTCACATACAGAATATTCCAGTGTTTCAGGACAGCCTAAACAGTGGACTTCTGTTGTACTTAGGCTGGAATTAGGTCTAGACAATTGATTCAGTTGATGTTACCAATCCATCAGCAATTCTTATCAGTTCTACATTTAAAACCTGCAAGATCTGATTACCTTCAACTCTTTACTACTTCACTAGTGTAAGCTACCATTGTCTCTAGCCAAGACTACTGTAATCATTTCCTAACTGCTCTCCATGTTCTCATTCTTGCCCATTACGATCCATTCACCACCTGGAAGCCAATGTGATCTTTTAAAATTATAAGTCAGATCATGCTACATCCAGCTCTCAACTTTCCAATGATTTCGCATCACATTTTGAATGGCACCAAAGTCTTTCCATGACCTTACAAGGCTCTGTATGATCTGGCTCCTGGCCACTTCTTCGATCTCATTCCCTTCCACTCATCCTTGCTTATTGCTCTTCACCATCACTGGCCTTGTGCCTTTGAACATGCCAACCTTGTTCTTGTCTTCGACCTTTGCACCTGCTGTTCCCTAAGTGTCCCCCTTCTCATGAATTTGCGTGGTCCTCTGCTCTCTCCCTCGCACAGAGTGGATGCACAAAAGATAGATGCTTGTTGAATTAATGAATGGATAGAGTTCTGATATATCAATAAAATGGAATACTCTGAAACTGTTGGAAAAGAATAAGGTAGAATGTGCTAATATGGAGTGACCTCTAAGATATAATGTAAAGTAATAAAAAAGAAAGAAAAAATAGACAGTACATTGTGTGTAATAGGCTTCCTCCTGGTAAAAAGAGGTACTTTCGGAAATTTACATAAGAAATTGATAACATCACTCTACTATCTACGAGGGAGACTTTTCACTGCTTATCCTTTTGTTCTACTTAATTTTTAAAATCATATTCATGATAAAATTGCTTCTTTAATAAAAACTAGTAATTACCAAAATTAGTAGTGAACTAGAGAAAAGAAAATATTTAATAAACCTAGGACAGAAATTGTTATAATTTGGTACCATTAAGTTTTGTAACATCTTTTTTTTTTTTTTTTTTTTGGTCTGCTTGAGTTCATAGTTCTAACTGTAATAAAACGTGTTGACATATAGTGTTCCTTCTTCACTTTTTTTTCTCTCATAACTTTTAATTTATCTAGCTATGGTGAAAAATTAATGTACAGTGATAACCTAGGTCAAAAATAAATTTAATCAGGAATGCTCTTCAGAAACACTTGCATATTTGTATAGTATTTTAATTTAATTATTTTGTTTAATTTAAAAATTTTAAATTAAATTAAATTAAATTAAATTTATTTATTTTTTTTGGTGGTATGTGGGCCTCTCACTGTTGTGGCCTCTCCCTTTGCGGAGCACAGGATCCGGACGCGCAGGCTCAGCAGCCATGGCTCACGGGCCCAGCTGCTCCGCGGCATGTGGGATCTTCCCGGACCGGGGCACGAACCCGCGTCCCCTGCATCGGCAGGCGGATTCTCAACCACTGCGCCACCAGGGAAGCCCTTAAATTTAATTTTGTAATGATTTTATGAAAGGAGTAATTACTTTAGGAACAGATAAACATTTCTCTTGAAACTTCTTTAGATTTTAGTCAATGATTTTTCCCCTTTCAATTCAATTATGTTTTCAATTCAGTTTTCTATGGTGAAGTATTTTAAGGTAATCTAGACATTCCTAAATCTCTTTTCTTGCATTCCCAAACGATCTAATTCTCAATTCCTATTCACATTTCTCCAATTGTACCAAAAATGACTTATACAGGTGGTCTGTCCAAAGTAGGATCCAATCACAGATCAGATTGCAAATCTTTGAATCTGGTTGTTATGTCCCTTAAGGCTTTTTAAATCTATGAGAGTATTTTTGAAAAATAAACTTTATTTTTTAGAGCATTTTTATGTTCATGGCAAAATTGGGCAGAAAGTACAGAGAGTTGCCATGTAGGCCCTGCCCCTCCACAGGCACTGCCTCTTCAACTTTCGACCTCCCACACTGGAGGAGTTTTCTTTTTTTTAATTTGATAAACAATATATAACATAAACTTTGCCCTTTTAACCATTTTAAAGTATATTTTTCTTTTCTTTATTTCTTTTTCTTTCTTTTGTTTAAATGACAGTGGCTAGCTAAAGAACCCAGGCCAGGTTTCCTGTAGAATGTTCCACTTTCTAAATTATTCTGATGGCTTCCTTGAGCTGTCATTAAATTTGGTCTTCTATTTCCTGTAAGTGGAAGTTAGATTTAAAGTCTTGATTAGTTCAAGTTAAGCACTTTTAACCAAAATACATCATGGGTGATATTGTATATTGCCTCCCTTTCACCTCCCTGGTTTGTCCCACCATTAATGAAAATAAGACCTACTTCAGTCACTGGACTGAGGAAGTGATAACTTGATCCCTCCACTTGAAAATTACATTTTTCTTCCCTTACCATCAGAGTGGAGTTGCTTTGGACATACAAATGTACAGTTCCCTATCAACCACTCACTAATGATTAGCAACAATTAATAAACTTTGCCTGAATTAATAATATGATTAAGTATGGGGAAATGATAATTTTTCAACTACTTTCTTTTTGTATACCTTTATTAGCAAGCCATCTTTGATATAGCAGAATATTCTCTCATTACTTGGGCAATTTAGTTTCAATGAAATACCTGGAAAGGTAGGATAAATGTTTAATTCTTTCTGTTTAATTTGTAGCTGCTTCAAATGGTAAAAGTACTTTTCTTCTGGATTTATCTCTTTGGATTTCATTTTGGATTTTTAGAGATTCATTATCTTTCATTCAATAACAATCATTATCTTTTCAGTTCTCAAATTGACCTAGCTTTGGCCAATAGGAACTCCTTGAAGATCAACTCCTGTGGGGACTTCCCTGGTGGTCCAGTGGTTAAGAATCTGCCTGCCAATGCAGGGGACATGGGTTCGATCCCTGGTCTGGGAAGATCCCATGTGCCGCCGAGCAACTAAGCCCGCGAGCAGCAACTACTGAGCCCAAGCACCGCAACTACTGAAGCCCGTGCACTGCAAGGAAGAGTAGCCCGCAAGGAAGAGTAGTCCCCGCTCACTGCAACTAGAGAAAGCCTGCGTGCAGCAACGAAGGCCCAGTGGAGCCAAAAACAACAACAAAAATTAACTCCTGTGAGCTTTTTTTAAAAAATAAATTTATCTATTTAGGCTGTGTTGGGTCTTCATTGCTGCATGCGGGCTTTCTCTACTTGCGGCGAGCGGGGGCTACTCTTTGCTGCAGTGCACAGGTTTCTCTTTGCGTTGGCTTCTCTTGTTGCGGAGCATGGGCTCTAGGCACGTGGGCTTCAGTAGTTGTGGCTCGAGGGCTGTAGAGCGCAGGCTCAGTAGTTGTGGTGCACAAGCTTAGTTGCTCCATGGCATGTGGGATCTTCCCGGACCAAGGATCAAACCCGTGTCCCCTGCACTGGCAGGTGGATTCTTAACCACTGCGCCACCAGGGAAGTCCCAACTCCTGTGAACTTTTGGTATAACTTCATTGATGTTTGAAAACTTCCTTGATTTTCCATGTAACATGTCCTAAGCTCACCTTGTAACCTCCCTGACACAGGAATGTAATCCACTATTTTTCTCTGTGTTAATATGCTCTTTAAACATATTTATAATTGCTACATTGCAGTCTTTGTTGGTGAAATCGGACATTTGGTCACTCGCATAGGCAGTTTCTGTTCCCTGGTTTTGTCTTTTTTTGGCTCTCTCTGACTATCTCTCTGACTACACTCTGCTATTAAACTCTGCTAATTGTCTGATGATTACTCTATTTTCCACAATGCTAGGGCATAGATTGCTTCACAGAGCAATCCAGTCAAATTTGGGGTCCTTTGAAGGGTTAGTTCCTGAGGTCAGTGTCTGAGATTTCTTCTAAGGCAGGAAGGATATTTGCAGTTATCTCTTTTCCTATTTCTCTCTGGCATAGTCGCTGGTTTATACCTGAGCCTATTGTCAAAGAATCTATCTCCTCGCAGTTGTCTTTTGCCACAACTTTTGCCACAAATGGTTTTGAGGGTACCCTTAGGATTGAGTTTCTCCATAGTTGGTTGCAAATGAAGTCAATTCCTTTGGGAAGGGATTAGAACTCACTGTTCTATGGCGTGCTTCTCCCTGGTCAAAATCTGTGAGCCACATCTCTGGTGCTGGATGTGGTGCACTTCTTTCTGAATGACAGCCCCACTTTCAGAGCTGAGTACTCTGTGGATGAGGGAAGAAGCAGGCCTGGGTCTCCTTGGCTTGTCTCTCTGCCTGAGACCCCTACCCATGAGCCACAAGAGCAATTAGTATTCCCATCTGCACCATGTGCAATGAGTGGGGGCTGGGGATAATAAAGGAATCCCACACCTCTTGGCTGCCCTCACCCAGAATATAGCCTCAGCAACAGGTAGCTGGGGGCAGAATGAGAAACGCTGAGAAATAGCCCTTCCAAGAAATAGCCCCCTGACTGAGAGCCTGGGGGCTGAGGGAGCCTTGGGTTCTCGACTGTACAGTCTGGAGTAGAGTTTCTGTCTCACTGAGTTGGGAGGAAGGGGACAGAGAGTGAGATTCTTGGTTCAAACACCACAGACTGTGACAGCTCTTATTGAGTTTTAGTAGATATTTTTGAATAAATGTTTCTTCATTTGCTTTATGCTCTTAGGGCCATATCCAAATACTTTAATTTAAAAAAAAATAATTTTCACCAGCTTCCACTGAGATCCTCATGCTCTCATGCCAGAAGTGGAACCTCTAGATCATTTATATTTAATGTAAGTACTGATATGGTTTAAACATACCGTACTGCAATTTGTCTTCTATTTGTCCTGTGTGTTCTTTTTCCCTCCTCTTCTCTTCCTCTTGCTCCTCCCGCTCCCTCCTCCTCCTTCCTTTTTCTCCTCTTGTTCTCTGTATTGTTATTGCAATATATTTTATTCTATATATGTTATAAACTACAAAATACATTCCTATATTTTTTATTTAAAGAGTCAATTATCTCAAATATATTTTTAAATGAGATATCTTTTGTTTGTATCTACATATTTACCATTTCTGGCTCTCTTTTTCCCTTTATGTAGATCTAAATTTCCATCTGGTATCATCATATTTCTATCTAAAGAACTTTCTTTAACATTTTTGGTATTATAGATCTGAAAGTGATAAAATTTCTCAGATTTTTTTTTAATATACGTTTCAAGTGTATAGCATCACAGTTCAACACCTGTATATACCACTAACCCTATTCCATCCATCATCATACAGTTAACCACCTTCCTCCTTTTAGCCCACTCCCCAACTCCATCCCCTCTGGTATCCAGTAATCTGATCTCTGTATCTATGAGTTCGTTTTTGTTTTATTTTGTTCTGTTTGTTTGGTTTTTTTTTTTTTTTAGATTCCACAGGTAAGTGCAATAATATGGTATTTGTCTTTCACCTTCTGATTTATCTTAATTAGCATAAAACCTTCAGGATCCATCCATGTTGCTGCAAATGGCAGGATTTCATTTATTTTTATGGCTGGGTAGTATTCCACATCTTTATCCATTCATCCATCAATGGACACTTGTGGTTGTTTCCATATCTTGGCTATTGTAAATAATACTGCAATGAACACAGGGGTGCAATATCTTTTCAAATTAGTGTTTTTGTGTTCTTCAGCTAAATACTCAGAAGTGGAATTGCTGTATCATATAGTAGTTCTAGTCTTAATTTTTTGAGGAATCTCCATACTGTTCCACAGTGACTGCACCAATTTACAGTAACAGTATATGAAGGTGAAATCTCTCAGCTTCTGTTTGTTTTTAAAAAGTCTTTATTTTTCCTTCATTTTAAAAATTAATTTTTATTTTTATTTATTTATTTATTTTTTGTGGTACGCGGGCCTCTCACTGTTTGGGGCCTCTCCCGTTGCGGAGCACAGGCTCCGGACGCGCAGGCTCAGCGGCCATGGCTCATGGGCCGAACCGCTCTGCTGCATGTGGGATCTTCCCAGACCGGGGCACGAACCTGCATCCTCCACATCGGCAGGCAGACTCTCAACCACTGTGCCACCAGGGAAGCCCTAAAATTAATTTTTAAATTAAAAAATTTTGGAAAACACAGATAACATAAAATTGATCATCTTAACCATTTAAAATTTTTTAATTTTTTAAAATTAATTTTTATTGGAGTATGGTTGATTTACAATGTTGTGTTGAAAATTTTAAATTTTTAAGCAGGTAAAATACACATAACATAAAACTTACTATCTTAACCATTTTTAATTGTACAGTTCAGTAGTGTTATGTATACTCATGTTGTTGCATAACCAGTTTCCAGAACTTTTTCATCTTGCAAAACTGAAACTCCATTCCCTCATTCCTGCCAGCCCCTGGCAACCATCATTCTACTTTCTGTCTCTATGAATTTGACTATTCTAGATACTTCATGTAAGTGGAATCATAAAATGTTTGTCCTTTTGTGACTGGCTTATTTTACTTGCCATAGTGTCTTCAAGGTTTATCCATGTTGTAGCATGTGTCAGAATATCCCTTTTTTTTTTTTTGGCTTCACTGTGCGACTTGTGGGATCTTAGTTCCCTGACCAGGGATTGAACCTGGGCCCTTGGCAGTGAAAGCACAGAATTCTAACCACTGGACTGCCAGGCAATTCCCAGAATTGCCTTTTAAGGCTGATAATATTCCATTATATGTATAATCATTTTTCAGTGTGCTATTTTTACTTCATTAAAGTAAAAATTATTTATTTATTTGGCTACGCCATGTCTTAGTTGTGGTGGGCAGGATCTTTTAGTTGCGGTGGGCAGGATCTTTTAGTTGTAGCATGCGGGATCCAGTTCCCTGACCAGGGATTGAACTTGGGCCCCCTGCATTGGGAGCGCAGAATCTTAACCACAGGACCACCAGGGAAATCCCTTTCCTTCATTTTTGATGGATATTTTTTGTGAGTAGAGAATTATGGGTTGCCACTAAACGCTTCATCAACATCATTCCATTGTCTGGCTTGCATAATTTCAGATGAGAAGTCTTTGACTGTTCTTATATTTATTCCTATGGATTTTCTTTCTCTTTTCTTTCTTTTTTTCTTTTTTCTGATTGCCTTTAAGATTTTTGTCTATATTACTGTTTTTCAGTAATATACTTTGGTGTGGTTTGTCTTTATCCTGATTAGGATTTATTGAACTTTCTAGATCTGTACATAAATGGTTTTTCAGAAAAATTGAGAAAATGTGAACATTATATATTCAAAAAAATTCCCCAACTCCTCCTTCTGGGACTCCAATAACACATATGCTAGAACACTAGATATTGTCTCACAGAGCAGTGAGACTGCTCATTTTTTGTTATAGTCTTTTTTTTTCCTTGTATTTTATTCTGTATAGTTTCTATTGCTATGACTTCAATTTCACTAATCTCTCCTTTTTATGGTATCTAATCTGCTATTAAGATCATCCAGTTAAAATTTTCTTTTTGAATATTGTAGTTTTCATGTCTAGAACATTTTGTTTTTCTTTTATGTCTTCCATCTCTCTCCACTATGTTCAAACTTTTCTATAAATGTTTGAACATATTTAAAATATTTATAATACTTCTTTTAAAGTTCTTGCCTGTTAATTCCACCATCTCTGTTTCTAATGATTGATTTTTTAAATTGAAGTATAGTTGATTTACCATGTTGTTTAATTTCTGCTGTACAGCAAAGTGATTCAGTTATACATATATATACATTTTTTATATTCTTTTCCATTATGAGTTATCACAGGATATTGAATATAGTTCCCTGTGCTATACAGTAAGACCTTGTTTTTTATCCATTCTATACATACTAGTTTACATCTGCTAACCCCAGATTCCTACTCCATCCTTCTCTCTCCTCCCCTCCCCCTTGGCAACCACAAGTCTGTTCTATGTGTCTGTGAGTCTGTTTCTGTTTCGTAGATAAGTTCACTTGTGTCATATTTTAGATTCTGCATATAGGTGATATCGTATGGTTTTTGTCTTTCTCTTTCTGACTTACTTCATTTAGTATGATAATCTCTAGGTCCATCCATGTTGCAGCAAATGGCATTATTTCATTCTTTTTTATGGCTGAGTAGTATTCTGTTGTATATATGTACCACATCTTCTTTCTCCATTCATCTATCAATGGACATTTAGTTTTTTTTTTCACATCTTGGCCATTGTGAACAGTGTTGCTGTGAACACAGGGGTGCAGTTATCCTTTGAAATTATAGTTTTGTCCAGATATATGCCCAGGAGTGGGATTGCTGGGTCATATGGCAACTCTATTTCAGTTTTTTGAGGAACCACCATACTGTTTTCCATAGTGGCTGCACCAACTTACATTCCCACCAACAGTGTGGAAGGGTTCCCTTTTCTCCACACCCTCTCCAGCATTTGTTATTGTAGACTTTTCAATGATGGCCATTCTGACTAGTGTGAGGTGGTATCTCATTGTAGTTTCTCTCTTTTTTTTTTTTTTTGGCTGTGCTGGGTCTTTGTTGCTGCACGTGTGCTTTTCTCTAGTTGTGACGAGCAGGGGTCACTCTTCATTGTGGTGCGTGGGGTTCCCATTGTGGTGGCTTCTCCTGTTGCAGAGCATGGGCTCTAGGTGCATGGGCTTAAATAGTTGTGGCACATGGGTTCAGTAGTTGTGGCTCACAGGCTCTAGATCACAGGCTCAGCAGTTGTGGTGCACGAGATTTGTTGCTCCGTGGTATGTGGGATCTTCCCAGACCAGGGCTTGAACCCGTGTCCGCTGCATTGGCAGGTGGATTCTTAACCACTGCACCACCAGGGAAGTCCCAATCTCTTTGTAGTTTTAATTTGTATTTCTCTAATAATTAGTGGCGTTAAGCATCTTTTCATGTGCCTGTTGGCCATCTGTATATCTTCTTTGGAGAAATGTCTATTTTGGCCTTCTGCCCGTTTTTTTTTTTTTTTTTTTTTTGCCACATGCACCACGTGGCACACAAGATCTCAGTTCCCCAACGAGGGATCGAACCCATGCCCCCTGCAGTGGAAGCACAGAGTCCCAACCACTGGACTGCCAGGGAAGTCCCCACCCATTTTAAAAAATATATTTATTTAATTAATTTATTTATTTTGGCTGCGCTGGGTCTTCATTGCTGCACACAGGGTCTTTTAGTTGCAGCATGCGGGCTTATTAGTTGCGGCATGTGGACTAGTTGCAGCATGTATGTGGGATCTAGTTCCCCGACCAGGGATTGAACCCGGGCCTACTGCTTTAGGAGTGAGGAGTCTTACCCACTGGACCACCAGGGACGTCTTTTTGATTGGACTAATGGCTGAATTTTTTTTTTTTTTTTTTGTGGTATGCGGGCCTCTCACTGCTGTGGCCTCTCCCGTTGCGGAGCACAGGCTCCGGACGCGCAGGCCTAGCGGCCATGGCTCACGGGCTTAGTTGCTCCGCAGCATGTGGGATCTTCCCGGACCAGGGCACGAACCCGTGACCCCTGCATCGGCTGGCGGATTCTCAACCACTGCGCCACCAGGGAAGCCCTAATGGCTGATTTTTTTTCTCCTGGTTCTGGGTCACATTTTTCTGCTTCTTTGCATGTCTTGCATTTTTAAAAATTTCATGCCAGAGATTGTGAATGTTACATTGTTGAGAGTCTGGATTTTTTTTTCCCCTTTATATAGCATTGACTCTTGTTTTGGCTTGCTGTTAAATTACTTTCAGATAAGCTTGATCCTTTCAAGGCTTATTTTTAACATTTGTTGGGAAAGATCTAGAGCAGCTTTTGCTTTAGGGCTTGTTCAGTCCCACTTTAAGGTGAGATCCTCTGGGGCTCTCTACTAAATTCCCCAGGTTTTCAATGGGTTCTCTTCTCTCTGGTTGGAAACTGAACTTCCTTCAGCCCTGTGTGAGCTCTGGGACTTGTTCAGCCAACAGTTCTCTTATAGTCTGACAAAGACTCTCTTTGATTAAACTCTAGCCAGGCTCCTCTGAGACCTCTTATTCATGGACTCAATTTTGGCCTATAAAATCTATAGACTCTCAGCACAAATTATTTTGTTCAGTCGCCTTCCCCCACATTAAAAGTCTTACACAAACACTAACATTGTTTCTAACAGCTCAAGGGTGCATCCTTAGAATAATTCTCCTTAAAGTGCCTGAGAAAGCTCAAAGTTACCAAAGGAATTTGTTTTATCCAACACCTGACAATAGGCCCCTGACCACTCTTTCTTAGAGCATGTGTTTCAGGAAAGGGGACTCCTTCCAGGGCCCGAGAGTGGGATCTCATCTAACACTCAAAAATGAATTGTCTGAGGAGACACACGTGCTGACAAAGCAAGAGACTTTACTGGGAAGGGGCGCCTGGGCAGAGAGCAGCAGGGGAAGGGAAACCAGGAGGACTGCTCTGCCAGTCTTGGCTTGCAGTCTTGCATTTTATGGTGATGGGATTAGTTTCCGGCTTGTTTCTGGCCAATCATTCTGTCTCAGGGTCCTTCCTGGTGGTGCAGGCAGCCGCTCAGCCAAGACAGATTCCAGCGAGGAGGAATCTGGGAGGTTGGTAGAACATGTGGACTGGTGTCTCCTCTCTCCTTTTGACTTTCCAGAATTCTTCCGACTGGAGGTGGCTTGTTAGTTCCGCGTTCCTTACCAGGACCTCCTATTCTAAGATAACTCATGCAAGTGGCTACTATCTTGCCTGGCCAGGGAGGGCGGTTTCAGTTAGTGTTTCCCCTAACACATGTACTAAAAAGCGCTTACAATTATGAGTCTTTCTTCTGTCCTTTTGAGATATATCTATATCTCTTATAACCCCAAAGTGTCTTTCTCAAGGACTGAAAGCTATTCCTCTGAAATGTAATCATCAGGATAGATAAGGCTCTCCAGGCTCTGTGGATGGATAGACTTAGATAATTGCCAACTAACAGACATGGCTGACTTAACTGGCATTTACCCTGACCAGGCCTCTGTAATTTTTCAATTCCCTTAGTCTTTTCAGGCCTCTACCTTTCTCCCTGCCTACTCCCTCATTCTCTCCCAGTCAACCCTGTACCAATCAAAGTTAAGCTTGGTTCATGCTGGACTCTCTTCTCTGTTGCAACAGTATGTTACAGATGAAAATTTGTCCTTACCACTTTAGCTAGAGTCTGGCTTTGTTTATCTTTGACAAGGTATTTATCTAGCCTTACGGAGTTTCACCCTAGTCACATGCAGTTTAGTGTGTATTCAGCATCAGATTCAATGGGGCCACTATGTATATTTCTGGTTCTCCTTTTCCATGGTGCTTCTGATGGTTAAGTCCTGCCATCTGGCCTCTTATTATTTTGCGATCCTGATGAAACTGTGCACCTCTGATTGGGATTTGAACCGATGTGCCAGGACTCGAACCTGGCCAAAACCCATAGTCTTCCAATTGAGACCACACACCTGGTTTCAGGACTTAATGAAGCTCAGGTTCTTGATGTCTCTTCGCAGAAAGAATTCAGTGAGAGGCAAAGTAATAGGTAAGAAGTAGATTTATTTAGAGAGAAACACACTCCACGACAGAGTGTGGGCCATCTCAGAAGGTGAGAAAGGCACCAGGGTATCGGCTTGTCAGTTTTTATAGAGGTGGGTAATTTCATAGGCTAATGAGTGGGAGGAGTATTCCAGCTATTTTAGGAAGGGGTGGGGATTTCCAGGAATTGGGCCACAGCCCACCTTTTGATCATTATGGTCGGTCTTGGAACCGATTGCTACCAAGGAGCCCTGTTCTAAAAATGCAGAAGTAGCCGCCACTAAGCTTCTCAGTGATGCCAATGCCCCTTTCCCCAGAGCATTCCTCAGGGTCCTCCTGTGGAATGGTCATTCGGTGAGTTTTCTGGTTCTTACATGCTATATCCACTTCAACTTTCCTCTTCTCTGAGCCTTCGATCCCTACTTGCACCACCTCCCATAGCAGTTCTGACATTTCTACTTCATATACATAGCTTTCTGCAAGAACCTTCCTAGCAACATGTTAGCATTGTCTCTTAGAGTCCTTGTCAGGGTGTTAAAGCCTGTGTCCTAGGAAATGCTCCCATATTGATAACCTCTCCCTCATCTAATTTTAGGTTCAACTTCTCCCAGCGTAGATGCAGCCTCAGAATTCTCAAAATGCATTTCCATTTATATTCTCCAGGCTTCTGTCAGATCATATTGATTATGTTCTCCAGCTCTTTTAGGTATAGTCCCTTTACTCCCTTGTCAGGTCCTGGACATTTGTGTTGTTACTTAATCCCAGTTATTGGTCTAATGGCCAAGTTGGGATGTTGGGGTAGATCCAGATGGGGAGGCACATTTGTAGTAAGGCAGAGATTTCTGCATCATTTTCAAGCAATGGGGAGAACTAATCTTTAAGGAGTGGGTAACTTATAAAGGCCCAGAGGTACAGGGGTAACTGGAGGTTCAAGAGGTACAGGCAATTAGATTTTACCATCCTATGACTCCGATTTCCACTCCTCAATCAGGACTCTAACCTGGGTATAGCCAATTTGCCATGGTTGAGATTTCAATTCTCTGGAATTTCTGAAAATCTTGTAATTAAGTCCTGGGCCTGATCCTGATCCTCAAGTTTTTCTGCACTCTGGCTACAGGAGATGATAGTCTCTTTACAGGTGGCCAAGAAGACCCTTTGACTTTCACACTTAACCTTTATAGTCTTTCTCCAAAGTATTTATTACTTTCAGTGACAAACATCCTATTACTTCTCAAATGCCTGGTACATTGTTCTCCCCAACCCCCCCTCCATGTATTCCTTTCCTCAGGCAAAAACATTCCAATTTACTATTGGTGAAAAAATTTTTTTAATTAATTAATTAATTTTATTTTTGGCTGCATTGGGTCTTCATTGCTGCGTGCGGGCTTTCTCTAGTTGTGATGAGCGGGGGCTACTCTTTGTTGTGGTGCATGGTCTTCTCATTGCGGTGGCTTCTCTTGTTGCGGAGCACGGGCTCTAGGCATGCGGGCTTCAGTAGTTGTGGCATGCGGGCTTCAGTAGTTGTGGCATGTGGGCTCAGTAGTTGTGGCTTGCAGGCTCTAGAGCACAGGCTCAGTAGTTGTGGCGCATGGGCCTACCTGCTCCGCGGCATGTGGGATCTTCCCCGACCACAGCTCAAACCCGTGTCTGCTGCATTGGCAGGCAGATTCTTAACCACTGCACCACCAGGGAAGCCCCACTGTTGGTGAAAATTTTAACAATTGCATTACTACCACAGGCTACACAATGCTCCACCTACCACTAGTGATGGAATCCTCATTGCCAACAGGCTGGTGAGTGAGCCATCTCTGAAATCCCATTTTAGAGTTTGCTTTCTTGGCTCACTCCTGGCGCCAATTATTGTCAATCAGGTTCCCCAGGAAGCAGAAATTTGAATCTTGGAAGTTTATTGGAGAAAGCTCTTGGGTTCATTGTGGGAGAGTGAAGGAAGCAAGGCTGGGCAGAAGTTAGGCTGCAGTGCATTCACAAGAAAGTTTCAGTCTATTCCAGGCAGAGCACTTGAGGTAGGATGGCTCTGTGGAATTGTTCCTATTTTTGTTAGGGGAAACACTGACTGAAACCGTCTTCCCTGGCCAGGCAAAGACACAACAGTTTGCATGAGTTATTTTACCACAGGAGATCCTGGTAAGGAACGTGGAACTAACAAGCCACCACCAATTGGAAGAATTCTGGAAAGTCAAAAGGAGAGAGCAGATGCCCGTCCACATGGCCTACTAACATCCCAGAATCCGCCTCACTGGAATCTATCTTGGCTGAGCAGCTGCCCACACCACCAGGAAGGACCCTGAGACAGAATGGTTGGCCAGAGACAAGCCGGAAACTAATCCCATCACCATAAAACGCAAGACTGTGAGCCACGTGGCAGAGCAGTACTCCTGGTTTCCCTTCCCCTGCTGCTCTTTCCCCGGGAGCCCCTTCCCAGTAAAGTCTCTTGCTTTGTCAGCACGTGTGTCTCCTCAGACAATTCATTTCTGAGTGTTATACAAGACCCCACTCTTGGGCCCTGGAAGGGATCCCCCTTCCTGCAACATTTGAAGGCAGAGTAATGAGGCCTTTATTACGAGACCCTTGCACCAATCAGTCTTTGAATGTGGGCTGCCCTGGGGAAGAAGGCATGATTTTAAATGAACCTCAGGTAAGGTTGTATTGGGAGCTTAACTGCAAACTATCAGTCATTAACACTGCTAGCAGCGGGTGGGGGTGGGGGGATGAATGTTTCAGTTTTGAAGGGTGGAGATCTGGAGAGCACACCAAAACAGTCCTAAAATATACTTCCTATTCTTTGAACCATTTACAATGGGAAAGTATTCCTGCGTTTTGTGTAATAAAAAATGTTCAAAAGCATTTGAAAATCAGCAAGCAAAAAGAAATTAGAAATTACCCATAATCTTTCCACTGATTTAACCACTGTAAATATTTTGGCATATGTCCTTTCAGAATTTCAGATTCAAAATTATATTGTGCATGTGTGTATAATGTTACCAAAAAAATGAGACCATATTGTATACATTGCTAGTAGCTCTTTTTAACTTAGCAATGTTTTAGAATAATCTTTTCATATTTATATACTCTGTAACATCCTTTTTTAGACTTTATTTTTTAGAACAGTTTTAGATTTACAGAAACAAATTGAGTAGATAGTGCAGCGTTCCCATATTCCCCCAGCCCCACTATTATTTCCCCTACTATCAATTTTTTTTAAATTAATTAATTAATTTTTGGCTGCGTTGGGTCTTTGCTGCTGCGCGCAGGCATTCTTTAATTGTGGTGAACGGGGGCTACTCTTCCTTGCAGTGCGCAGACTTATTGCAGGGGCTTCTCATTGCAGAGCACGGGCTCTAGGCACGCGGGCTTCAGTAGTTGTGGCTTGAGGGCTCTAAGAGTGGGGGCTCAGTAGTGGCACATGGGCTTAGTTGCTCCGCAGCATGTAGGATCTTCCCGGACCAGGGCTCAAACCCATGTCCCCTGAATTGGCAGGCGGATTCTTAACCACTGTGCCACCAGGGAAGCCCTCCCCTACTATCAATATTAACACACTGCATTAGCGTGGTACATCTGTTACAATTAGTTAATCAGTATTGAAGCACTATTACTGGCTAAAGTCCATAGTTTACATTAAGGTTTATTCTTTGTACAGTTCTATGGATTTTGACAAATCCATGTCATGTATTCACCATTACAGTATCGTAGAGACACGGGCCTAATAATGCTACGTATTTCCCCTACTCATCCCCCTTCTCCAAGCCCTGACAACCACTGATCTTACTTCGTCTATAATTCTGTCTTTTATAACATACTTTTTGATGGCTGCATAACATTGTCTCATGTGGATTTGTCCAACTTACCCTCTATTAAAGGACTCTGATGTTACCGAAAGCTCTGCCTCTTTGTACACCGGTGCCAAATCAAATCTTGGAGACAGTTTTCTTCTGTTTGTTTGTTTGTTTGTTTTTTGGCCGCGCTGCATGGCCTGTGAGATCTTAGTTCCCCAACCAGGGATGGAAGCTGCGCCCCCTGCATTAGAAGCACAGCATCTTAACCACTGGACAGCCAGGGAAGTCCCAGACAGAGTTTTGGGTGAAGTAGCGAAGGATAGCTTTATTGCTTTGCCAGGCAAAGGGAGACACAGTGGACTTCTGCCTCAAAAAACCATGTGTCCCGACCCAAGAGGATGTGACGAGGGTTTTATGACAATGGTTCAAAGGTGGGGTCTCTGACAAGATTAGGGCATGAGCAGGGTTTGCACATCCCTAATCTCATCTCAGGTGGTCAGGTCTGCTAATCTCGATGAGTTTCTCTGGTCCCTTTAATCTTGCCTCAGGTGGTTTCTTGGCTGCCCCTCCCTTGATTAGCAACTTTTCGAATCTGCCCTCAGGAATCCTGGGAAGGTCGTGGAGGCTGGAGTCTTGCCTCCAAGAAACAGAGGACAAAAGGGCCTCTGTGCCTGGGAGCCCCACTGCTCAGTTTCACTGATTTTGTTACATGACTTAGAGACTAGAATGATAACACCAAACCTTGGATTCACAGAGCAGCAAATCAAATTTTGCCGACCTTGGGCACTTGCCCACATACTCACACTTAACTGTGTGTACTGATGTTTCATAATCTTTGGGCAAAGGAGCCTTTTAGATCTCACACACTATCTTGGAAACCAAAGAAAACATCTGGCATTCACTCTGATGGAAGAACCAAAGCAAAGCTGTAAACACCATCTGTCAATTTTGCCTTCCAAAGGAGCCTTTATAAATTTCTGGAGGTTTGCTTTGCCAAATCCTTGTCACAGTTAGCAGCACCAAAAACAAAATCATTGAGGTTCCTAATGATATTCTGGGCCAGGAGGCGGGGCTCCCAGAGCTTCCTGTTGCACAGGTGCACATCCATATAGGCTACCTCTACTCTCCTTCATAGGTGCCTATATCTACCTCCTCAAGCCAGGTAGCTATGCATGGATGTGCATTTTGTCCTCTGTACAGAAGTACCTGGCTGAAGATCCAGAGAGATGAAATTCAGCTGCATTCAGCCTGCCAAATTGTAAACCCTGGCATTGCATCCACTTAGAGAGGGTGACTTTTTCCATCTTACACAAAGGCACAGTTGAGTTTAGTTGTCGGCCTTGTCCTTGAGCTTGCTGAAATTAACTCTGTTGTAGTTGTCTGTCTACATGTTTGTCTTCCTCCAAAAAAATTGTGGTTTTTTGGGGGCACGTGGCTTGCAGGATCTTAGTTTCCCAACCAGGGATTGAACCTGGGCCACAGTAGTGAAAGTGCTGAGTCCTAACCACTGGACCACCAGGGAATTTCCCAAAGATTCTTGATGACTGAAACCTGGTCTTATTTAATCTTTGTTCCCATTGCAGCGCAGGGTTTGGTTTATAGTTGACATCAGTGTATTAGCTAAATGATTACTAGGGACAGACTCTTTTAGCTCAGTGCCAGGACAGTCTACCTATACCATTAAGATTTTTTTTTTTTTTACCATTAAGATTTTTAAAATAAAATTAATTAATTATATTTTACTATTACTACTTACTTTTACTCTTTTACATAATGACTTTTCCCATACCTTCTGCTGTGTTTTTACTAGGTTTTCTCCTGTTTTTCACATCCATCTCTCTTACTGATTCTGTAAACTACACATTAACTTTTTTTTTTTTTTTTTTTTTTTTTTGCGGTACGCGGGCCTCTCACTGCTGTGGCCTCTCCCGTCGCGGAGCGCAGGCTCCGGACGCGCAGGCTCAGCGGCCACGGCTCACGGGCCCAGCCGCTCCGCGGCATGTGGGATCTTCCCGGACCGGGGCACGAACCTGCGTCCCCTGCATCGGCAGGCGGACTCTCAACCACTGCGCCACCGGGGAAGCCCCACATTAACTTTTTGAAGTTGGTCATTACATTGTCATTCTCAAACCAATTCTCTGTTTTTCTCCTGAAAACTACATTTCCCAGCTCCTTTGCCGACTGGATACTAGCTAGATTCACTGCCAGCTAGGCACTGACAGGAGAGTGAGGAAGGGAGAAGTCAGGGTGGTTCTTCCTCTTTCTTATAACTGTGGGAGCATTTTCCAGCAGGGCCTGCCGTCTTCTACACGGTTTCTACTTCCCTTCTTCCTTCCTTCCAGGTCCTGCTGCCCATACACCTCCAGCCAAGTCCTGCTCCCTCCAGAGACACAGTTGATAGATCGGTGTGTATCCTTTCAGGTTTTTATCTATGCATTTTATTTATTTATTTATTTTTGGCCTTGGGCCTTTGTTGGCGTGTGCAGGCTTTCTCTAGTTGTGGCGAGTGGTGGCTACTCTTCGTTGTGGTGCTTGGGCTTCTCATTTCAGTGGCTTCTCTTGTTGCGGAGCATGGGCTCTAGGCATGTGGGCTTCAGTAGTTGTGGCACACGGGCTCTAGAGAGCAGGCTCAGTAGTTGTGGTGCATGGGCTTTGTTGCTCTACAGCATGTGGGATCTTCCTGGACCAGGGATCAAACCTATGTCCCCTGCATTGGCAGGCGGATTCTTTTTTTAAAAAAAATTTATTTTATTTTTGGCTGCATTGGGTCTTTGTTGCTGTGCGAGGGCTTCTCATTGTGGTGGCTTGTTGTGGAGCACGGGCTCTAGGCACATGGGCTTCAGTAGTTGTGGCACACGGGCTCAGTAGTTGTGGCTCACAGGCTCTAGAGCACAGGCTCAGTAGTTGTGGCACATGGGCTTAGCTGCTTCGTGGCACGTGGGATCTTCACGGACCAGGGCTCAAACATGTGTTCCCTGCATTGGCAGGCGGATTCTTAACCACTGCGCCACCAGGGAAGTCCCTATCTATGCATTTTAGTATCTATCTATATGTATTTTCAATTTTTCAAAATTGAATACAATATGCATTGTTCTGCAATTTGCTTTTTTATTCCACAATATATTGTGATAGTCACTGCCAAATTACTCTACAAAAATTTTTCACCAATTTACACTGTCATCAAGAATGTATACTCACCATCATTAATCATCAGGGAAATGCAAATCAAATCCACAATGAAATATCACCTCACACATGTCAGAATGACTATCATCAAAAAGAACACAAATGGGACTTCCCTGGTGGCACAGTGCTTAAGACTCTGTGCTCCCAATGCAGGGGGCCTGGGTTCGATTTCTGGTCATGGAACTAGATCCCACATGCATGCCTCAACTAAGAGTTCTCGTGCCACAACTAAGGACCCCACGTACTAAAACTGAGGAGCTGGCAAGCCACAACTAAAGAGCCCACCTGCTGCAACTAAGACCCAGTGTAACTAACTAACTAAATAAATATTTTTTAAAAAGAACACAAATAAATGTTTGTGAGGATTTAGAGAACATGTGTACTCTGTTGGTGGGAATGTAAATTGGTGCAGCCACTATGGAAAACAGCATGGAGATTTCTCAGAAAACTAAAAATGGAACTATCATATGACCCAGCAATTCCACTCTTGGGTATATATCAGAAAAAAATGAAAACACCAATTTGAAAGGATACATGCACCCCAATGTTCGTGGCAACACTATTTCCAATTAGTAAATTGTCATGAAAACAACCTAAGTGTCCATCAACAGATGAATGGTTAAAGAAGATGTGGTATATATACACATGGAATGCTACTCAGCCATAAAAAAGAATGAAATTTTGCCATTTGCAGCAACATTGATGGACTTGGAGGACCTAATGCTAAGTGAAATAAGTCAAACAGAGAAAGATAAATACTTTATGATATCATTTACATATGGAATCTAAAAAATACAGTGAATGTAATATAAAAGAAGCAGACACGGGTATAGAGATAAAACTAGTGGTTACCAGTGGGGAATGGGGGAGGGGCAACATAGGGGTGAGGCAGTAGGAAGTACAAACTACTTGATGTAAGACAGGCTCAAGGATGTATTGTACAACAGATGGAATATAGCCAATATTTTGTAATAACTGTAAACGGGAAGTAACCTTTAGAAACTGTATAAAAAAATTTTTAAAGATACAAAAAAAAAGATGTATGAGAATGCTTATTTCTCCATCCATGCCAGCTTTGGATGTAATTAATCCTTTTAGCTGTTGCCAATCTGTTAGGTGAAACATGGGGCCTTGTTTTTCATTTTAAGAATGACCAGTGATACAGAAACAGAGTTATAGACACAGAGAACAAATAGATGGTTGCTAGAAGGGAGGAGAGTAGGGGGAGGAAATAAGCAGGTGAGGGAGATTAAGAGGTACAAACTTCCAGCTGCAAAATAAATGAGTTATGGGGATGAAATGTACAGTGTGGGGAATATAGTCAATAACTATGTAATATCTTTGTAAGATAACATGTTGTAACTAGACTTACTGTGGCGATCGTTTTGAAATGTATAGAAATGCCAAATCACTATGTTGTGTAACAGGAACTAACATAGAGTTGTAGGTCAAATATACTTCAAAAACAAACAAACTCATAGAAAAAGAGATTTGTGGCTACCATAGGTGAGGGTGTGGGAAGGGGGAATTGGATGAAGGCAGTCAAAAGGTACAAACTTCCAGGTATAACGTAAATAAGTACTAGGATGTAATGTACAACATGATGACTATAATGAACACTGCTGTATGTTGTATGTGAAAGTGGGGTAGAGTCAGTTCTAAGAGCTCGCATCACACACACAAGTTTTTTTTCTATTTCTTAAATTTTATATCTATATGAAGTGATGGATGTTCATTAAACTTGTGATAATCAGTTCATTATATATGTAAGTCAAATCATTATGCTGTACATCTTAAACTTATACAGTGCTGTATTTCGACTATAGTTCAATAAAACTGGGGGAAATAAAGCAAGCAGTAGAGCTAGATTTGGCCCATGACCATAGTTTGCCAACCAGTGAAGAGCCAAAAACTTTTAATGAACGGATAAATGGGACTTCCCTGATGGTGCAGTGGTTAAGAATCCACCTGCCAATGCAGGGGACACGGGTTCCAGCCCTGGTCCGTGAAGATCCCACATACCGCGGAGCAACTAAGCCCGTGCGCCACAACTACTGAGCCTGAGCTCTAGAGCCCGCGAGCCACAAATACTGAGCCCACGTGCCACAAATACTGAAGCCTGTGCGCCTAGAGCCTGTGCTCCACAACAAGAGAAGCCACAACGAGAAGCCCACGCACCGCAATGAAGAGTAGCCCCCCGCTCACTGCAACTAGAGAAAGCCCGTGCACAGCAACGAAGACCCAACAGAACCAAAACTAAATTTAATAAATAGATAAATAAAAGAATCCACCTGCCAATGCAGGGGACACGGGTTCGAGCCCTGGTCTGGGAAGATCCCAAATGCCTCGGAGCAACTAAATCCGTGTGCCACAATTACTGAAGCCCGCATGCCTAGAGCCCGTGCTCCGCAACAAGAGAAGCCACTGCAATGAGAAGCCTGTGCACCGCACCAAAGAGTAGCCCCTGCTCGCCACAACTAGAGAAAGCCTGCGCACAGCAACGAAGACCCAGCACAGCCAAAACTAATAAATAAGTTAATTAATTTAAAAAACAGATAAATGGCATATAACCTATTTCAAACTAGAAAAAAAATCAGTGATATGGGCCATCTTTTCATATGTTCACTAGCTATTTGTGTTTCTTCTTCAGTGATTGCCTCTTAACAAGTTACACCCATATTTTTCTGTTGAATCATTCTATTTTTCTTACTGATTTGTAGGGACTCTTTGTATGTGGGGAAAATTAACCCGTTTCCTATTATATAGGTCACAGATATTTTCTGCCAGTTTATCTTTTCCCTTTGTGTAGGGGGTCTTTTGCCATTATCAAATCTGTCAATCATTTCCTTTATGCCTTCTGAATTTGGTGTCATGATTAGAAAAGTTCTTCCCAATGCATGATTCCAAAAATATTTTTCTATATTCTCTTCTAATATTTTAGAATGTGTGTGTGTGTGTGTTTATATTTTCATCCTTTTGGAATTTGAAATCATCTTTATCCATTCATGGTCATCAGTATAATTGCACCTTCATAGGATGGTCATCACATAGGTCTTACAATCAGAAGGAACTCCAGAGTTCACCCAGAGTCCTTGAGCTTCTGGGGAAGGGCAGAGGGTTTCAACCTGACCTCCAAGATTGTAAGGACTCATCCAGACTTTTCTCTTGAATTTCCCAGGAGGAAAGATGTCAGTAATTTTATTTACAGCTTTAGAATTGTTAAACCCAAGCCAAGCCTCGTCCCCCTTGTCTCTCCAGCCTTATCTCCCTCTGCTCTCCTACATATACCTTTTGCTCTACTTATTAAGTCTGAATTTCCTGGAACTTTCTGCATTCATGCCTTTGCTCAAACTGCTTTGTTCTCATTGATTTGGGCACCCTTTGTTCTACCTGTCTGTTAAGGCCCAACTTAACTGCTTCAGCTCTCCATGAAGTCTTCTTTGATTTCTCAAGTCTGCCTGAATTCTCTCTCCTCTTTACTCCTCAGGCAGGAAAAGTGCTACCTAGGAAACTCAGGTGATTTTCTGCCAGGTACTATCATTATTTGTACACCTGTCTGATTTCCTTACTTAACCTTCTTTGGAGCATCTTTATAGACTCATGGTGCCTGGCACATAGTAGGATTTAGTCCATGTTGGATGGCTAAATGAATGAAAGATTCTAGGGCTGCTTGTATGTGTTTCCTGTCTCTGCTTTTAAATACCCCAAAGCCTAGTGTATAAAGGGAGGGAGAAAGAAGAGGAAAAGTGGGAGGAGCACAAACTGGTGCTCCTTGCCTGGAGAGCTGCTTCTAGGCCAGCAGGTATGCTGGCACTGGGAGGGAAAGACACAGGGCAGGGAAAGTAGAGGACTGGCAACCTGTTCACCATCTTTTGGCCCCAGGTGAGCTAGCACTGGGATTCATATGTGGAAACTGACAAGTATGAGTCATTCCCAGGAAGATGAAGAACTATTTGTTTTTTCTAGGAAACATCCTCACTTCCTTTCCATTTCTTTTTTTTTTTTTTTTTTGTGTGTGTGTGTGCGTGTGTGTGCTAGGCGGGCCTCTCACTGTTGTGGCCTCTCCCGTTGCAGAGCACAGGCTCCGGACGCGCAGGCTCAGCGGCCATGGCTCACGGGCCCAGCCGCTCCGTGGCATGTGGGATCTTCCCGGACCGGGGCACAAACCCGTGTCTCCTGCATCAGCAGGCGGATTCTCAACCACTGCGCCACCAGGGAAGCCCTCCATTTCTTTTTTTAAAAATTAAAAATGTTGAAGTATAGTTGATTTACAATGTTGTGTTAATTTCTTCTGTACAGACAAGTGATTCAGTTATACATATATATATACATTCTTTTTTGGGTAATATTCTTTTCCATTATGGTTTATCATAGTATACTGAATATAGTTCTCTGTGCCTTTCCGTTTCCTAAGGATGAGTTGCCTCCGTGGGGGTTGGAGGGACATGGCAGGCTAGCCCAGGAGTAGGTGGTCAGCAACTTGGCCCCCACTTAAAGCAAGAAGGCAGAGAAGGAAAAATTACTAGATCAGGAGACCTAGGCTTATGAAGAACCTCAGGAAGTCCCTGCCTGATAGGGGAGGTTTGTCTCTGGCCTCAGGGAGTCCTACTCTAAGAAGAGGCACAGGCCCAGTCCTCCAAAGAGTCTTCCTTCCTAATCCTCCCTGGTACCACAGTTCCTGATTCCTTTTCTACTTCTCTGGCCACCACTTTTCCATCTCTCTGCTTTATCTTCCCATGCCCTATTTGTCAGTGTTCCAAAGGGTCGTATCCCCAGAAATTTGAATTAATCTGATTTTCCATTCTCGTAGCCATACCTGGAAAAATTTGACTCAGGTCAAAAACTTTAAAGTCATGCTTGAGTCTTCTCATTTTCTCACACTGTGCATCTAATCTGTGAGCAAATTCTTACAGCTTTATCTTCAAAACCTACACAGAACCCGACCATTTCTTATCACCTTCACTATTACTACTTCTCAATCTACAGCACTATCATTTCCTGTCTGGATTACTGCAATAACCTCCAAGTGGTCTTTCTTCTTCTGCCCTTGCCCTTCTTTAGCTATGCTCAGTGTAGTCACTATAGTGATCCTGGTAAAAATTTAGATCATTTTCCTTCTCTGTCAAAACTCTCACTTAGAGTAAAAGCCAAAGTCCTTAAAATGATCTACAAAACCCTGTATGATTTAGCCCCCTGTTACCTCTGGGCTTTCACCTGCCTTATTCTCTTCATTGCTCACTCACTCCATGCCAGCCACACCTGGCTGCTTACTGATCCTAGAACACAGAAGGTGAGCTTTCATCTCAGGGTGTTTGTACTTGCTGTTCCCTTGGCCTGGCATTTTGTTCTCCTAGGTATCTGCATGACTCATGTCCTCACTTCCTTCAGGTCTTTTCTCAGATGTCATCTTTCCCTGGCCATCCTTTATAAATTTCAACCCTGGATACTTTCTATTTCCTTTCCTTGCTTTATTTTTCTTTGTAAAACCTGTCACCATGATTATTATTTTCCTCTAGAATGTAAGATTTGTGAGAGCAGGTTTTTTTTTGGGGGGGGGTGTATTTTTATATACTGTTGTATCCCTAGTACATAGAACAGTGTCTGGTATACTGCAGGCACTCAATTAATACCTGCTGGATAAATGAATGACAAATTTATTTGTTCAAGGAGTACCACTATTCTATACCTGTGTACTCCTTATCTCTTTCCTGATTTCCAAGCTCACATTTCCTCCTAAGCGTCTCTGCAGAAAATCTGCCATCATCTTAATCTCAGTTTGGCCAGCTAGACTCGTTATTATCTCCCTTAGTACTTCAGTAAACCTTAGGCCCTATTTCTGTTAATAAGACACCTCTAAAACTTGGCTCTTTCTTCTTCGTGATTTCTCCTTCCATATAGCAGGTCTCTAAATCTTGTTGAGTCCATTTCCTAAGTCTTGCTCCAGCTATCTCCTAGTCTCCATTCCCACTGTCTATGCTTTAGTTCAGGTGTAAGTCTTTTACTCAGTGTAGAAGTCTACAAGGTAGTCTCCAATCCATTTTATTCACTGCTACCATTTTAATTCTCCTGATAAAGAGATTTGCTCAGATCACTGCTCTCTCCACAAGCCTTCTGCGGCTGCCCATTATCTGTTGAATTAAATAGGCAAGTAGTCCAAAAGTGATGTTTGCTATTCTCTGTTCAGTTTATTTTTTTAACATGTATTTTTAAAAGTGTTTTATCTATCTATCTATCTATTTATTTATTTATGGCTACATTTGGTCTTCGTTGCTGCGTGCAGCCTCTCTCTAGTTGCAGGAGCAGGGGCTACTCTTTGTTGCGGTGCATGGGCTTCTCATTGCAGTGGCTTCTCTTGTTGAGGAGCATGGGCTCTAGGCGTGTGGGCTTCAGTAGTTGTGGTGCATGGGTTTCAGTAGTTGTGGCTCATGGGCTCTAGAGCACAGGCTCAGTAGTTGCAGCACACAGGCTTAGTTGCTCTGCGGCATGTGGGGTCTTCCTGGACCAGGGCTCAAACCCATGTCCCCTGCATTGGCAGGTGGATTCTTAACCACTGCGCCACCAGGGAAGTCCCTTAATATGTATTTTTATTCATTTATTTATTTTGGCTGCGCTGGGTCTTTGTTGCGGCACGTGGGATCTTCCTTGTGGCACGTGGGAGTTTTTTTTTAGTTGTGGCATGCGGGCTTATAGTTGTTGCAGCATGCATATGAGATCTAGTTCCCTGACCAGGGATCGAACCCTGGACACATGCATTGGGAGCACAGAGTGTTACCCACTGGATCACCAGGGAAGTCCCTCTCTGTTCATTTTAACTGCCCCCTTCTGGAATGCCCACTTTCTCTCATTGTGGATTAAAACTGCTGCACTCTTCAAAATACAATTAATCTTCTCTGGAGTTCTGGAGAGAAAACAGGGCTAGAGAGTTAGATACCAGAGTGTACACATTCTTTACGTACAGTACCAAGAAAGTATAGAGATGTAAATCGCTCCTAATCCTTTAGCCAAAGGTCAATTTTTCCAGGGCAACTGATGCCATCATCACCCTGACATTTTCTAGAGTTACTGTTTATGCTTCTATTTTTCCCACCAGTTAGGAACTTTTGGGAACAATGACTCAACTCATTCAGTTATGAACCTCAATGATTCTAGGAGACATCCAATAAGTATAGAAGTCAGTAAAGGTTTGGGATTGGATTACCTGGTTTAAACCCGTTGAATGTCAGAACTGGAAGGAGATTTAGAGGTCACCTTTCAACCCATTCATTGCGTTGCTGAAATTCGGCCTCTGTTCACTGGTGCCTAATAGAAACATGGAGACAGTTTTGGGTGAAGTAGAAAAGAACAGCTTTATTGCTTTGCCAGGCAAAGGGGGTCACAGTGGGCTAATGCCCTCAAGACTGTGTGTCCCGCCCTGGAGGAGGTAGTGTGGAGTCTTACAGTGTTCAAGGAGCAGGGAGTGGTCAGCTCGTGGACATTCTTCTGATTGGTTGGTGATGAGGTAATCGGGAGTCGGCATTATCAGCCTTCTGGTTCCAAATGGTCTGGGGTCTACATGCTTGTGGGCAACCTACAGTTAACTTCTTCTACCTGGTGGGGGCAGGGGTTCAGTATCTGTGAAACAGCTCAAAGGACATAGCTCAGAATATTATCTATAGCCCTTCAGGAAGAACTAAAGGTCCTTGACTTTGTTTAATGGCTAAAGTATTATTATTGTGTCTTGCTTGACTGTTTTTCTTTCTTTCTGCATTTTTTTTCAGTTCTCTGATTAAATTTATTCTTCTACTAAATTTCTTTTCACAGACAAAAGGCAGGCAGAGGACATGGGTGGGGGTCTGTTCTGGTAAGGCCTCATAGGGTCGTGCTCCCTTACAATTTGTAAATGGGGAAAGTGAGGCCCAGAAAGGGTAGGACTTTGTACCAAGTCAATGACCCAGGACCAGAAGCCACACATCCTGATTTCCAGGTGGGTCTCCTTGGTAAGCCTTTGTGCTTCCCTTTGAGATTCAAGTCTCTCGGACTCCCGCCTGGGCCCCTTCTCCAAGCCTTACGCATTACCCTCCCAGTGACCCCCACCTTTCCTCCCTCTCCTTGGGTGTGCCGGGTTCACTGGTTCCAACAGCGATGCTCTGAAACCTAGCAGATGTTCAGCCCTTGTGGAGATTAGTCACGTCACCGTTGACTCCTCCCATTGGCTCGAGGGAATAGAGCGCGGCGCTATGATGTCAGACGCCCAAAGGGGAGGAGCGGTGAGGGGAAGGAGGAGAGAAGTGGGGCCTCAACATGGCGGCTGCGGCACTGGCGGTGGCTACGGTGACGGCCTGGCCTGGGGAGGGCAAAGTTGGAGGTGGTGGTCTTTGCTCTCCCTAGGGGCCGTCAGGAGCTCAGCGGGGACCGAGCCTGGGAGGCCGGTCGGCGGCAGCACCTTTCGGCTTCTGGGGCAGCGGCGGCAGCGTTCAGGTGAGGGGGCCTCCCGCTGGGGGAGGGGGAGAGGGGCGGAGTTGGGGGAGGGAGCAGGTACCGGGAGACGGATGGGGGAGGGATAGGGAGGAAGCTTGGAGGCTGAGTGAAATGAGAGGAGCGGCAGCTCAGGGGGTGTGAAGGCGAAGGGGCCACAGACGGGTGACTTGGGGAGGATTCTGGGAGAAGGGTCGGAGTGAGGGGCGAAGGGGCGGAGGGCAGATGGGATGCGGGAAAATAAATGAGTTCGGATTAAGGGGACTAATACTGTACTGGAAAATAGGCGCAGTGGACGTCTATCTGGTTGGAGCAAGAGCTCGGTGGGAATTAGAGGATGTTGGGGAGAGGGACCCAGGTTTTAGTAAAGGTTAGTGATGGGGACGACTTGAGGGTAAGCTGGGGACTTGAGATACAGATTTAGTTTTCTCTGAGGCGATGAGGTTAGGGGGAAAGGGAGGAGACCAGATCCGGGGCGAGTGATCTTTGGGGACATATTCGGCCTTGCCTGGTCTTCTCCAGGTATGTTAATCTTGTTTCTTTTGTTTGTTTCTTGGGTGGAGACTTATCTGTACAGTCCCCCTGGGCTTCAGAAACAGCCCCTAATCTTTCTTGTGGATCATTAATTTATAGTTCATTTATTTGATCTCTATCAGCGATCTCTGACCTTTGTGTTGTCGCCACATGTTTTTGTTTCCAGACAGTTTCTTAAAAGTGTGGCTAGGCATAAAAATACATTTTATATTAAACTAAAATAAAATTTTGAGAGTTTTTAGACACCATGGAGTGTTGCAAAACCAGATTTAGTTATCTATTAAATATCTATTAGTTATCTATTAAATAGCTTCTGTTCTAACTCCACTTACTAGGGCTTCTTTCTTTCCTCAGTTCTAATTATTAGAATTTGAGAATTTGGATAGATATGATGGATGTTTCTCTTTAGAATTTTGCCAGATTTGATGATGTGAAAAACGGGGCCCTTAGTCTTTAGTGATAGACAGCTCTTTCTAGTTAATGTCCCAAACTAGTTAAACTGAAAGTTTCTGTATTATTTTGTAGCAAAGAATGTAAAATGTCTTAAGTCTAAAAGAATTACATTGCCTGCATTAACCTACTTTTTAAAGTGGGATTTTATAAATTAAATTTTTGTTTCTAATCCATCCTATTCATTCTTTGTTACTTATTTATTCAACGTTTATTGACTCCCGAGTGTGTGTTGCATTAATAAGTCATTATGATTATGGAAATGGGAAAATTAATATTTCTCTAGTGAGAATATCACTGCACAGCCTCATTGGAAGAAAAAGTGTTTTTTGGAAATGAAGACTAAGGAAGTCTTATAAAATTATGTAAATGTAAGAACTTACTGAATTTTTCTTTTGTTTAGTATTTGACTCATTATTTCATCATGACATACTTTATGTATATCTGAAAGATTTTATTTTTCTTTTTGATTTTGAAGAAGACAGTAGTAACAGTATCCTAATATGATAATATTAGGTCTGTGGACAACTCTCATCAGTAGTTTTTAGTTCCCATTTCTTAGGCTGGCAAACATCACTTTATCTTGGGTGACTTTTGTTTGATAACTTGACTGTGGTAAGGTATTTAAAATGAGGATTCCTTAAGTTTAATTCAGTGACTAAAATTCTCTCTGAATTTTTTCAGCATTATAAATGTATCTTCATTACCTCAGAGTGTAGTTGTCAGTATTATACATTTTTCCTGTTATTTAATTGTATTGTTGAATGTTTTGAGGTTTTTTTATATGTAGATTATTTTAAGTGTAAACATTTTCCCCACAGAGCAACCAAAACTAAAACCAGACCATCAGTTTATCATTAATCAGGTAATTTTCTTCAGTCTTTCTCAAGAAATGCAAAAGGTAGCATACAGTACCTTAAATTAGGTATTAAATAAGCTTCTTCTTGGAATCAAGAAAACCTTGAGTTGAAGCTTAGAAATCAACTGGATTTAGTTTCCCACATAGCATGGGAATCCTTGCATCTGTATCACAAAGATAAAGTGAAAATCTATCCTCTTTTCCAGAATCTGATTCCTTATAGGAAAGAGCCTTTCAGTCATCAGAGAAAGATGTAAGCAGGGTGTTGCTCTTCTAACCTGTAGCACACAATTTCTTGTAATATTGGAAAATAATTTGAATGTAAGAATAATATTTTCCTATGAATTGAGAATTATAATTTCAGATTTAAAAAATTTTAGGTGAGGGCAGCTAGATTCACAAAGGGATATGTGCTAAAATTGGTTCTATATTAATGAGCTAGGCATTTTTAAACACTTTACATAATCTCACTTAATCCTTACAATTTGTTTAGGTAAGCAGGTCGTGAGAGGCATGCTTTTTAGGTGTTGAGGAAACTGAGGATTAGAAAAGTTGAATAGCTTAACCAAGGTTACTAAATTTGTCCAATTTCAATGCCTTTACTGCATCTGTTACATCATTTTGCCCCAGTTAGATGGCCACAGGGCCATTCAATTCCTATCAAGTAAATTTAAAATATAAGCATGAGTTTTAAAGCAATACCATTTAAAACTACTTGTTCTCACTGAAACAGTAGTGTAACTGGAATGATAAATAGTTCATTACAATTTTAGTCACTTAAGATATAATCAGTATTCGAGGAGGAAGTAAATACCTGAATATTTTGTACTTAACAAAATAAACTGGATAGGGCTTCCCTGGTGGCACAGTGGTTGGGAGTCCGCCTGTCGATGCAGGAGACACGGGTTCGTGCCCTGGTCCGGGAGGATCCCACGTGCCGCGGGGTGGCTGGGCCTGTGCGTCCAGAGCCTGTGCTCCACAACGGGAGAGGCCACAATAGTGAGAGGCCCGCGTACCACAAAAAAACAAAACAAACAAACAAACAAAATAAACTGGATAAGGGACTAAAAGTTTTTATACTTGTATTGCTGAGTCAGGTTGGACCTGCTTCAGCAAGGGCCAAAATTTGTATTTGGCAGTAATCCTCATGTGTTCTCAGAATTTTGGATTGGTCTTTGTCAGTTGCTTAATGCTTACCAAACACTTCCAGTGTTTGAGTCACTGAATTGGCTCATGGTAATTGTGAATCTTGTGGTTTACTGAGTCAAGAGCCAGCAGTGTGTGTGTTTTGGTTGTTTCACTTCCTCCCCAACACTTAATATTGTCAGAGTTTTAAATTTTTTTCTAATCTCTTGGGTTTGAAATAGTATCTACTGTGTTTTTATTACCATTTCCCAAAGTTGAGCATCTTTTTTGTATGTTCATTGGCCATTTGTGCTTCTGTGTTGTGTATATTCAAGGTCTCTGCCTATTTTTGAGTTTTCTCTTTTTCTGATTGATTTTTAAGAGTTCTTTATTTATTTTGTATGCTAATTATTTGTTAGTTGATGGTTTGCAAATATCCTCTCCCAATTTGTGACTTGTCTTATCTCTTCATAGTCTTTTGATGAGAAAAGTTCATAATTTTAATGAACTGAACTTTTCAGTCTTTTATGCTTTTTATATCATATTTAGGAAATCCTCTTCTAGGCATGCTATTTTAATAAATACAAGAGTATACGTGTCTGTCACGTGGCATCTAATCTGACATTTAGTACCAATATTTGTTTGATTAGAAAGGCCAACTTCTCAAGAGTTATGTTTGTATTGTCTTTGGAGTTACAGGGCCAGACTTTTTTAAAAAAATAAATTTATTTATTTATTTTTGGCTGTATTGGGGCTTCGTTGCTACACGTAGTTGTGGCGAGCAGGGACTACTCTTTGTTGTGGGTGCATGGGCTTCTCATTTTGGTTGCTTCTCGTGTTGCAGAGCACGGGTCTTAGGCGCGCAGGCTCAGTAGTTGTGGCGCACGGGCCTAGTTACACCGCAGCACGTGGGATCTTCCCGGACCAGGGATCGAACCTGTGTCCCTCTTAACCACTGTGCTGCCAAGGAAGTCCTGGGCCAGAGGGTTTTAAAAGCAGCTTGAGTTGTGCCTTATACACAGGTTACATATATTTCCCCAAACTGGGCAACTAACAGATTTGTGAATGATGTGTGCATTTTACAAAATGTTAGTAATGTGGTATGTCGGTGAGAGAGTTTTCTTGTGCGGACAGTTCATGAGTCACTCATTCTGAGCGGTTAGGACTTCTACTAAAGTATGTTCAGAAAGATTTTTTGATATCTAGTCCTGTCTAGTGTGGGCTTTATCAAGAATAATTGTGGTTTGTGAGAGAGCTGATGTGGAAACATTTTGGAAGAGTTTTTTTTTGTTTTTATTTTCAAGTAATACAATATTATATAATTAGGATAAAATTAGATGGAATGTAATTACATTAAGTAAAAAGGAGAAATATGTAAATTTTCATAGTTAAACAACAACTTTGGACTTCCCTGGTAGTGCAGTGGTTAAGAATCCGACTGCCAATGAAGGGGCCACAGGTTCAAGCCCTGGTCCAGGAAGATCCCATAGGCTGCAGAACAGCTAAGCCTGTGAGCCACAACTACTGAGCCTGCGCTTTAGGGCTCGCGAGCCACAACTACTGAAGCCCGTGTGCCTAGAGCCCGTGCTCTTCAACAAGAGAAGCCACTGTGATGAGAAGCCCGTGCACCACAACAAAGAGTAGCCCCCTCTTGCCACAACCAGAGAAAGCCTGCACGCAGCAACGACGACCCAAAGCAGCCAAAAATAAATAAATAAAATTTAAAACCCCCCAAAACAAAACAAAACAACAGCTGTGTGTGTGTCGGGGGCGGGGTTGGGTTTTTTTTGGGGGGGGGGTGAGTATCGTATGTTTCTGGTATTTAAATTACATTAGATACATTTAAAAGAATGAAGGGGCTTCCCTGGTGGCACAGTGGTTGAGAGTCCGCCTGCCGATGCAGGGGATGCGGGTTCGTGCCCCAGTCCGGGAAGATCCCACATGCCGCGGAGCGGCTGGGCCCGTGAGCCATGGCCGCTGAGCCTGCGCGTCTGGAGCCTGTGCTCCGTCACGGGAGAGGCCACAACAGTGAGAGGCCCGCGTACCGAAAAAAGTAAAAAAAAAAAAAAAAAAAGAATGAAGTACTCTTCTTAGGATTGGAGAAACTACATCTGTTTAAAGTTATGATGGGGAATTCCCTAGTGGTCCAGTGGTTAGGACTCCGAGCTTTCACTGCCAAGGGAGCCGGTTCAGTCCCTGGTCAGGGAACTAAGATCCTGCAAACCACGTGGTGTGGCCAAAAAAAAAAAAAAAATTATGATGAACATTGCATACTGACTAGGACATATGTGAGGGAGGATATAGTTTTTCTGTTTTGTTTTTTAAACTCCCTGCCCAGTTCTTTGGACTGTGTGGTTCCTATCCACCATTAAACCCTTATCTCAGGTTATTTTTATAAAAATCTTGAGCAATTTGATTTACTCTGTCGTGTATTAAAGCCTCTAAAAACTTTTTTCTTTTTTTCATGAGAAGACTATGGAGTACTATGAACTTTGGGAACTCTTCTTCTAAGAAGTTGGATGTTCTGATCCTGGCAAAGACCATGTTGAAATATAAAACATCCACCAGACTTTAATTATACTGCAAATACTGTATAGTGATATACAGTACACCCTTGATATTTGTGAAAGATATGTCCCTAGAGTTTTGAGAATCCTTGCATAAATACCATACTTTAGAAAGTCCCTTATAGCTTATAGAAGAGTATAATGGAAAATTTTTAGTTACCTTCAGATTTGATGGGTAAATAGAACAACAAAGTTAGAGATTTTGATGCTAAACTCAGTCTTCAGCTACCATTAACTCCCAGTCTTTTGCTGTTTGTCACTGCTGGCTGGCCTATCCCCAGCCTCTGGGCCTCTCAGTGTTGTGGTCTCTCCCTTTGCGGAGCACAGGCTCCGGACGCGCAGGCTCAGCGGCCTTGGCTCACGGGCCCAGCCGCTCCGCGGCATGTGGGATCTTCCCGGACCGGGGCATGAACCCGTGTCCCCTGCATCGGCAGGTGGACTCTCAACCACTGCGCCACCAGGGAAGCCCCCCAGCCTCTTTTAATAACCCTTTGGAGACTCAGGGTCAGACTGGCTTTGCTTGTCTTGTGCTGCATCTTATCATCATGGTCTTAGTCCCAGGCAGGGTTCATATCCTCATTTCTTCCTTCATTAGTAAGATTGGAATCTTCCTAATCCTGACATCTTCCTATAGTTTGGGAGTGTTAATATTTCCTTCTAGAGCTCAGTAGCGAAGGATATGGGCAGTAACTTCCCTATTTCCTCCTTCAGGCAGATTATATCTTATACCACACCATGTGTGATAAATGACTCCTTTCTGTGGGTGGAATTCAAAGTCGAATGTCAGCTAGATTACAAATTACTGTATGGAGTGGAATTTAGGGGTAGCTTGTGAATTCTCAAAAAGTTTTCTTCCATCAAAGGTTACTCTATTTCCAAGTGATAATAACAATAGGAAATCAACCAACCAACTTACCACAAATTTTGTTCTGAAATAACTTTAAAATTACTGAAGGTCTTGAATTGTTTATATCCTGTCCCATCCATTTTCTGAAACAGGAAATTCTAGCTAGTTCTTGTAATTTAATAGGGAATCTAACTTCATCCTTGTAGTAGATAGTTTTTACAATAATATTTCACTTACCTGGCTTATTCAGAGACCTCGGTGTTTTATATAAGCAGAATTTTAAGATAATGGAACGTTTCTTCTTTGAGAGCCCATGTTAAACAAAATTATTGGTAGATTATTAAATGAGAATCTTTTGTAACTATACCTTTTATAATGCAGTCAGTAATAATGTATGGCTTACTCCATAATAATGTAGTTCTTACCCCAAATGTCTCTAGGAAGCTATGCTTTTTGAGTTGTTGGGTCTCTGTTTAAAAAAAAAATGTTTTTGGTCTGTATGTATTACTGGCAGTAAAATTTAGTGAAAGGGTGTACATATTAGGGTAACTGAGGCTTATTTTATTTAGTATTGTAAGAAATTATATTTAGGCACAGTTCTAGTTTGAGACGTTCTTGATCTGTCTAATACGATAGCCAGATAGTGCAGATACAAAACATTTTTATCATTATGGAAAGTTCTTTTGGACAGCACTGTTCTCGACAGATGCTTGTGAAGTTTTATTGTGCCTGTAGATCACCTGGAGATCGTGGTAAAATGTAGATTCTGATTCAGTAGTTCTGGGTGGGCTTGCGATTGTGTATTTTTAATAAGCTCCCAGGTTATGTTGATGGCCCAAGGACCATACTTTGAATAGTAATTTTAAAAAAATTATTTATTTTATTTTTGGGCTGTGTTGGGTCTTTGTTGCTGTGCGTGGGCTTTCCCTAGTTGCAGCAAGTGGGGGCTACACTTTGCTGCGGGGCGCAGGGTTCTCATTGCGGTGGCTTCTTGTTGTGGAGCATGGGCTCTAGGTGTGTGGACTTCAGTAGTTGTGGTGCACGGGATCAGTAGTTGTGGCTCACAGGCTTAGTTGCTCCGCGGCATGTGGGATCTTCCCAGACCAGGGCATGAATCCGTGTCCCCTGCATTAGCAGACAGATTCGTAACCACTGAGCCACCAGGGGAGTCCCTCAATAGTAAAGTTTTGAATTTACTATAACATGAGGTTGATTTGGGACCTTTTTATGAGGTATTTTCTTAATATATTATAAGCTTTTTAATTAACGTCTTTCGTCAGGAGAGATTATATTGTAATGGACAGAACTCTGGACAGTGAATTGGAAGATCTAAAGTTCTAGTTCTGGTTTCCCATTTAAAACTAACCATCTTTTTCAGACTTGAACTTTTTAGTTTGTGGAATGGGGATACCTGCTTATATCTCCTAGCATGTGAGGTTCATATAAGATGATGTATGTGATGGTCTTTTCAAAAGTACCTAAGACTAACATATAGTTTTGAAAATTATAAAGTTTTTAACATATACTTTGTTAGAAGCATGATACTTTCCCACTGTTAGCTAACATTCTTATTTTTCTTTTTTTTTTTTTTTATTTTTTTTTATTTTTTTTATTTTTCTAAAGCTAATATACTGCATTTTATCCAGGAATTCTCAGTAACTTTTATTTTATTTTTTATGCTTAATGTTTGTCTTTTTCCATTAGAATTAATTTTAATGAGGGATTTTGTCCTGTTATAAGCTGCCACTTAGAGAAGTACCAAGCGATAATTGTAGGTACACCTTAAACAGATGTTGAGTGAATGAGGCATGAAGCCTGAGAAATTGCCTTTTGCTGTGACCAGGCAGGGATAGTTTTTCAAATGAACAAAATTTGACTGGGAACCAGCAAGGGGGAAACAAAAAAGTAATTATTTAGAGACTTCTCTGCTGGTGCAGTGGTTAAGAATCCGCTTGCAATGCAGGGGACACAGGTTTGAGCCCTGGTCCAGGAAGATCGCACATGCTGTGGAGCAGCTAAGCCCATGCACCACAGCTACTGAGCCTGCGCTCTAGAGCCTGTAAGCCACAACTACTGAGCCTGCGTGCTACAACTACTGAGGACCGCGCACCTAGAGTCCATGCTCCACAACAAAGACAAGCCACCACAGTGAGAAGCCTGCGCACCGCAATGAGAAGCCCGAGCACCGCAAGGAAGAGTAGTCCCCAATTGCCACAACTAAAGAAAGCCCGTGCACAGCAACGAAGACCCAGTGCAGCCAAAAATAAATAAATTTACAAAAAAGAAAAAAAGAATTCTCCCTTTCACCCAAAATGTGCACACACACACACACACACAATTTTTAAAAAAAGTAATTATTTAGCTAGTTTTTCCTTTGGGGGAAAGAATAAAAGCCAGATAACATCTCTCTTCACTATAGATTTCTATTTGCATATTCCTGTGTTTTCTTTCTTTCTTTTTTTTAAAAATTAGTTTTTGGCCACGTTGGGTCTTCCTTGCTGTACGTGGGCTTTCTCTAGTTGGGGCCAGCGGGGGCTACTCTTCATTGCAGTTCACAGGCTTCTTATTGCGGTGGCTTCTCTTGTTGTGGAGCAGGGGCTCTAGGCATGCAGGCTTCAGTAGTTGCAGTATGCGGGCTCAGTAGTTGTGGCTCTCGGGTTCTAGAGCGCAGGCTCAGTAGTTGGGGTGCACAGGCCTAGTTGCTCCGTGGCATGTGAGATCTTCCCAGACTAGGGATCGAACCCGTGTCCCCTGCATTGGCAGGTGGATTCTTAACCACTTGCTACCCGTGAAGTCCCAACCTTTTTTAAATTATTATTTTTAATCTTTAACCTTTATAGAGGGTTTCCTATTTGATCTTCAGGACTCACTTATAAGTCAATGTAAAAATGAATGGGTTTCTTATTATGGGTGACGGTCTCTTGGCACCAGCTTTCTTTATTCTTTAGAGTATGTACAAGCCATTGAAGTGTGGAACTATTATTAAAATAAGATTTGGTAGGACTTCCCTGGTGGCACAGTGGTTAAGAATTCACCTGCCAATGCAGGGGACACGGGTTCGAGCCCTGGGCCTGGAAGATCCCACATGCCGCAGAGCAACAAAACCCGTGCGCCACAACTACTCAGCCTGCGCTCTAGAGCCCGTGAACTACAACTACTGAGCCCACGTGCCATAACTACTGAAGCCCGCGTGCCTAGAGCCCATGCTCCGCAACAAGAGAAGCCACTGCAATGAGAAGCCCACACACCGCAATGAAGAGTAGTCCCCGCTCGCCACAACTAGAGAAAGCTCGCGTGCAGCAACAAAGACCCAACACAGCCAAAAATAAATAAATAAATTTACTTTAAAAAAAAAAAAAAAGATTTGGTTTAGGAAGGTGAGGAGGTCCCAGTAGACAGTGGTAACTATTGCTTGTGTTATCTTATTTTGTCCTTATAATAACCTTTTTGATTTACTTCATATTAACATTTCTTATATTATTAATCTTTGCTTTTACTTATAAGAAAAATGTGTTGAGTTTTGTTATTAGAGATATATTACAACCCATTTTGATAGATACTTGTAAAACAACTAAGATTTGTTGAAAGGTCTGCCATGTGCTTTTTGTTTTCCTTTATTAGAAATCATTTCATAATAAAAAATATGAAGTTATAAAATACAGAAGAAAAATTCTTTTATATATGTATTGTATGTACCTGTAGTTTTAGAAGTAGAGCTCTTAAGACAATTGCCAATAATCTTATTATGTTAATTGCTACATTCGATAATCTGAAGCAAATCTGTTAGTTGATAATTTTCAAAGGATGAGGAGCCTTTGTTGATTTTGTTTCCTAGACTCTAACCACACAGGTATCTCTTTTCTATAACATTTCCTATCCTAATTTCCCATTTTCTAAAAGGCTTATCTTTTATGTGTTTTCTTTTTTGAACCCAGGCTGAATATTGGTCTTTGAACAGGGGGAGTAAATTCTTTCATATTAATTATGATTGTAAATCTATTTAGTTTTATTCTTATTCTATGTTTTCTGTTTACCCTCCTTTTTTCTTGTTTTTAAAAATATTTTTCTTCCTTTTGATGAATTTTTTATATTTGACTTCTTTGCTTTAGTTATTTGAAAGTTGCTCATCCTATTCCTTTTTTTATGTTGGTTAATGTTAAAATTTTTATATATAATTTTAACATTTATTTATTTATTTGGCTGTTCTGGGTCTTAGTTGCTGCATGCAGAGTCTTCGTTGTGGTGTATGGTATCTTTAGTTGTGTCATACGAACTCTGAGTTATGGCATGTGGGATCTAGTTCCCTGATCAGGGATCAAACCTGGGTCCCCTTCATTGGGAGCATGGATTATTAGCCACCGGACACCAGGGAAGTCCAATATATGTAATTTTTATACATAAAACCCATATGTCCTGTATATGTAATCTCTACAATAAGACAAGTTTGTTTTACTTCCTCCTCTCTCCCAAATTTCTCCCATTTTCAGGTCATCTCAGATTTTAGTTCCAGATCACTTATTTCCTTTTATGTCAGGAGTTGCTTTGGACTATGTATATTTTACTGATTTATTTGCCCACTGCTTTTTCTGATGTTTTCCATTTCTCCTACTTTAGATTAATTTTATGCTTTTGTAAACTATATCTCTGAATTCTTTTTTCAGGGAGGAATCAATGAAGAGTGAATTTTCAGTCTTTAGATGTTGAAATGTTTTCATTTTGCTCCCTTATTTGGATACTAGGGTTCTAATTTTACAACTATTCTTAATCAGATTTTTGAAGATAATTGCTCCATAATTTTATAGCCTCTGTTGTTGATAGTGAGTTCTTGAAGCTAGTCTTACTCTCTTTCCTTTGTATATAACCACTTTCTATCTGGAAGCTGTTTGTTGTTCAGACTTTTAAAAATCTGGTGATGATCTAAATTTTTATGATGTGTCTAGATTTCAGTTTTTACCAGTGCATTTTGCTTGGTACTCACCTCTTCTAGTTTCAAGACTGTGTTATTTATTTATTTAGCTCTTAGAGGTTTTATTTCTCTTTTTCCGTACTCTCAGTTCTCTCCTGAAAGTCCTGTTAGACCAATTTGAGAACTGCTTAAAACTATTGATCCTGAGCTTGAAACACATTGACCATAGCATATTTTTTCCACCTTCTAAACTCGTCTGTATTTAGGGCTGGATTTTTAAAAATAGCTTTATTAAGGTATAGTTCATATATCACAAAATTCAGTCATTAAAGGTGTACAGTTCAGTGTTTTTTTAGTATTCACAGTGTGGTGAAACGACCACTACAGTCTGTTGAAAATGTTCCAGAGCATTTTCAGTACCCCCAAAAGAAACCTCATGTCCATTAGCATTCACTCCCTATTCCACTCTCCCCACAGCCCCTAGCAACCACTTATTTACTTTCTGTTTCTGGATTTGCCTATTTTAGACATTTCACATAAATGGAAATATAATATGTAGTCTTTAGTGACTTCTTTCATTTACCACATTTCGTATGTTTTCATTTCCCTCAGGGATTACACTTAACATCTTAAATTTCGAACAGTCTAGTTTGAACTGATAACTGACTTAACTTCAATATCATACAAAGACTCTGATCCTGTATGGTTCTGTACTACCCCCTTTAAACGTTGTTGTCACAGATTGCAACTTATGTGCAACATAGATGAACCTGGAGGGCATTATGGTAAGTGAAATAAGCCAGGCATAGAAAGACAATAACATAGATTTTTTTTTTTTTTGGTTGCATTGGGTCTTCATTGCTGTGGGCGGGCTTTCTTTAGTTGCAGCGAGTGGTGGCTACTCTTCATTTAGGTGTGCTTGCTTCTCATTGCGGTGGCTTCTCTTGTTGCGCACCATGGGCTCTAGGCACGTGGGCTTCAGTAGTTGCAGCACGTGGGCTCAGTAGTTGTGGCACACAGGCTCTAGGGCATGCAGGCTTCAGTAGTTGTGCATGGGCTCTAGAGCGCAGGCTTAGCAGTTATGGTGCATGGGCTTAGTTGCTCCACGGCATGTAGGATCTTCACAGACTAGGGCTCGAACCTGTGTTCTCTGCATTGGCGGGTGGATTCTTAAGCACTGTGTCACCAGGCAAGTCCAATAACAGATTTATAATAATTTTTATGCATTAAAAAAATCTGTACTAAATAAGAAGGGGAGTTGGAAACCAAAAACAATACTAGCTGTTAGCCCATTTATTCTTTTTGTAAAATAAATTTATTTATTTATTCATTTATTTATTTATTTTTGGCTGCATTGGGTCTTTGTTGCTGTGTGCAGGCTTTTTCTAGTTGCAGGGAGTGGGGGCTACTCTTTGTTGTGGTGCACGGGCCTCTCATCGCAGTGGCTTCTCTTGTTGTGGAGCACAGGTTCTAGGTGCACAAACTCCAGTAGTTATGGCACACGGGCTCAGTAGCTGTGGCCTGCAGGCTCTAGAGTGCAGGCTCTGTAGTTGTGGCTCATGGGCTTAGTTGCTCCGTGGCATGTGGGATCTTCCCAGACCAGGGCTCGAACCTGTGTCCCTTGCATTGGCAGGCAGATGTTTTTTTTTTTTTTTTTTTTTTTTGCGGTACATGGGCTTCTCACTGTTGTGGCCTCTCCCGTTGTGGAGCACAGGCTCCAGACACGCAGGCTCAGCATCCATGGCTTATGGGCCTAGCCGCTCCGTGGCATGTGGGATCTTCCCGGACCGGGGCATGAACCCATGTCCCCTGCATCGGCAGGTGGACTCTCAACCACTGCGCCACCAGGGAAGCCCTGGCAGGCAGATTCTTAACCACTGTGCCACCAGGGAAGTCCTAGCCTATTTATTCTTAGCAGAGGTCTTTATTTCTTCCTGAGGCTTTGAGTTACGATGGTATTCTGCTATTTCAGCCTGAAGGACTTTTAACATTTCTTGTAGGCAACAGACTCTCTCAGGTTTATTGATCTGAGAATGTTTCAGTTTCTCCCTCATTAAAAAAAAAAATATTTATCTATTTTTTTGGGCTGTGTCGGGGTCCTAGTTGTGGCATGTGGGATCTTTCACTGCAGTGCGAGGGCTCTTTGTTGCAATGAGTGGGCTTCTCCCTAGGTCTGGTGTATAGGCTCAGTAGTTGTGGCATGTGGGCTCTCTGGTTGTGGCACGTGGGCTCCAGAGCACATGGGCTCTGTAGCTGTGGTGCAGGCTCCAGAGCGTGTGGGCTCTGCAGTTGTGGTGTGCAGTCTCCAGAGCATGAGGGCTCTGTAGTTGTGGCATGTGGGCTCAGTAGTTGTGGTGGGCAGGCTTAGTTGCCCCGTGGCATGTGGGATCCTAGGCCCTGACCAGGGATCGAACCTGTCCCCTTCATTGGAAGGTGGATTCTTAACCACTGGACCACCAGGGGAGTCCCCCTCCCTCATTTTTTGTTGTTTTAATTAATTTATTTTTGGCTGTGTTGGGTCTTCCTTGCTGTACCTGGACTTTGTCTAGCTGTCGCGAGTGGGGGCTACTCTTCTTCGTGGTGTGTGGGCTTCTCATTGTGGTGGCTTCTGTTGTTGCGGAGCACAGCCACTAGGCGCACAGGCTTCAGTAGTTGTGGCACGCGGGCTCAGAAATTGTGACTCATGGGCTCTAGAGCACAGGCTCAGTAGTTGTGGCGTACGGGCTTAGTTGCTCTGTAGCATGTGGGATCTTCCTGGACCAGGGCTCGAACCCATGTCCCCTCCATTGGCAGGTGGATTCCTAACCACTGTGCCACCAGGGAAGTCCCCCTCCCTCATTTTTGAAGGACAGTTTTTGCCAGATACAGTATTCTTGATTGACAGGTTTTTTTCTTTTGGTAATTTAAATATGTCATCCTGCTGTCTTCTGTCCTCCATAGTTTCTGATTAGAAATTGGCTGTTAATCTGTTGAGGCTCCCTTGTAAATGATGAGTTGCTTCTCTTCCTTTTAATGATTCATTCTTCTTTTTCAACAGTTTGGTTATAATGTGTCTTGGTTTGAATCTCTTTGAGTTTATCCTACTTGAAGTTCATTGAGCTTCTTGGATTTGTAGATTAATGTCTTTCATCAAATCTGGGAAGATTTTGGCCATTATTTTTTAAAATAGTCTTTCTGCCCTTTCTGTTTTCTGGGACTCCTGTAATGTGGCTGTTGATATGCTTAATGGCATTCCACAGGTCTTTTAGGCTCAGTTTTCTTTTCTTTATTCTTTTTTCTTTATTTGTAGACATTGCTCTTTCTTTAAGTTTGCTGATTCTTCATTTTGCCTGCTCTGATCTGCTGTCGTACCCATTTAGTGAACTGTTTCAGTTAGTATATTTTTAGCTCCAGAATTAAAACTACCGAAGTATAGGAAGTTGAACATGAAAGCCTTTTACCTTCTTCCAAAACTAACCATTGTTAACAGTTTGGTATGAATCCTTTCTGATTTTTGTGTACATACAAAAAGCCATGCAAATATATGTGCTTGTTGAGTTTTTTTTAAGCTTTTTATTTTGATACAATTTCAGATTTACCAGAAAACTTGCAATAATAGTACGGAGTTCCTGTATACCTTCTATTGAGATTACCTACGTTTCATATTTTTGTTATGTTCTTCACTCATTCTCCTTTCCTATCATCTGTCCTCTATTTGTATTTACATATACATATTACTTTTTTCATAATTGCTTGAAAGTAAGTTGGGGACTTCCCTGGTGGCACAGTGGTTGAGAATCCACCTGCCAATGCAGGGGACATGGGTTTGATCCCTGGTCCGGGGAGATCCCACATGCTGCAGAGCAACCAAGCCTGTACGTCACAATTGCTGAGCCCATGTGCTACAACTACTGAAGCCACTGTGCTTAGAGCCCATGCTCCACAACAAGAGAAGCCACCGCAATGAGAAGCCTGTGCACTGCAGTGAAGAGTAGCCCCCACTTGCTGCAACTAGAGAAAGCCCACGTGCAGCAACGAAGACCTAACACAGCCAAAAATAAATAAGTTAACAAAAAAAAAAGAAAAGTAAGTTGAAGACATGGTATCCTATTACTACTTTACAGTGCATACTTGCTAAAAATAAGAACATTCTCTTACATAGCCACATACTAATGATCATAATCAGGAAATTAACTGTTATTGAATCACCCTTTGTCCAGCAACATTCTTATAGCAAAAGAACATCCTGGATCATGCATTACATTTAGTGGTTTTGTATTTTTAATTGCCTTTCATCTGAAACAGTTTCTTAGTCTTTGTCTTATGACTTTGACATATTTGTAGAGTACAGGCCATTTATTTTATAGAATGTCTCTCAAGATGGGTTTGTTTGATATTTCTTCATGATTAGATTCAGGTTGTTTGATACTTCCTCATGATAGTTTCACTTTTGGCAGGAATGCCACAGAATTGATGTGTTCTCAGTGTATCATATATGGAGGTGTCAGTTTGTTCCATTACTGGTAATTTAATTTTGACCACTTGATTAAGGTGGTGTCTGTCAAGATAAAGTTACTGTTTTCTCCACCATACTTAATAAAAAATATATTGTGGGGAGATACTCTGAGACTATGTACATATCCCGTTACCCTTGTGGAACTTGAACCCACTTGTTTTAGCATCTACTGATACTGATTCTTCAGATTATTGATATGATGGTTGCCAATTATGAGTTAGGTTTAATGCACAGTTTTAGAAAATTGAAATGTGATTATTCTGCAGCCTCTTTGATTTTACACTATAGCAGTAACATTTTTATTTCTTTATTTTAGAAAGTTCCAAACTTATAAATGTAGATCTAGTCATAATAGCTGTTAATCTGCCTTTCTTCCTCCCTCTCTCCCTCCCTTCCTCTTTTTCTTTCTTTCTTTTTAATAAATTTCAGGTGACAGCATAGTGATTCACAATTTTTAGAGCTTATACTCCATTTATAGTTATTATAACAATCTTATTTCACATACTTGCCCTCTTCCCAGTTATTTTGGAGCAAATCCCAGTCATATCATTCCATCTGTAAATATATTTTTGTGTATCTCTGAAAGATAGGAATTATAAAAAAACTGTAATACCATTGTCCTACCTTAAAATTTAACTTATTTAATATTATCAGATATCCAGTTAGTGTTCATATTTTCCCAATTGTTTTGACTTTTCTCCTCAGTGTGTTTGGATTGGGATCCAAATAAGATCTGTATGTTGTGATTGCTTTGTTTATTTAAATAATATTTTTAAAAATTTTAATTAAATTAAATTAATTTATTTGGTTGCGCTGGGTCTTAGTTGTGGCTTGCCGGCTCCTTAGTTGCAGCACGTGGGCGTCTTAGTTTTGGCATGCAAACTCTTAGTTGCGGCATGCGTGTGGAATCTAGTTCCTTGACCAGGGATTGAACCTGGACCCCATGCATTGGGAGAGCAGAGTCTTAACAACTGCACCACCAGGGCAGTCCCTGTGATTGCTTTATATTTATTGCTTATGCTCTTTTAACTTATAGATTCCCGCCTTTCTATTTTTCTTTTTCTTTCTTTGAAATTCTATGTTGAAGGAAACAATTTTTCCTGAAAAGTGTCTTACAGCTAGGAGTTTGCAGTTTAATTCAATTTACTACTATTTCAATTAGAATTTAGTGTCTATATACATATATACAAATATATGAGGTTTGTTTCTTATTTTCCTTTTTTTGTCCTTCCTTTGTCAAATTTTGGTATCAGTATTATGCTAATCTCATGATAACTTGGAAATTTGGCAACATTAATTCAGTAGGTACTTAGCACTATTTACAGATACTATGCTTGGTGAAATGGTGAACAAAACCAAATTGGTTCTTGTACTCATAGTGCTTAAGGCCTAGTGGGGAAAGCTAGGCAATAAATAAACCCTGTATAAAACTACGAAGTGCAAAGCTGTGTTTGGTTGTTTCCATTTTATGTGTTGGAATAATTTAAGTAAAATAGGAATAATTTGTTGCTTAAAGATTTGCTAGAACTTTAAATAAAATCATTTATTCTGATGCTTATATTTACATAAAATTATTTTATTTGCCTGTGAAATTACTTAGCAACTCTTAACCTTCTCCCCTCAAATCCTTGATATTCTGTGAAGTTGTGCCATTTTTATATTGTTTGTTCCCTGGTATTGCACAGTGTTCCCCTGGGGGTATGAATTCTCAAGTTTGGTGAGCAAGACTCTGTTACTTCTTTGTTTCTATGGGAAAAAAAATCATTCAGATTTCACATGACAGAAACAGTCAGAATGATGCAATCCACTGAGTGTGAAGACTGTTGAAAAGACAGAAAAATTATGTTTTTGATTACTTCTCTCAGGTCAGATTAATAGCCTCTGGTATGATAATTAGCTTCTTTGTATTTTAAATTGACCAATTATTTTGTATTGGCTTCTAGTAGAGTGAAATTGTTTTATTGGTGTCAAATAGTATGCGTTTTCTTCTCCTTCAAAAAACATGGGTTGGACTATGTATACCTACTGAGTCATAGATTCAACAAGTAATTACATGTGTTTATGTGCCCTTATAACTAAGAATAATGAAGTCTTGTGATATCTTTCTTATATATATTACTATAAAAACAATTGAAGTACATAGTAAAAGAATGTGTCTAGACCCTTAAAGGTTTTGAAAAGATTGTCAGAGGTAATTTACTCCAGGCCTCTCTTTTTACAGAAGAAGCTCTGAATTATTATTTTTTTCTTCTTCTTTCTTTGAAAGGTTTTGACTGGCTCTAAACCATACCAAATTGATGAAATAAGTGAGACTAGAACCTAAGTTTTTAACTGTCCAGAGTGCTCTTTTCTCTCTTGTATTCTGCCATAAGTTGTGATGTGGTTTTTGAAAGAGTTGGGGAGGAGATGATATTTTTGGTTCAGCAATTTCTTGAAATTATTTTTTCCCAGTTAATGTTTCTTCATAGTTTAAAAAATTACGTTGGATAGGTTTATGGTTTTATTTCCTCTTGGGACATTGTGCTCTTACTTGCTGAACTCTAAATTACATTAAAGGGAATGCTAAGTGAATTTTAATGAATTGGTTAAGATATTGACTAGAAATTTTTAATTGGCTAATGCTTTATGTCATGACTCCTAATTCTAGCTTTTAGCTAGTCAGTACTTTCCTGTTCTTACTTTATGTTAGCCTCACAGGCCTTACTATTTCCTAGTATTTATTGGTAACTACAGGAAATCATTGTTTAACTTTTTTAAGGGAATTGTTTCATGTAGTTTCATTCCCAAGGTACGTATTAGTTAGTGATATAAAATTATCATAGTTTCAAAAAGTTTGAGAGGGCAAGAAGATATGAAAAGGCCACCTCCGCTAAAGATTAGCCACTGTGCATGGAGGATTAAGAGGAGCCCATAGTCCAGGAAAATCCTTGTTTGGATTTTTCTTGACCCATTTTGGAATTAACTAGAGTTCTTTTTTTTTTTTTTTTTTTTTTAATTAGAGTTCTTAACTGCAGTTCTGATAAAATCACATTGGGTCAGTAACTTGCCTTGACAATACTATATTATCTTCTTTATGTACTGTGCTTTTTAAATTTTAGTGAGCTGATATTTAACTATATCCAGTTTTTATTAAACTGTGAAATGAACTTTGCATTCAGTCACTATTTGCTTTTCTTAAAGCCTTTAGTATACTATATGGTTAGTAGCTTTGGTAAAAACCTCATTTGCAAGAGAAATTAGTGAGAAACCTTGTACAGTACAACAATTTGACTTTAAAACTAACCTTTTGTTTTCAAAGTTTTTCATGAGGCAAGCATTTTGTTGGATTTTAAGTCTCAGAAAGTTGTTTTTGCCCACCAGCTTTCTGTATAGAGTGAAATAGGTTTTATGTATTTGGGCAGTTGTGCACTGTTACTGTACTTTTGTTTGTTTGGAATTTATTTTGGTATGGAAGTGTGAGGTGAGCATCAACTTTACTTTTTTCTAGGTGGCTACTCAGCTGTCTCATCACTTCACAGATTTTAAATGGCACTTTATTTATTTTTTTAAAAATATTTATTTATTTGGTTGCTCCAGGTCTTACTTGTGGCATGCAGGATCTAGTTCCCTGACCAGGGATCAAACCTGGGCCCCCTGCACTGGGAGTGTGGAGTCTTAACTGCTGGACCACCAGGGAAGTCCCTTCAATGGCACTTTAAATGTCTACATTTGGGGTATTTTTAGGGATTTCTACTCTGTTCCATTGATCTGTTGATGTGCCAGTACAGCACAGCTTTAAGTGTTGTATTTTGTAATAAGTATTTTAATATCTGATAGGCTATTTTCCCTTTATTATTTGCTTTGGAATTTTCTTGGCTATTGTTAATTGTTATTTCCATATGACCTTTAGACTCAGCTTGTCTAGGTAAAAAAATGAAAACAGAAGACTCCAGTTTTCATTTGCATCATGCCGAATTAATACAGCAACTTAGGAAGAATTGATCTTAATGATGTTGTGTGTCCTAGCCAAGATTATCATATATTTTTCTGCAATTGTATAAGTCTTCTTTTGTGTCTCAGTAGCTTTAGTTTTTTTCCGTTACATCTTAGTTTATTCCTACTTCTTATCTCCTGTGGTATATCATGCTTCCTTTATACTTCTTATCTGGTCATTATATATATGAAGGGTATTTGTTTCAGAATATTCATTTGTAATTAAACACCTTTTTGTATTATATTTGTAATAGTTTTTCAGTTTGGGGGCTTCCTTGGGAAAGTCTATCTTCTGACTTTTTATACTTTTTACTTCTTTCATCTGATGTTAAATAAAGCAATTGTGATAATGGACATCTTTGTCTTGTTCCTGTGCTTAGTGGAATCTTTGTATAGTTTCCCCATTAGTCAGCATTCTCTGGCTTTGATATTGAGAGGGATGATTTTTGTTATTGTTTTAACCTTATGTTAAGGACATGGCTATATGATTTTTCTTCTTAGATCTATTAATATATGGTGAATTATATCAACAGATTCCTAATGTTGAACTATCCTGTATTCATGGAATAAATCCCACTTGGACATGATGTAGTCCTATAATGTACTACTAAATTTGTGTTTTTTATTTTGAGTATTTTTAAATCTGTATTTATACATGAGATTTTTCTGTAGTTTTTTTCTTTTATGGCGTTATATTCTTACTTTAAAAAAATTAGAAACCTTCCTTTTCTTATGTTTTAGAACCAGGAAAATCTCACTGGACTAGGGTTTCTTTTGGGTGGCAAGAGCTCTTTGATAATTTTTTTCTCTTTCCTCTTTGGTTGTAGGTCTGGTTAACATTTCTGCCTCTTCTATGGTCAGTTTTGATAGTTAATATTTTTCTAGAAGATAATCCATTTTATCCAGGTTCTCAAATGTATTTGACAGAAAGGGAACAAAACAATGACTTGGGATTATTTTAATTTCCTCTATTATTTTGTATACATATGCACCCTCCCCCCCTTTTAAAATTAAGTTAGCTGGATGGTTATAATTTTTCAAAGAAACAGCTCTTGGGTTTATTTATTGGTTGATCTTTTTTTCTGATTTTTTTTTTTTTGTGGTACATGCCTCTCACTGCTGTGGCCTCTCCCATCGTGGAGCACAGGTGCCGGACACACAGGCTCAGCGACCATGGCTCACGGGCCCAGCCGCTCTGCGGCATGTGGGATCCCCTGGGACCGGGGCACAAACGTGTGTCCCCTGCATCGGCAGGAGGACACTCAACCACTGCGCCACCAGGGAAGCCCTGTTTTTCTGATTTTTAATTGATTATTTTCTGCTTATATTTTTGCTGTTTCCATTCTTGTGTTTTCTGTGGGTGTCGTTATTTATACCCTAAGTTCTCATGCTGTGAATTTTCCTCTGAGACTGCTGTGTGCTATAGATTTTACTGAGTACTGCTTTAGCTGCATTTTGTAGGTTCTCAAGTGCAGTACTTTCATTGTCATTATCTTTTGCATTTTATTTTTGGTTCCCTCTTTTTTTGTTTTTGTTTTTTTGTTTTTTTTTGGCTGTACCACGCAGCTGATGGGATCGGGATTGAACCTTGGGTCCCCAGAAGAGGAAGCGCAGAGTCCTAACCACTTGATTGCCAGGGAATTCCCTTTTGGTTCCTGCTTTGATCCATGAGTTCTGTAAGAGACAGTTTAGTAATTCAGGTAGTAGGACTTTTTTTGTTTTCTGATGTAATTAAATTATAATTTTTTGCCTTTTGACTGTTGGCTATGCTACTGTTGATTTTTGAAATTCATTGGAATTTTCTTTGTGGCCTAGTAATTACTCATTTTTTTGTAGTAAAGTAGAACACCTATTACACTTCCATGAAGTCTGTTACCTAGGACCATTTGTATGTTTTCAGGTATTCTTAGTGGTCTAGAAACCTCCGATTTATTCTTTTTTCTGTCTCTGAGATTACAGCCTTTTACTAGTTACATACTATATTGTTTCTTTTTCTGTTTTGTTTTGTTTCGTTTTGTTTTAACATCAATATATCACTTCCTTTATTTTGGGTTCCCAAAGTCAAAAGTAAGATTAGAACTAATATTCTGTCTCTCACAGATATACTATGCTCAGTGCAATAATGCACTAACAGTTAAAAAAAAAACCCACTGCAATATTGTACATCTTTTCTGTGTTTTACATCATTTTTCCACAGCTATTGAAAATTCCACCGTCAGTTTGAAACACAACCTACATGACAGGCTATAAATTGTTAATAGTTCTGCTTCTTTGGAAAAGCACTATTGTGGCATTTGCTCATTTTAGCAGACAGCACAAGGGGGAAAAAAATAAGAAAAAATAGTTCTCTTACCAGTGTCTGGGGTTTGTTTTCCCTCTGTTGCTCACTATATTTTTTTCCCCTTAATTACAAAGTATGTGTATGTATGTCAGTTGGTGAATATGTTCTCAATATAGGAAAGTTGGAAAGCAAATAGCATAAAAAGAAAAAACCAAAAGCCTCACCTGTAAACCCATCACCCAGATGTAACCACCACTATGTCTTATCCTTATTTGTTTCCATAGTCACATAGATATACTGCCCTCTTCTCCAAAATGGCAGGGTGTTTAACATACGGTTGCCAACTTTTAATTTTGCCAGTAAAGACATCTTTATTTTGTTCATTTATTTATTTATAAAATAAATTTGTTTTATTTATTGGGTCTTCGTTGCTGCACATGGGCTTTCTCTAGTTGTGGTGAGCGGGCTTCTCATTGCAGTGGCTTCTCGTCGCGAAGCACGGGCTCTAGGAGTGCAGGCTTCAGTAGTTGTGGCACATGGGCTCAGTAGTTGTGGCTTGCGGGGTTATTTGCTCTGTGGCATGTGGAATCTTCCCAGACCAGGGATCGAACCCGTGTCCCCTGTATTGGCAGGCATATTCTTAACCACTGCACCACCAGGGATGTCCCTAAAGACATCTTTAAGACATTACTGTGTAAATGATATCATTTAACCTGAATACTGAATATTTAATTTGGAAACATGAATATTTTTCCTTCATTTTATTATACCATTATAGATTTATGGTATGTTTAGAGTTGGCTGATTATTCAGTCTACTACCCTTATCTTACCCATGAAGAAACTGAGGCTCCAAAATGTCTCTTGGGACCTGAGAGAGAGGAAAGCTTTTTGTCAATGAGTATAGTATTGACATTTTAATGGCATTTATGTGTGTGATTTTTTTTTCTTCTTTTTTTGGCCATGCCACATGGCTTTGACATTTTAATGGCATCTACATGTGTGATTTTTTTTTTTCTTTTTCTTTGGCCATGCCACAGGGCTTGTGGGGTCTTGGCTCCCTGACCAGGGATTGAACCCGCACCCTTGGCAGTGAAAGCTCAGAGTCCCAACCACTGGACTATGCCAGGGAATTCCCTACACGTGTGATTTTTGTCATATATATATTGTACGGGTGTTAACTTGGTTTTCAGACTTGAAATTTGATGATTTCCAAAGCCATCTTTCTCTGTAAATTGGAGAATTTCCAGGATTAATTTGCATCTTGGGAAATTCCTGATTACAGCTCACATTGTTGTGTGTGATTGGGATAGCTTACTGAGTTGTTAAATTGCTGTTTTGTATTGGGAAGATGTTTGTAGTGTGTAATTTAATGATGATACGAGAAAGGGAAGAAAGAAAATTAGAACATTAATATTAAATTGCCCTTGGGCTTTCTCTTCCCCTTATGAAGCTGCCTGGGCCTTGCTAATATGTTTTCATTCTCCTGGTCTCCTACCCTTACTTCCTTTCCCCTACCCTCCTCACCTTTCCCTTTTTTCATTCCTGACTCTATCTCTTCTGCCTCTTACATTCTAACTGCTCTCCCTGCAGTTCTATTCTCGTTACCTATTTCCCCATCTCTCTTTGTTCTTAGATGTCTTTAATCAGTGATTTAAAATTTTAAGTTATCCGGTTTTCTTCCTGTAGCATTTGAACTAAAGTGGCACTGAACCAGCAAAATAAAACATTGCTTTTAATTCTTGGTTGCTTCAGGGAGTTCTATACTTTATTAGTGTAAAGTTTATGAATTAAAAATGTGTTATTGTTAGTTCTGCTTTCTACTTTTCCTTTAACAGAAGCATTTATATTTATTTTAGCGGAAATTTATGATTGCTTAAGAATTTTTTTCTCATGTGAGCATTTGTAATTTTACATTTGGGGCAAATACTTTTTTTCAGTCTTGTTTTGTTTTTACAAGCAACTTGTAAAAACATTTTAAAACTTATACCTGGGCTTCCCTGGTGGCGCAGTGGTTGAGAATCCGCCTGCTGATGCAGGAGACACGGGTTCCTGCCCTGGTCCGGGAAGATCCCACATGCTGCGGAGCACCTAAGCCCGTGAGCCATGGTTGCTAGGCCTGCGCGTCCGGAGCCTCCGCAACGGGAGAGGCCACAACAGTGAGAGGCCAGCATACAGCAAAAAAAAAACAAAAAAACTTATACTTATTTCCCATCATTTGTATGCTTTTAATGAACACTTCGTGCCATCACAACCTATTTTCTGAATTTTCCATAATTTAATCATTTTCATGATTGAACATTTAGATTATAGGAAAGTATTATAAAATAAGTATTTATATTTATTTATTTATTTTTTTAATTTTTATTTTTTTCTGTATGCGGGCCTCTCACTGTTGTGGCCTCTCCCTTTGTGGAGCGCAGGCTCCAGATGTGCAGGCTCAGCGGCCATGGCTCACGGGCCCAGCTGCTCCGTGGTATGTGGGATCTTCCCAGACCGGGGCACGAACCCGCGTCCCCTGCATTGGCAGGCGGACTCTCAACCACTGCGCCACCAGGGAAGCCCTAAAATAAGTATTTATAATTAAATAAAATATTGGAAGTTTATGTGGAAGCTCATACACGCACATCTCACACACATACACACATCATTTGATTTTGCTCAGATGTTCCAGGAAAAAAAAGTTGACCCTAAGTAGCTATTAAAATGCTTTTGATACTTCAGAGATAGTGAAGTGTTACTGCATAGCAGACATTAGAAAAATCTTTAAGTGACCAAATATGGATGGATTTCTCATTTTCTTATGGTTTGTGGAAAATATAATAGGAGTTGCGTTCAGTGAACTATTTTAATATTTAAAGAAAACCCTTAGATAATCTACATTTTATCAGCTCTATTGAGGCATAATTTTAAAGAATTTTCACCTGTTTTTTAGTAATAAGGGGTACTGTGTTTTAATTTTCATTTATTAGTCTTTAAGAGAAATTTTGCTTTGTTGCTGATAATATGCATGTTTCTTTTTTAAATTTTATTTTATTATTTATTTTTGGTTGTGTTGGGTCTTCGTTGCTGCACGTGGGCTTTCTCTAGTTGAGGTGAGTGGGGGCTACTCTTCGCTGTGGTGTGCATGCTTCTCATTGTGGTGGCTTCTCATTGCAGAGCATGGGCTCTAGATGCACAGGCTTCAGTAGTTGTGGCATACGGGCTTAGTTGCTCCTCAGCATGTGGGACCTTCCCAGACCAGGGATCGAACCCCTGTCTCCTGCATTGGTAGGCGGATTCTTAACCACTGCTCCACCAGGAAAGTCCCAACATGCATGTTTTAATGGGGTAGGGTGTAGTTATTGACTTGAATTTCCCTGACTAGTGAAAAATGTGTTAAACATCTCATGTGCGTCTTAGTCATTTGTGTATCTTCTTTGGAGAATTCGCTATTCAGATTCTTTAGCCAACTTTCTAATTGGATGTCTTTTTATTATTGAATTGTAGAGATATTTATATATTCTAGATACAAGTCCCATATCAGATCGATGATTTGCAAATATTTTCTGCCTTTCTGTGGGTTTTCTTTGGTTGAGGCTTTTTTAAAAAAGCCATTAAAAATTCATTTAAATTTGATTGATATATATACACTAATATGTGTAAAATGAATAATTACTAAGAACCTGCTATATAAAAAAAAACAAAATAAAATTCAAAACTCTTCTAGGGAAAAAAAAAAATTCATTTAAATTTGGTGGGGCTTCCCTGGTGGTGCAGTGGTTGAGAGTCCGCCTGCCGATGCAGGGGACACAGGTTCGTGCCCTGGTCCGGGAAGATCCCACGTGCCGTGGAGCAGCTGGGCCCGTGAGCCACAACTACTGAGCCTGCGCGTCTGGAGCCTGTGCTCCGCAACAAGAGAGGCCGCTATAGTGAGAATCCCGCGCACCGCAATGATAGCCCCCGCTTGCCACAACTAGAGAAAGCCCTCACACAAAAATGAAGACCCAACACAGCAAAAATAATTAATTAATTAATAAACTCCTACCCACCCCCCAAAAAAATGGGCTATTGGAAGTCATTTGTTTTGTTTGTTTGGTAGCTGCTTTTTCCCCCCACTAAAGAGAGTTAATTTATTATCCTTCAGATTGTAAAAATTAATGAATAAATTTCTCTTTTACCAATGACTGAAATTATTACTTATTTCACTCATAACAGCCATTATGAAAGTGAAAAAATGTCACTCATCTTTCTCTTTCCCTTCCTCTGTACCTAAATAATCATTCTTTAGTTTGCATACCTTATCAAATTCAGAGCTACTTTTTTTTTTTGGTAACAGCTTTATTGATATAATTCATATCTCATACAATTCAACCATTTAAGAATACAATTCAGTAGTGTTTAGTATATTCACAGAGTTTTGGGACTATCACCACAGTCAGTTTTAGAATATTTTCATCACCCCGTAGAGAAATTTGGTTCCTGCTAGCCATGGTGACTGCATTGTAAAAACTGTTTTAGCCGTGCTCTTTGCGAAGTTTAAAAGGTATTTTACCAGTTAAAGACATAGTGTTAAAATAATGTTAATTGAATTTGTAATTTTCAACTTGTGTTTCATTCTTTCTTTCTAAAGGAACCTAAGCTAAGAGAGAGATAAACCGATTTACTTGCACTTAAAATTTTTTTTTTTGCTTTTAAATTGGGAAGAAATCCATTGTTAGAAACCATACTTCACTGTAGAAAACCCTTGTCATCAGGCAGAAAGCATACTAATAGAATTTGGTACAGCCATATTAATGTTATTTTGAATTTTGGCATTTAAAAAATGAAACTTTATTCTACTCCTAGTGGAGTAGCTTAAAATATTATTAGTGTTATTCAGTGATTCTATTTTACTGATTCTATTTTACCTAATTTCAATGTGATGGGTATATTTATACACTATTAAAAAATTTGAAGGTATAGTTTACATATAGTAAAATTTACCCTGTTTTCAGTTCTGTGATTTGTGACAAATGCATGTAGTCTTGTAACCATTAGTGCAATCAAATATAGACGTTTCAATAACCTCAAAAAATTCCCACATTCCCTTTTGTATAGTCAGTTCCTTCCCCCACTATTAGTGTCCAGTAGCTAGATTACTTTTTTGTTCTTGTAGTTTTGCCTATTCTGGAATATTATAAATGGAATCCTATTCCATACCTATATGTATGTAACCTTTTGAGTTTGGCTTCTTTCACTTATCATAATGCATTTGAGATTCACCCAAGTTGTTGTAGTGTATCAGCATATCACATACAGTCCATCCATTTAAAGTGTACAATCCAGTGGCTTTTAGTATATTCACAGAGTTGTGCAGTCATCACCATAATCACATTTAGAACATTTTCATCACCCCAAAAAGAAACCCTGTATCTCTTAGCCATAATTTCCCCATCCCCCTGAGTTAATTTTTATATACAGTGCAAGGTTTGGATTGAGGTTTATTTTTTGCATACAAATGTCTGGCATCATTTGTTGAGAAGACTGTCCTTTCCCCTTTGAATTACCTTGCACCTTTGTTGAAAATCAGTTAACTATATGCATATGGATCTATTTCTTTTTTTTTTTCACTGTCATTATTTTAATTTCATTTTGAACAAAAAGTCCACTTGTTGCATACTTCACAGCACGCAGCTCTTCTGATCTACACATGTCTGGGTCAGTTTCACATGTCTGGGTCAGTTTGAATTCTTTTCTCAGTGAAGTACAGCCTAAAGCACTTGAGTGGTTGGCCGTTATGGTACATCTTCGGGACATTTTTTTCATATGGGTCTATTTCTGTAATCTGTTCTGTTGGTCTGTGTGATATACTTATGCCATTTCCATACTGTCTTAATTACTCTAATAGTAAGTCTTGAAGTTAGGTGGTAAGTTCTCCAGCTTTGTTGCTTTTCAAAATTGTTTTGGCTCTTCTGTTTCCTTTGCCTTTACATGTAAATTTTAAAATCAACTTGTCAGTTTCTTAAAATCCTGTACAGATTTAATTATTTTGAATAATTTTCACATGATAGGTGCAATATACTCGCCTTCTTTAAAAAAAACTTAACAGTGGAACATACAGGCATAGCTCGGAGATATTGTGGGTTCAGTTCCGGACCACTGAAGTAAAACGAATATCACAATAAAGCAAGTCACGCAAGGTTTTTTGGTTGCCCAGTGCATGTAGAAGTTATGTTTACACTATACCACAGTCTATTAAGTTTGTAATAATAGCATCATCTAAAAAAACAATGTGCACAGGACTTCCCTGGTGGTCCAGTGGTTAAGAATCCGTCTTCCAATGCAGGGGATGCACATTTGATCCCTGGTGGGGTGATTAAGCTCCCATATGCTGGGTGGGGTTGGGCAGCTAAGCCCAAGGGCCACAACTACCTAGCACGTGGGCCACAGCTAGAGAGCTTGTGTGCTGCAAGTACAGAGCCCACGAGCCACAGCTAGAGAGAAGCCTGCGTGCCACAACGAATTTCCCACGTGCTGCAACTAAGACCTGATGCAGCCAAAAAAAAAAAAGGTTATTGCTAAAAGATGTCATAACAATTATAATAGTAACATCGAAGGTCATTGATCACCATGACAAATCTAATTATAATGAAAAAGTTTGAAATATCCTGAGAATTACCTAAACGTGACATAGACACGAGGTGAGCAAATGCTGTTGGAAAGATGGCACCTTAGACCTGCTCAATGTAAGGTTGAGCATACCTTCAATTTGTGCAGTAAAGTGAAGTGCAATAAAATGAGGTATGCCTGTAGATCATTTTAAGTATGATGCCTTGCACTGTACTGTAGGTAATACAGGCTAGTAGAGACCATACCATATATTCGTTATGCTTACGTCTTAGGTAAGTTAAAGGTCTAAACATCATATCAAGGGAAATAAACTTTTAGGTTGAAGATCTCAGATTGTCTTTGCAAGAAAAGGACTTTGTACCTACTCATGTAAGGGCAAAGTGCAAAGATAATACTAAGCTAGATGTGTGGTTTTATGGGTTTTTCTTCCTTCCTGTTTTGGAATTTTTTTTTTTTGGCCACACCACTCGGCTTGTGGGATCTCAGTTCCCCCACCAGGGATTAAACCTGGCCTGGCAGTGAAAGCGCCGAGTCCTAACCACTGGATTGCCAGGGAGTTCCCCTTTTTTGAAATTTTATACAAAATTAAAACAGTACTAAAGGTTGTATGTCATTGATTCCCTAATTCAGAAATGTCAGTCTTACAGTTATATTTGTCAGTAAAAGGTCTATATTTACATACTGAATAAAATGGGATATATAAAAAATCTTGACAGAACTACAAATATTGACATTAGTAGCTTACATCAGGAAGATAAATGTTTAGTAATTTTTTTTGACAGTTTGTATATAAATTGGTCAATGGCCAGTTTGCTGTTCTAATGTTTTTTTTTTTCCAGAACATGAAGATTTCAGAAATGTTTTTTTTCTAGAAAAGTGGTTTCTCCCCATTTCTTTCTTTTTTGAGACTTTGGGACTGAGAAGTTTGAGGGTTATGTCAAGTCCTGGAACCTTTTAGTCTTCTGGTTTCTTTTTGTAGTCTCAGTTTTCTTTTTCTTTTTAAAAGCTATTTATTGATTGATTGGCTGCGTTGGGTCTTTGTTGCTGCCTGCGGCTTTCTCTAGTTGCAGGGGGCGGAAACTACCCTTTGTTGCAGTGCACAGGCTTCTCATTGCAGTGGCTTCTCTTGTTGAGGAGCACGGGCTCTAGGCACGAGGGCTTCAGTAGTTGCGCCGCACGAGCTCAGTAGTTGTGGCTCGGGGGCTCTAGAGCGCAGGCTCAGTAGTTGTGGCGCACGAGCTTAGTTGCTCTGCAGCATGTGGGATCTTCCCGGACCAGGGGTCGAACCCGCGTCCTCCGCATTGGCAGGCGGGTTCTTAACCACTGCGCAACCAGGGAAGTCCTCAGTTTTCTTATAATGGTTTGTTTATATCCCCTTAAGGCATAATGTGCCTAAGAAATATTTCTTTGTTTTTCAGGTTCTAAATGGCTTCTAAGAAGTTGGGTGCAGATTTTCATGGTAAGTGGACTGTTAGATATCATGGTTTAAGTTTTGATCTGATGAGAGAATTTGAAATCACATTAAGTAAGTGTCCCTTTTTGTTTATTTAAATGAGTGGCTTGAGGAAGATAAAAGTTGTACAACAATGTAGCATATTCATTCCATAGGACTTCACATAACTTTAATGTGAAGTTCAAATGGATAAACTTTAGAGTATCTCTGTATTTATTGTACTTGAAACTGCTGCAGGTAGATAGGGAGCCTGCCTATTTTTGTTGTTTTTCAGCAGTGTATTGAAGTAGTTACCATTCCTTTTCTTATTCTGGTCCATCTCTTCTCCATCAGGTGTGAAAAATTCTAAGCCTTTAGATAACGTTTTATGATGTTTTGGTTTAGGTTTTCTTCCCCCATAAAAAGAAATGATTTACTACAAATAAGACATGATTAGCAGATCAATATATTACAGAAGTTATCAGTAGTAGTAATTACAGTTTTGCATTTGAAACTAATAGTTTATCATCTTTTTCTAACGTGTGACCTTCCAAAATGGAGTACATTAATAAACTTATATTATCTGCATTTGATAGGAATGGAGGTGCCTAAGAAGTTAAAATTAGACCCTCTTTTTGTACAAAGATAGGAATTAAACATCAGAAATATCCAGACAACACAGTTATCTTAAAAGGGGTTTTAAAACTAATCTTCCATTTTAAAAATCATGTCATTGTAAGAATGATTTGTTGCACTGCGTGGCAACATGTATTGTTATGCTCTTCTGATCTACAAATGGTTACTTGATGGTATCACTTCTCTGAGTCAGGGTGGTGCAGCAGTTCCTTGGTTTTTAACTTGCTTGTATATTTTTATACAACAGCTTTAATATTTTGAACTACCACTGTGCATATACTTACATACATTGCTTGCGTATGTTTTGTTAAATTCTTTTGGAATTAAGTCATTCAGACTCTGGAATTTGCATTCTGTATAACCTGTCAGGCATCAGATCTTCAGGTAAGCTATCTCCTGTTGTTTAAGGATTATTACAGGGCTCTTTCAAAGTCTTTAAATGATATAGAGAGGCAGATCTGTAGTTGCCTCTGATCACTTTCTCAAGGGAAAAGAGAGGACAGAGCCAAGCAGAGAGGAAAGACCTAGGGAGAGAAAAGAGCAAAAATGAAAAAATTAAATTTATAATCTTACTTCAAAAGATACGTTTTCTATCTTGAATCTTTAGAAACTCCTTTTTGATTGGAGTGAAAATAAGTTGGACCCCAGTTTATATGTTCCAGCTCAACAATCCAGAGAGAAGATTATAATTCTGAAGTTACCTGATCAATGATGACTTATGTTTTTAGGGCTTCCTCCATCTCTTTACATTCCTAACCAAAATTTTATTGTTTAAATGAAATGCTCTACCTGAGTAAAATTTGAGAAGGATTTTCTCTTTCTCTCTTTGGCTGCTTCTGCTTTAATTTGCTGAGCTCCTACTTGAATTTCAGTGGCTTTAGTTGGGCTGTTAGAATAACAAATCTTATTTTTAGATATCATGTAGTTTAAGGAATAGAAATGAAAGGGAATAGGTGGAGAATATTTAATAGGCAATCTTGTAGGCATCTGAATTTAGGAAATCAAATTCAGCCTGGCTTTACAGGGCTGAAATTAGAAAGCCAGGAAACTGAGGCTACTACTCCCTCCATCTTTCACTGCTTTTCTCCGCAGATGTGCTCCATTTTTATTCTTCTGTTTATAGACTTGCTTTCTTGGCCTACTTGTATAGAGTGCACAGGGCCAAAAATGGCCACCCCAGTTCTGGTGCTTCTTGCTACTTGATCATATAGTGGCTCACATCATATAGCTGAAGTTTTTGTATCTTTTGGTCACGGGAGTATCTGACTGGAACATTTTAGTTTATGAGCCTCTGGGTTGGTTCCCCCTAAGTTAGGTATTATCTGACTCGGGGTTAGAGAGAGAGAGAGAGAGAGAGAGAGAGAGAGAGAGAGAGAGAGAGAGAGAGAGAGAGAGAGAGTGTGTGTGTGTGTGTGTGTGTGTGTGTAATTCTAGGGCACTTGGGGTGTGGACAGGGAGGTGACAATTGCTCTCATGACTGGATATGAAAATGCTTTTTTTTCTATTTAAATACTTGGGCTGACTATATCATATGCTGTGCTGTCTTAGGACTAGTATTTGATTTTTTCAAGTTCATTCTTTTCAACTGAGGTTGAACTTCTCCCACTGTCATTAATAACCACGTACCCCTAAATAATAGAATAAGAAATACAAAGTTACTTTTCAAAGTCCTTTAAAAATATTGTCCTTATATCATGCAAATTGCAAACCTTTGGCTCAGTTTAAAGCACTCCTTTCCGAATTCAATTCTCTTTAATTTTTGACTCATTTTCCACTTGTTTAATCTAAGAAAAAAGTTATTTTTCAGAAGTGACTTTTAAAGGATTTTAAAAAATGTTTCAACAAACAGATAAGTTACTCTTTTAATATCTGGAAAAATACCCTGCTATTCTAATTTGGGAAAAAAATAAGTCTGTAATTGGACTTAATAAAACTAAACTCCCTCCTTTGAAACACCAAGCTGTCATATTTATGACCATTTAGCTAACTTCTGGAAGGGTTTATTTTTCTCTTGGTTTAATTTCTACTAAGTTATTGAAATACTTTTTCTACTGAGTGATAGAAAAAGGTGTTTTATTTTAGATTGTTTTATTTCTTATTTTTATTATTATTTTTTAATTTTTTGGCCACACTGTGCTGCATATGGGATCTTAGTTCCCCGACCAGGGATCGAACCCATGCCCCCTGCAGTGGAAGTGTGGAGTCTTAACCACTGTACTGCTGGGGAAATCCCAATCTGTTATTGCTTTTTAAGTACAGAGTAATGTAGAGAAGTCAGCCATCATTTAATCATTGTTTTCCTGTATGTCATATGCTGCCCATGCCCCTTCTTTTAAGACTTTCTTTTGTTTGCAACATTTTAAATATGATGTGCCTTGGTTTGATTTTCTATGTATTTATCCTGCTTGGAGTTAGCTAAACTTCTTGGATCTGTGAGTTGATGTCTTTTACTACTTTCGAAAATTTGCAGCCATAATCTCTTCTCACATTTCTTTTGCTCCATGTCTCTCTCTTATCCTTTTGAGACTCTAATCACATATGCATAGGCTGTTTGATATTGTCCCAGAGATCTCTTAAGGCTCTGTTCCATTTTTTTTTCTTTTTTTTCTCTTTGTGTTTCAATTCTTTTAATTTCTTTTGACTTAATTTCAAGTTCTTTGATTCTTTTCTCTTCTGAGTGTTGTCTTCTGATTAGCATAGCCTGGCTTATGAACTACCAAAAATTTTTTTCTATGATACTGCATTTTTCATTTTTAGTGTTTCCATTTGTCTCTTTCTATTTCCATCTCTCTGTTGAAATTCCCCATCTGCTCACACATGTTAACCTATTCCATTAGATCCTTTAACATATTTATTATAGTTATTTTAAAGTTGTCTGATAATTCCAGTATCTTGGCTATCCCTGAATTTGGGTCTGATGACTGTTTCTTTTCTTGATGATGGGTCACATTTTCTTCCTTTTTTGTGTGTCTTTTTAAAAATTTAATGCCAGATACTGCATATTAAAAAGCTGGTTTTGTAGGTTATATTGTTTTTTTTTTTTTTTTTTTTTTTTTTTGCGTTATGCGGGCCTCTCACTGTTGTGGCCTCTCCCGTTGCGGAGCACAGGCTCCGGACGCGCAGGCCTAGCGGCCATGGCTCACGGGCTTAGTTGCTCCGCGGCATGTGGGATCTTCCCGGACCAGGGCACAAACCCGTGTCTCCTGCATCGGCAGGCGGATTCTCAACCACTGCGCCACCAGGGAAGCCCGGTTATATTGTTTTTTGTTAGGACACGAGTAACATTTTCTTTTGACTTCACATCCTGTATTGATATCTGTATAATTGTGTGTGTGTGTGTGTGTGTGTGTATATATATGCGTGTGTCTCGCTCTATTTATCTATTGATGTAATTTTGCAAGTGTTACCTGACTTACAGCTTTAAGGTAATGATACTTAGTCATGGAATTGCAATTTTCAGTTAATTTTAAGTTTGATCTGTTTTATTATTCTTTTTCAAAAATCTCAATTTGAACACACAGTAAAATCTGAATTAAGCATGATCCAGTTGCTACCCTCTATTAGGAATTTCTCTCCCCACATGGAATTCCCTTTTTTCAGAAAAACAGGCAGGTCACAAGATCATAAACATTATCAGCAATTTAGAAAGAAAGGAAACAGAATGAAACCTTCCCAGAATTTATCCTGAGTCATTATACGTTCAGCCCAGTTCCTTCCACCATAGCATAATGGCGAGCAGTGTGCAGAACCTGACTTCAGGGAACTGCCACAGCCATCAGAGATGTACTTTCTTTTTCTAAATGGAACTGAGGAAAATGGGCTCAGACATCTTAGAAAGATTTTCGGTAATAAAGACTGAAACTAAAAGGTACTTGGGTGAGCCAGAAAATTGTTAACCACAATGCTTAATTCTCTGGGCCATGTGGTTGAGTTTTTATTGAATCTATTTGAAAAATAAAATGTATTGAGAAATAAGAGAAATTGATGTCTTTAAATAGATATTCTGATATATTGGATAAAAATGAATAGTTCCTAAGGCATAGTTGGTTTTATTTGCAAAAATGTTCTTTTTAATCCTCATGGCAACATCATTCATTGTACTTAATGGTAGTCTCTGGCCATCATTCAAAAAGTTGCTTTTCTTGTTGCTATCTCTTAAATACCTTTTGCCCTTTAGCCCTACCCCCTCCTCCCAATAATCACAAAACTGTGTACTCATTCCGGGTTAACAGAGCTTAAAGGTGGGAGGGGGAAGGTTAGAAGATGTGCTAAGTCACCTTGGCATTGGCTTTGTTAGTGAAATGAAACTGCTTTTTAAAGCAATTACCTGTAATTGGTGTTAATGAAGGGAAACAGCAGTTGTTTCAAGGTCTTCTACTTGATCTGGTCTGTCTCTAAGCCAGGGCCTAGTTTCATTTATAGAATATAAATTGTCAGTGTATACAACACTGTCATAGTTTCCTAACCGAAAGGTAGGCAAGGAAACTGAACACCCTTCTTGAAAGATATTATCATTTGGCTCAGATATCTCAAGTATAGTACTTTTTAACAGATGGTTTTCCCCCCTCAACTCCCCATTACCAATCTATAATAGAAGTATTCATTTAAGAAAATTTTGTTAGTATTAGTGTGGATAGGTTTTCTTAGATTTGTATATCATATATGCATATAAGTATTATTTTAGTTAGGATTTTTCTAATATGTGTGTGTCATATAATTAACCTACTTTGAATGTATACTTAAAATTTTCTTAAACAAAAGACTTAATTTTGTGATTATTAACTTGACTGTAACTCTTTCCAGTGCTTCTTAGAAAATGCTAGTTCCAGCTTTGTTTCCAGTTAATCAGGGCACTAGCCGAAGTTAGACTCTAACTTTCAGTAACTTTTGAGCACCTGTTTCCATGGAAGACAGATAAAAGTTTCTACAATTAAAAAGAGGGTTGCTTTTGATCTCTATAATATAAAGCATTTTATAAGTGGCAGAAGGTTTTAGTGTTGTAACCAGAGTTTTGTTGGCAAGCTGTGATGGTACCTGATACTTTTTTTTGGTACCTCTGGTACATTTTTGTGACTTTCTGCAGAACCTTAGAAATGTGCTTACATCTTGCATGAGTACTGTTAAAACATTTTCAGGACTAGCTTTGCCATTTTAGGTAAATCATTTTGAATTTTAATAAATACTAATTGAATGTGAGTTAGTATGAGAGTTAAATACAAGAGAAGTGTAAGACCATGTCTTCTTTATTTATTCTCATTGAGCAAATCTCATCTGCTGGATGTTATGCTGAGCTTGGGGGGGTGTGGATAGGAATTTGATCAAATCCTTGATCAAAGTCTCTGGTGCAGGGTAGGGGGTAGTATAACGAAACAAACTATTAACAATACAGAATGGTAAGACCTGTTCTGAGATTGAGAAGGGAGTTGTTCTTAAGCTCATTCTTAAAGGACAAGACATAAGTAAATAAGGGTGGGAATGTGACAGGCATTGCCAGCTGAGAGAACACTTACAAAGGTATGACCAACTTGGAAACTTTCCTAGTGTTAACAGTTATGGTTATGCCTCAGAAAAATTATTAAATTGAACACAGTTGTGGATTTAATTTGCTAGCTGAATGAGAGAGAGTTAAAATGTTTTAATTGTAGCTAGAAGTTATATGGGAAAGAGGTAGATGCCTTCCCCACAAGAGTGGGAGAGGGGGCCTATTCTTCTTTCTTTTGGAGGGTTTCAGGTATATCAGAGCAATATCTATCTTGGGAAATGGGAATGATGACAAGATTACAAATGTATCTTGACCTTGCTTGATAAGTCTTGAAATCTACAGAGTTCTTAGAAGGAAGAGAAATCTCTTTATGGAAGAGGTGTAATTGTCTTATTCTGTCCATGAGCACTCAAGAAAATATACTAGTGTGAGACCCAGAAGTAAGCCTTATTTTACTAGCTGATAATATTCAAAAAGCAAAATTTATTTTATAAACTATGTTGCATTCTCCCTGATGCTTCTGCCAGTTAACCCCAAACCTGGTCCAGAAAAGAAATCATGATCTGATTTGGAGTGTATACCTAGTGAGAATCACATACAAGAACCACTCTCATTTTTGTCTGACCCTATAAATCGATGATAATGTCCCTGTCTTTCTGTATTATGCATCTGTGATGGGCAGAGAACATTTAGGGAGTTAAAGCAGTTCAGTTGTGTATGGTTTGTTTCTCCAGATAATCCTAGTCTGATTCCCATGGTCTTGTTTGGTTTTCCTTTTTTTCATAAGTGCTGTACTTCTTAAATATTTCCATATCTCCAGAATATAGCTTAAAAAAATCTAGAGTAGTTCTTTGTATTAATTAAAAAATGATTCTTACTAAAGAAATCCTAATCAAGGAGGTTCTTTTGTGAAGATTCTGTCATGAGTTCATCAGTATTTAATAAGTGCCTAATATGTACCAGGAAGTGCTGAGATTTTGAGACTACATCAGTGAATAAAACAGACTTAAATACTTACCTGCAGGGAGCTTATATTCCACTGAGCAAGACAGACAATAAATATAATTAAAAGGCAAATTACATATATGTTAGAAGGTAATAAGTGCTATGGAGAAAAGATAGATGATAACGTGGGATTACTGTGGTGAGGGTGTGGTAGTAATTTTAAATAGGGTGGTCAGAGTAAGCCTCACTTAGAAAGTGCCATTTGAGCAAAGACTTGAAGGAGGTGAAGGAATAAGCCATGTGAATATCTGAGGGAAGAACATTCCAGATAGAGGAAGCAGCCAGTGCAGAATTTTTGAAGTAGTTTTGACCATGTCATGGTTGAGGAACAGAGGATCACTGTGACTTAGTTCAGTAAGCCAGGAATTGAGGGCAAGAGAGGTAATGGGCGTTTGGGAGGACTTTTAGGCTATTATGAGTACTTTGGCTTTTACACTAAGTATAATTGAATATAAACCCTAATAAGATCAAGTAACCTCAATTAGGAGTTCCTTATCAGAGTTCTAGGGTCAGGAGAAGGTAAGCAGTCAGAGAAGGAACTCTAACTTCTAGTCTTAGCTTAGGATAGCATAAATTAATGTTGTATCCTAGACGTAAGATTATACCAAAACAAATAATAAGTTCTTTGCTGATATTTTGTACTTTATTTTTGATTGTAGGGACTTTCAGTTACCTTGATGATGTCCCATTTAAGATAGGAGACAAATTCAAAACACCAGCTAAAGTTGGTCTACCTATTGGCTTCTCCTTGCCTGATTGTTTGCAGGTTGTCAGAGAAGTACAGGTAAGTGGTAATTTTTAGTTAAAGTTTAGTACATTTAACATTTTAAGGAGTAAGAATTTGCTGTATAGTGAAATAGAAAAAAAAAATTCTCCTGTCTCTTATTTGTGTTTCTGATAGCTCCTGTTATCGCTTGGCTCACATTGTCTCTCTCACTCACACACAGGCGTGCGTACACACACGCACATTTATGTATGTTTATATATCTGTTACAGATCTTGTGTAATCTGATAGATTGTATGTTTCTGGGATTCTGTGCCTTGTCCAAAACAAATCCCCATTGCTCATCTGACTTGCTTCTTCCCCTCTTTCCTTCTCTCTATTAATGTCCTCATTACCTTCTTGGTCACTCAAGTTACATAGTATTTTCTCTCTGTTGTGTCTTCCCTTTGCCCTTTAGTTTATCCTTACCTTATTTTTTCACCTGGGCTATTTCAGTAGCCTCTTTAATGGGCTCCTCTGCTTACAGCATTTTCCTTCTATTTTTCATATTGTTTCTAGAATAATATTCCTGAATTTAAAAACTTACAGTGATTCACCAACCCTTACTGAATCAAGTCTAGACATAAGGTTATGGTCGAGTACCTTAGCTCATCATCTCCTCTATATGCCCTCCAAAACAGGATACTATAGCAATTTGTCAATGTACTGTGTGTATTACCTGTCTGTCCCATGCTTTTCTCGTGAGTTGTTATCCCCACTCGAAATATTCTTCTCTTTCTCACCATACTAAAAGCTGTCTGCTTGTTAAAAATTTATCTATTCTAGACTGCGCTTAAATGCTGTCTTCTCAATAGCTTCTTTATCAACCCTTACATCTTTAAATCTCAGTTATATATAAATATAAAATTACATCTTGAAAGCAGCAAATAGCCCCATGTTACGTGACTTCCTACACACTATTGACTGCCTGCTTTTGAGTGATGCTCTGCTAGGGCTGAGGGTAGAGATAAATGCCTTAATCACTTTCCTCAAGGAGCTTACAGTTTAGAGAAGGAGTTACATGGAAAAACAGAAAGGTACGCAACTCACCCAAACACTTCTTCCTGTGGCTCTAGATTTTTAAAAATACAATTTCGTGGCAAAGAAGGGGGATTTACTAAGGCATTTACCGTGTTACTCTAAAATGTATCCTTTGAAAAAAAAAAATTGGGAATTCCCTCATGGTCTAGTGGAAAGGATGCCGTGTTTTCACTGCCAAGGGCCCAGGTTCGATACCTGGTCGGAGAACTAAGATCCCACAAGCCACACAGTGTGGCCAAAAAAAAAATAATAATAAAATAAAATAAATAAAATGTATTCTTTGTTTTACCTTCCAGTCTTTTTTAGGGAATAATCGTAGTGGGAGAACTTCAGTTACATTTTTTAAATAAAAGTTTTATTGATATAATTCACATGCCACAAAATTTTCCCTTTTAAGGTATGCAAATAAATTTTTTTTAGTATATTCAGAGTTGCATAACTATCATTACCATCTTATTCCAGAATATTTTCATCACCTTGAAAAGAGACCCAGTGTCCATTAGCAGTCACTCCCTATTTTCCCCTTCCCCCAGCCCCTGGCAACCACTAAGTCTACTTTCTGTCTCTATGAATTTGCCTATTCTTGAATATCGTATAAGTGGAATAATACAATATTTAGTCTTTTATATATAACTATTCATAAATATATATGTGACTGGTTTATTTTACTTTAATGTTTTCAAGTTTTATCCATATTGTATGAATGAAGTATTAGTACTTCATTCATTATTATGGCTGAATAATTCCATTGTATTGATATATACCACAGTTTGTATATCCATTCATCAGTTGATAGACTTTTTTTTTTTTTTTGCTGTGCGGCTTACGGATCTTAGTTTCCAACCAGGGATCGAACCCACGCTCCCTACAGTGGAAGCACGGAGTCTTAAAACCACTGGACCTCCTGGGAAGTCCCCAGTTGATAGACATTTTTGATGGTTTCCAGTTTTTTGGCTTTTAGGAATAATGCTGCTGTGAACTTTTTTTTTTTTTTGGCTGCATTGGTTCTTCATTGCTGCGTGTGGGCTTTCTCTAGCTGTGGCAAGCCGGAGCTACTCTTCCTTGTGGTGCGTGGGCTTCTTATTGTGGTGGCTTCTCGTTGCAGAGCATGGGCTCTAGGCGAGCGGGCTTCCGTAGTTGCAGCACGTGGGCTCAGTAGTTGTAGCGAGCGGGCTTATTTGCTCCGCGGCATGTGGAATCTTCCCAGACCAGGGATCGAACCCGTGTCCCCTGCATTGGCGGGCAGATTCTTAACCACTGCGCCGCCAGGGAAATCCGTGCTGTGAACATTTGTCTACAGGTTTTTGCGCAGACATATGCTTTCAGCTTTCTTGGGTATATACGTAGGAGTGGAATTGCTGGGTCATATATTAACTATGTTTAACCTTTTGAGGAATTGCCAGACTAATTTCCAAAGTGGCTGCACCATTTTACAATTCTACCTACACTGCATGAAGTTTCCAGTTCCTCTACATCCTTGCCAACTTTTGTTATCATCTGTCTTTTTGGTTATTTATATACATCCTAATGGGTGTGCAGTGGTCTAACGGTTTTTGTTTTTGTTTTTTTGGCCTTACGGTTTTTGTTTTTGTTTTTTTTGGCCACGTGGCATTTGGGATCCTAGTTGCTGGACCAGGGTTTGAACCCACGCCCCCTGCAGTGGAAGAATGGCACCTTAACCACTGGACCTCCAGGGAATTAACCCTCTTACGGTGGTTTTGATGTACATTTCCCTAGCTACTAATAATGTTGACTATCTTAGATGTTTTTGAATACTGAATCGATACTCCTTTTGTGTATGGAGACTTTATTGGGCCAGAAGAGATAGAGATTTCCCTTATGAAGTTTTACCTTGTTCTGTTTCCTTGGTGGCTTTTTTATTGGCAGCAACAAATATTCAGTAAATACCACTCTGTGTGCAGAATACTGCTAGCAATATGATTTAAATAACACCTCCATCCTATTTCAATAGTCCTCATATTATTCGCTGCCTCATTGATTCATTCAGAAGGCTTGTTTGGAATCCCACATTGTTGCCATCAATAGGCTTTGCTGGGAATTTTCTCTTTGATCAGTGTGACGCACTAATGAGTGCCTGGTACTGTGCCTGTCATACTCATCACACCCACTAATAACGAAAGAGGAGATCAAGGCTCCAAGCTCCATTCCTGTGTGGGCTAGCTGCAGTGTTTTTGTTCTCTAATTGCAGATAGCTTCCTTAAACTTTGACTGCCTGGGGTCTCCAGTGGGGGATTTGGCTGTGGTATTGGTGGTGTTGGTGCTGGCTCCCTCTCTATCCAGAGAAGAGTCAGACCTAGAGCCCTAGACAGCTTGAAGCTTCCTGTAACTTTTTCATATTTGCCCTTGCATGACAATACAAACTTGAGATTTCAGATTAAAAATCATCAAAGTGAGCCAGTAAAACATACATAAACCTTTGCACCCAGGTCCGGAAAGTTTTCACTGAAATGGTGGTAGTGGCCACAGTAGTGGAGGGTGGCCTTTAGTGTCACGGTTTAGAGCAGATTCTGGTTCAGCGATTCACGGGCTGGAATTGCTGTGTAATAGCTGTGTAATCTTGTACAAATTTTAAGGTTATTATAAGGATTAAGTAAAATGATGCATTTATAATGCTTATTCTGGTTCCTGGTACTCCATAAATGTTAGATGATGTTATTATTATTGTACACTCAAAAATCACATTCTTTTTCACTGTATTATTTCTGCTGTTTTTATTTTTTAATTTTTAAAAATTTTAATTAATTAATTAATTTTTTTGTGGTACGCGGGCCTCTCACTGTTGTGGCCTCTCCCGTTGCAGAGCACAGGCTCCGAACGCACAGGCTCAACGGCCATGGCTCATGGGCCCAGCCGCTCCGCGGCATGTGGTATCTTCCTGGACTGGGGCACGAACCCGTGTCCCCTGCATCGGCAGGCGGACTCTCAACCACTGCGCCACCAGGGAAGCCCTCTGCTGTTTTTTTCTCTGTTTTTTTCCTATGTTCCAAGTATTCTACATTACTTTGGTAATTACAAAAAAAACAAAAAAGCACTAAAGAGGAAAGAAATTTATACCTGTTTGGGGGAGTAAAACTTCAGAAATCTGTGTTTACCACAGCCTCAGTTTTTGGTGGAGGAAACCAGTTGTGTAATTGGATTTCCTCCACAGTTAGAAGCAGCAACCTTTGCCCAGTGCTGTTTTCTCACTATTCAGTTAGTGGTAGAAAGGAAGCCCTGTGATCCCCCAAGTGTCTTTTTGGGGCCCAGTAACTGGCTCAGGGTGTGTAAGTGAACTTCTTGACATGTGTGTTTCCAGGCTTCTTTTGTGTTGTTTGAAGCAGAAAGGTTTAGGGATGACCTGAGGCACTTTATTATGTTTCTTCTACTCTAAAACTCTAGGCCTACTGTGGCTCTAGGTCATGGTAGGCCTCCTTCCTCTCCCTTTCCCCTCTTTACTCTTATTATTTACTCTTATTATTCAAGGCCTCCAGCCTTGAATGTGCACACATTGTTTAGCTTTTACTCTTTTCCACAGTGGCTGCACCAGTTTACACTGCCACCAACAGTGTGTATGAAGGCTCCCTTTTCTCCACATCCTCTCCAACACATGGTATTTCTTGCCTTTTTGATAATAGCCATTTCAATGGGCGTGAGGCGATATCTTATTGTGGCTTTGATTTTCATTTCCCTAATAATTAGTGATGTTGAACATCTCTTCATGTGCCTCTTGGCCATCTGTATAGCTTCTTTGGAAGAATGTCTATTCAGATCCTCTGGCCATTTTTTAATCAGGTTGTTTGCGTTTTGTTGAGTTTGCATTGTAAAATCTTAATTTGATTATGTCTAGATTTCTTAATAAGCAGTTTTCCTACATTTAGAGTACAGTCTGTTCATTGTAGTTTGGTAGTGGTTTAGAGCATAGAATCTGTTGTCAGATTGCCTGGGTTTCAGATCCAGGCTCTACCACTTAACAGCTTTATGACCTTGAGCATAGCCCCTGTAATGTTGAAAAAAATCTAGAGAACTAATACGTAAAAAGTGCTTAGAATCATGCATGGCACCTTGTAAGTGCTTAAATACTAGGGGCTGTTGTTATTACTGAGCACGGGATCTATTTAGGGCATTCTGTTAAGATAATGGAGACCTTAAGAGGGTCTAAAGCCCAGTTGCTGCTCACAGAGGCTTGTGATAGTGTTGGGGAAATGTTTAGAGGAAGACTAAAGCTACTTGTGGTCACATGTGCTCAGCATCAAATGATAGAGACAGACACTATGTAAGAGTTCAGAGGAAGGAATGGGCCACCAGGAAGGCTTTATAGAGGAGGCAGCTGAGTTCTTCCTGAGCCACCAATGAAGAATTCTAGGAAGGGAAATGGCCTGAGGGGAGAGAAGCAAGGGAAGTGGCAAGGTACATTTGGCCTGGTATGTAGGATTAGAGGTGGTGGGAGCTCTTTCTAGTTAATTTCTAGAAGTAACCAGGGAGCATAGTTTGATTAAATCAAGTAAGATTAGGAAGTCTTAGTTTTACTGAGTGGGGATCCTCCCATACACCTTAATAAATGCTGCCTTGCCCAGTTCTCTTGAGCCAGGGTGAGGAAGAAGTGAATTGGGTGGAGGAATTGGGTGGGGGAGGGGCAGCCACCTGGGTTCACACTTCCTTTCTCTGATATATCTTTGCAGTATGACTTCTCTTTGGAAAAGAAAACCATTGAGTGGGCTGAAGATATTAAGAAAATCCAAGAAGCCCAGTGGGAAGCGGAGCGCAAGGCTGAGGAAGCAGAAGCTAAGGTGAATTCTAAGAGTGGCCCAGAGGGTGACAGCAAAATGAGCTTCTCCAAGACTCACAGTACAGCCACAATGCCACCTCCTATCAATCCCATCCTTGCCAGCTTACAGCACAACAGCATCCTTACCCCGACTCGGGTCAGCAGCAGTGCCACAAAACAGAAAGTTCTCAGCCCACCCCACACAAAGGCAGATTTCAATCCTGCTGACTTTGAGTGTGAAGAAGACCCATTTGATAATCTGGAGTTAAAAACTATTGATGAGAAGGAAGAGCTGAGAAACATTCTGGTAGGAACCAGTGGACCCATTATGGCCCAGTTATTGGACAGTAACTTGCCTAGAGGTGGCTCTGGGTCTGTGTTACAGGATGAGGAGGTCCTGGCATCCCTGGAGCGGGCAACCCTAGATTTCAAGCCTCTTCACAAACCCAATGGCTTTATAACCTTACCACAGTTGGGCAACTGTGAAAAGATGTCGCTGTCTTCCAAAGTGTCCCTCCCCCCCATCCCTGCAGTAAGCAATATCAAGTCCCTGTCCTTCCCCAAACTTGACTCTGATGACAGCAGTCAGAAGACAGCCAAGATGGCAAGCACTTTCCATAGCACATCCTGCCTCCGCAGTGGCACGTTCCGGAATTCCCTAAAGCCTTCCACCCAAAGCAGTGCCAGTGAGCTCAATGGGCATCATGCTCTTGGGCTTTCAGCTTTGAACTTGGACAGTGGCACAGAGGTGCCAACCCTGACCCATTCCCAGATGCCTTCCCTCTCTGTCTTGTCTGTGTACACAGAAGAATCATCACCTCCAAATACCTGTCCCACGGTAAGCCTTTTATAAATTTATTTTATTTATTTTTGGTTGCGTTGGGTCTTCATTGCTGTGGGCGGGCTTTCTCTAGTTGCAGTGAGCGGGGGCTACTCTTCATTGCGGTGTGTGGGCTTCTCATTGTGGTGGCTTCTCTTGTTGTGGAGCATGGGTTCTAGGCACGCGGGCTTCAGTAGTTGTGGCACACGGGCTCAGTAGTCGTGGCTCGTGGGCTCTAGGGCTTAGAAGTTGTGGCGTACAGGCTTAGTAGCTACGTGGCATGTGGGATCTTCCCGGACCAGGAATCGAACCATGTCCCCTGCATTGGCAGGCGGGTTCTTAACCATTGTGCCACCCGGAAATCTCACGGTAAGCCTTTTAAATCCCCCTGAATTAAAGCTCCACAGATTTCTAAATTCTACCCAGCAGTTGCCACCCTCACATTCTTCTTTGCAAGGTTTAGGGCAGGAGGGGGCATGACCAAATTGACCTTGCTTACATTAAGTATATCTAGTTCTGTTTATTTTTCTGAGGACAGAGATTATTAGCTTTGGATCTAACCTGGTTAATGTTGGCTTGTTCCTCCCTGCATCTTTTTGGTCTTTTCCTTCAAAAAGATAATGTGTATCATGTGAATGATGTTTTCCTGCCTAATCAATTTGTTCTTTTATGCGTTGCCATGTCTTGTGTTTGCATTTTTAAAGGCTTTCTTTCTTTGTACCTTTTTCCTTTCTTAATTTTTTTATGGTTGCTTGGTATTCCTTTTATCTTCTCCCTACCTCCCTCTCCTCCCTTTTTCCATCTCACTCTGCCTTGAAGTTTGGCTCTTTTGTGTTTGACTAATTTGGGGTTATGTTTCTTCAAACTGGGCAGTACTTTAGTAACTGGGGCATAATTTGTATTGGAAGTTTCAGCAAAAGATAGAAATTTGTCATTTTTAAACCTATAGGTTTTAATCCTGCAATTACTTTTTTTTTTCTTACCACTAAAAATTGTGCAGTTTTCTCCAAAGGGAGGGAGAGGGGAAGGTTGGAAGTCAGATTTAGTGTTGAAGGGTGGATTGATACGAAAGTTGTAATTTGTATCATCTTGAAGAAAATCTGATTTGTCACACAAGAGAGATGCATATACAGGGAGGTTACTTTATTTTATGTGGTTGTTTCAGCCCCACAGAACAATACATTTATTGCATTATAGAACAGAAATCACGGAAGACCAAGAACCGTTTGCTACACCAGTTCAGATTTTTTAAATGACAGCATATCAAGACAGTATTTAGGGCCAGAAAGGAGCCTGATTGTATTAGTGGGAAATCTCTGAGAGACCATAATAAGCCTGCTATTAGCTGGTAGAAAAGATGAGCCTTGGCCTGCCTTACAAAGAGTGCAAGTTCCCAGCAGTGACATTCTTGGTAAATGATTGTCTTTGTGTGAGTGCTTCCATTGTCAGAGCTTACTGCTGCCTGTAAACTTCCATGGACCTGGCCCAGAGAAACTAAATAGAGTGCATAACTTCTCCTAGGATGGACCTTATCGTAATTCCTCCTTGGTTTGTGGTTGGACTTTGGTCAGCAGGATACGCCTCTTCGCTTTGTGACTCACTGTGTGCTTTAGAGGAATTAAAAACACTCTGAAAGTTTCCCCCACCCCCACCGACTTAGAGTGTCAGAGGAAACCATGCTTCACCCTGGCCTGGGGACTGACTGCCTTTGGGGGGCAAATATAAACAGAGTTGGAGTTCTGGTGATCTTTTAAGGAAGTCATGACCCTTACCTCCGGGGAGCAAAGCGTAGTTCCCATCCTGGCTTTCTATCCTTAGTTGAGTCTTTGAGGCCCATGGTAGGAACCATTTCCAGTGAGAGAAGCACTTCTCTCCAAGATAGGGACTTGAGGTAGGGGGGTGGTGATGGTGGTCAGCTGGGCTGTATACATCCTTCAAATAGGAACACCTAGGGAAGCGTTCCTGGAATTTGGTTCTTGTCGGCTATTTCAGGCCCAGTGTTTGGGTCTCATTTTTCAGATTTTGATTTCATGTTTCACTGTTTTATATAAACTAATCTTAGAAGTTGAGAACTCCATGGGATCATGTTAAGAGGAACAATCTTGTGATGTGCCTCATAGACCTGCCTGACCTATAGCGCCAGGGCCTCTTCCTGCTGCCCCTCAGCCCTTCAAGGCTCTGCTCTGCTCCCAGGTTAGGCTCATTCTGCCACTGGGTTCTCTTTCTCCGGGTGTGGATATATATTTCCCACTCTTTCAGTTACTTCAGCAAAATATTTGCCTTTTTCCTTCTACTTCTGAGTTCTCAATTTACTAATTTTGGCCAAGAAGCATACGAGTAGTGCCAGTTTGCTTTTAAATTGTATTTTAAATAATTTTCAGTACATACAGTCTCTTAGCTTTTCGGTGTTTGAATCTGTTGATCGTTTCTTATGTTACCATTGCTTTAATACTTACAGTAGAGTCCTTCTCAGAACATCTCTAGATTTAAAAAATGAGGGACTTCCCTGCTGGTCCAGTGGTTAGGACTTGGTGCTTTCACTGCTGTGGCCCCAGGTTCGATCCCTGGGTGGGGAACTAAGATCCCACAAGCGATGTGGTACAGCCAAAAAAAGAAGAAAAAGAAAAGGAAGAAAGAAATAGGAATCCTCAAAAAAGAAATAAACAAATGAAAAAATTTTTAAATAAAAATTTAAAATGAATTTATTTTTATCAAAGTACTGCAAGCATATTTTAATGAAATCAGGTAGCATTTGAAAGGCTTGTATTGAAAAACAGTAGCTCCCTGCCTCACCTCTCCCCAGTTCCAGTATTGCTTCCCATAGTCAGGCACCTTTGACCTTTAAACTGTTTATGCTGGGATTTATTTATCTCTGTATTTCTGAATTAGATGCTTATATTTTTCTAAATTTATCAATTTTAGACAGGTTTATACTTCCTGTTGCAGTAGTTGAGGATTTAGCTCTGATAATAGCCCCTTCTCTACCTTCTTGCTGTATCTCCCATCATATTTATATCACAAATTTCGGTTCAATTAATGTTATTGTTCATATTGTTATGATTGGGTAAATATTTATTACTGAGTTCAGATGGTATACTGTGGTGATGATGATGATTTTTTTGGCAGCTTTTTGTTTCTTCTAGTTTAACTGCCCCATTAAAAAATTCTGCATGGTTTCTTTGTGCCTGTTGCTAATTTTGTCCAAATGCTCCAAAAGAGCTGCCAAAGACCTAATGATAATTTTCTTGTTCAAATACATTCAAGCATGTTGGTTAACCTGTCTGATTTTGAGTCTTTTTTTTGTGTGTGGGGGGGTCTTTGTTGCTGCGTGCGGGCTTTCTCTACTTGTGGTGAGTGAGAGCTACTCTTTGTTGCGGTACGTGGGCTTCTCAGTGCAGGGGCTTCTCGTTGCGGAGCACGGGCTCTAGGCACATGTGCTTCAGTAGTTGCAGCGCACGGGCTCAGTAGTTGTGGTGTGTGGGCTTCAGTAGTTGTGGCTCGTGGGCTCCAGAACACAGGCTCAGTAGTTGTGGCACGTGGGCTTAGTTGCTCCACAGCATGGGGGATCTTCCCAGACCAGGGATCAAACCCGTGTCCCCTGCGTTGGCAGGCAGATTCTTAAACTACTTCGCCACGAGGAAGTCCTATTTTTGAGTCCTTGAATATCTAAAAAGGTCTTAATTTTACCCTCACATATAAATAATAGTTTGGATTTAGATTTCTTAGTTGAAGGTCATTTTTCTTCAAGAATTTTTAAGACATTGCTCCCTTAAAAAAAAAATTCAAATTTAAGTATAAGCTCCACTGATTCCTAGCAATACAGTGCTATTCTGATTTCTTCCCCTACTCTCACAAGCTTTCTTTTCATTTCTGGAGATTTGAAATTTACCAGTGATGGGCTTTTGTTCATTCATTGTGCTTGGCCCTCCTGGATCCAAAGGCTCAGCTCAGTTTTCAAAATCTGGTTGATGTGATTCGTTGGTTTGTATTTTCTATCTCTCTGACTTTATGTTTTACTTTCTGGGATATATCCTTGCCTGTGTATAACCCTTTTTTTTTAAAAAAATCTCATAATCTTTTAAATAAAATTTTTATTTTAAATTTCCAAGTGCTTTGTCTGACTTCCCTCTTCTGGTTTGGTCTTATGTTGGTGGCTTTGGCTTTCTATTCACATTTAAGAGTGAGGCACTAAAATAAAACAGTCAGAACAGGGGGAGTGTGTATGTTGGGGTGTGCTTGCTGATCATGAAGATTCACTATAGGTTGAAGGTTAGTTGGCTTTGAGGGGAGCTCTGCAAAACATCAACATGTGAAGGTCTTGGGGGCTATTAAAGTTTATCTAGAGAGTTCTGCTTGAAGGCTAAAGAAGGTGGGGAATACTGGTGTAGACTTTCTTAATCCCCTTTTTGGTTCTTGCACCTCACTCTGCCATATGCTGTGCTTGGTATCCTTAGTCCTTTTTGGCTCACATTTTCTAGAGACTTAATGTTCTGCCTCCTGCAAAGGTGAGGTGGGGAAGGTCTGCCTGAGGGTTTTCTGCTCTGATCACTGCCTTCATTTCTTGCCTTATCCCAACAGTACCCGGTGCTTCCAAATGCTGAACCCATCTCTCAGGGTCTCCAGGGGCGTGTAACTTCCTTGCCTCTGCCCATTACTCTGCCTCCATTAGCATTCCACCTTCTAAAATTTCATTGAAATATATTGTCCTCTGCTGTTCCCTCTTTCTCTTTGACCTTAAAAGGTTAATACAGTTTTATTTGTTTTATTATCATTTTAGTGGGTTTTGGAGGGGAGGAGAATCAGTGTCAATTTATTGTGTTAAATGAAAATCCCCCCTTTGAAATCCTAATAGAGCTCCACTTATTCAGTAACTGTTGATTAGGGGTAAGTTTCAAGCTCAAAGCCAGGCCTTAGGCATTTAGAAATGCATGTGACATGGTAACTAACCTCTGGGAGCTCATACTGTGTGTAATAAGTACTGTGCCAGCAGGGTGACAAAAATGCTGTTTGGCTATTGGTATTCTCAAGAGCCCAGGTAGAGCCTGCCCCTGAAAAGAGAGAGACAATCTTGGGGCCTGCAAAGTGGCCAGACGGGTGTGATGCAATTCCCATGCCCTGTCGTGTCTCCTGTAACCTAATGACTGAGCCCCACAATTGGACTGCCTGGAGTATGCTGTGGGTGAGAGATGGTTAAGCAGAAACGACAGGCTTTTAGGCCTGTAGAATCTTCTTGGTTTTCCCCAGCTGACTTGGAGGAGAGCATCTGGTTATAGCTATATAATTTTTTAAAATATATTTTAAAATATTTATTTATTTTTGCCTGCATTGGGTCTTCATTGCTGCGCACGGGCTTTCTCTAGTTGTGGCGAGCGGGGGCTACTCTTCGTTGCGGTGCACGGGCTTCTCATTGCTGTGGCTTCTCTTGTTGCAGAGCACAGGCTCTAGGCACATGGGCTTCAGTAGTTGTGGAGTGTGGGCCTCAGTAGCTGTGGCTCACGGGCTCTGGTGCGCAGGCTCAGTAGCTGTGGCACACAGGCTTAGTTGCTCTGCAGCATGTGGGATCTTCCCGGACCAGAGCTCAAGCCTGTGTCCCCTGCATTGGCAGGCAGATTTCAAACCACTGAGCCACCAGGGAAGTCCCGAGCTATATAATTTTGAACATGCTTTTAGGATAGCAGGCTCCTTTCCCTCCTCCCTCCCCCACCCCAGCCCCCTGCAAAAAAAAAAGGAAATAAAGAAAATTTTGTTGAAAAATTTTCCCTGGTTCTTCAGAGCTGGGCCAAGCTGTCAAACAGCTTGTGACCTTGTTCCCATGGTAGTTCTGTCCTTTGGCCTGGGAGTGAGCTGCCTTTTTGCCTTGGGGCTGCCTCATTATCAGAAGTGGTGGGAGGATTTAATCCTGGGAATCTGTCCACCAGTCAGGCTGGGGTTAGTAAGGTCCTGTAGCCAGTGCAGTAGAGGCAGGGCCCTAGAGACCACAGTCCAGTCCTTGAGGGCACAGCCTAGAGTGGGTAGTAGTCCTTCAGTCTTGGCTCCGTACGACAGTGGCTGCTGCAGGGAATCAAAGCATAGTGCATGGTGTGGGGCAGAGATGGGAGTGCCCTCAGAGCACGGGAGCCCTGAGCTGGCCAACTGTGGGAATGGCGCTAGCAGTCTCTGCCCAGCCAGCGATAGTAGAAGTGAGGATGGACACATTACTGGCAGAGTCAGTCCAGAGTGGGGGTGTTTGAGGTTACTGATCCCTTTAGGACTCAGATACGGCAGCCTAGGAAAGGGATAAAGGAGCCCTGGAGAGAAATAACAGCAGCCAGCTTGGGCATCAGTCCCGAATGTAGTTTTCAGAACTTCTTTCTCCACCTCAAGCCCAGGAGATTTGGGCATGGAAGGGCATGTGGCTCTTGTGGTGCTTCCTCACTCTGCAAGGTGGGATGAAGGCAGAGGACAGCCACAGTTGCAGGTGTCTTCCCAGTTTTTCTCTCCCTCAGCTGGAGCTCCCCTATCACTCTTCAGTCTTCTTCAGGATGTCTGGCCAGAAACCTGGCCCTTTTTGCAGGCAGGTTGCTTGACTGGGAGGTTTTATTAGATCAGAAATGACAAGCCCCTGGATTGGGCTACCTCAGTGACTTGTCTTCCGGGGCCCATGTCTTTCTTCTTGCCTTAATCCTTTTGTTTCTTTTCTCCACCACCAGGTCACACCTCCTAATCTCTCAATGTCACAAGTGCCCAACACTCCCAGCTGTCCCCAGGCTTACTCTGAACTGCAGACTCTGTCCCCCAGTGAGCGGCATTGTGTGGAGACGGTGGTCAGCATGGGCTACTCATATGAGTGTGTCTTGAAAGCCATGAAGAAGAAAGGAGAGAATATTGAGCAGGTGAGCGGTTAGTCAGCCATGGGGCAGGGCGGGGGTAGGAGAGAGGTCCCACATCTCTGGAGCTGGAATAGTGTCTTGCCTTTATCCTAGAGTCCCTCAGACTCACAGCACCATTGTCTTTTCCTGTGACTTGAGGGGGTTGGGCAGGACTCAGGGTGCTTTGTTGGGCAAACCAGCAGCCTCAGCAGCAGTGCTTCTGCTTTGGGGGCTGCTCTGGGACATAGGCTGAAGGAGAGCTTTGAGAGCATTGGAGATGTTGACTGTTACCCAGTAATCCCCTTCTCTGCTTCTCCTGAGACAGCATTCTAGGCTCAAGGTGTGGTCAGTTGTCTTCTTCCAGAAATGTTTATCCTGTCAGGACTGCCCAGGAAGTTCCAAAAGAGAGTACTGGAGTCCTAAACCTTGGGGGCACTTTCTGACTTGGGTGGTTTCTTAGAATATCTTGGGACTTCCCTGGTGGCGCAGTGGTTAAGAATCTGCCTGCCAGTGCAGGAGACACGGGTTCGAGCCCTGGTCCGGGAAGATCCCACATGCCACGGAGCAACTAAGTCCATGCACCACAACTACTGAGCCTGTGCTCTAGAGCCCGTGAGCCATGACTATTGAGCCCACGTGCCACAACTACTGAAGCCCATGTGCCTAGAGCTCGTGCTCTGTGACAAGAAGCCACTGCAGTGAGAAGCCCACGCACCACAACTAGGGAGAAAGCCTGTGCGCAGCAATGAAGACCCAGTGCAGCCAATGATGATAATAATAATAATAATAAATATAAATAAATTTAGAAAAAAGAAAAAATTCACCGTTAAAAAAATATATATATATACTGCCTAGGCTGTGGAATTGACATCAGCTGGGAGATGTGAGTCAGCCGTGACAGGAACTCCTTTGAAAAATGGCTATGCATGTTTAGAAGGGTGTACCTATCAACAGATAGTCACTGAGGTACTCCTGTGTTGGACACAATTCAAGGTACAAAATCAAGTCCTATCTAGGATCTAATAGCCAAGGTGGGAAGCAGATGTCAACACATGTTGGTTTGTGTTAGACTTTTGGGAAGCACAGACAAGAGTGGCAATAGGTGCTTAAACCTTTCTCTTTTCTTAGATTCTCGACTATCTCTTTGCACATGGACAGCTCTGTGAGAAGGGCTTTGACCCTCTTTTAGTGGAAGAGGCTCTGGAAATGCAGCAGTGTTCAGAGGAAAAGGTAGGAACCTTCATGCTTCACGGGAACCCTCTGGAAAGAAGGGACAAAGTAGTCTGTCTTGGGGGTCCTCCTGGACTACAGCCTTCATCCCTTCCAGTGACTGTAGGCAGAGGTAGTTGAAGCACAGAATCTCCTATGTCCAGACAGGCATTTGGCTAGTTTGGCTCAGATAAAGTATAGGGTTGAAGACTATCTAGAATCCCAGGGAAGCGACGGGAAAAATGACCTGGGCAAAAAGCCATACTTTTGGATGTTGGGGGAGATTGCTAGTCACTTCACCTAGGCTGCTCACCAGAGAGCAGCCATTTCTGGGTTCAGTTATCCTGCTGGGTGGGAGCACAGATGTGGATGGTGGGACCTGAATGAAGGTCAGCAAGGTTTGGGACTGGGCATGGCTCCTTATGGACGATTGGCCATGGCATCAGCCTGTCTTCCTCCACAGCCTCGCTTCTTCTACGGCCCTCCTCTGCTTGCTAGGGGACCTCAGAGAGGCTCATGAGGCTCTGGCAAAGAACGCTCCCCCAAGCAGCCCCCTTACACACATATTCCTCCACTCAGCTGTGCTGTGTGGCTGGACCCCTTTCTTGAGTCTGTATTCTCTTATTTCCCTTAGATGATGGAGTTTCTTCTGTTAATGAGCAAATTTAAGGAAATGGGCTTTGAACTGAAAGATATTAAGGAAGTTCTGCTATTACACAACAATGACCAGGACAATGCTTTGGAAGACCTCATGGCTCGGGCGGGAGCCAGCTGAGACCAGGCCCTACCTAGGCCCTGTCACGGAGCCCCCCTCTGCCGAAGGCCCTGAGGAGACCACCTGTGGGGAAGAAGGGTCACACTTCCGGATTTTCTTTTGGGGGTGGAAGGTCAGGTGTAGAGACTGTGCTTGCCAAGTCTCTATGAGCCTAGGTCCTGAGCTGGGGAGAAAGTGGGAAAGATTTGGGTGTGCAAATGCCCCCAGAACTGTCCCGGCTCCTTCCATAGTAAAAGTATTTGTATTCTGAGAAGTGTCCTTCCCACCTTGGCCATCCAGAGAGACTTCTCTGGTCTTTCTGGGGTCTATATGGCCTCAGCTGAAACCTGGCCCAGCTGCCAAAAGGAGTTGGGGAGAAGGAGGTGGGAGGGCCAGACTCAGTGCTGCTTTGGGGCTAGATGTTTCCCTTCTCTGCAAGGGTGGACTGACCTCTAATCCAAGTTGAGTGCAATTGAAAGGTTCTTCCAGGGTTTTGTTTTTTTTCCCCTTTTAACGACGTCACTTAGTGTTACACTGGTTCTGCAATGTCTCTGAGGTGCAAAGAATGCCCTTTTCCCATTGGGGCCCTGGGTTTGCCTTTTCTGCCAGGCAGTTACCATACTTCCCTGCCCCAGCCTGTTTCTTTTGGCCTGGTTTGGACCACAGTCTTCTGCTACCTGAGATTTTAGAGCCCCCTGCTCTAGAAAACAGTTGTCAGTTTAAGAAATCATCGGCCTCTTCCTAGCACATCAAGTGGGGAAGAAAGGCTGTGATTTAGTCACCCAGCACTAACTCCACCTCAGTTCTCCCTAGAGAACAGCCTCTCCCCCCTGCCCCTTGCTCTAGGATGACACAATGAATAACACCTAGTCATAGAAATCAGTCTCTTTGGTTTGTTTTGTATTATGTTGTACATCATTAAAGATCTAAATACAAAGGATATACAGTCTTGATGAATCTAAAGTAATTTGCTAACTATTTTGATTCTTCAGAGAGAACTACTAATAAAAATCTAAAAGGTATATCCTGCTGTGATAACTTCTTTATTGCCAAGGACTGTTGTACTGCAGGGTGGAGGTGAGTGAGTGGTAAAGGGATTTGCTGGGGGTGGAACAGGAGGGATAACCATTTTCTGTCATTTCAGTACTTTCTTCCAACGCCTAGGCCCACGGGACCCAGGAGCTGGCCCCCCCAGTCTGTCCTGGTAAAAGGCAGGTGTGTAGACAAGGGTCTGTTTAAACTTGACCTAGCCCAGTCTCTGGGTCAAGGACATAGACATATGCCTTCCTGCAAGACTGACTGTGGCAGTGAGACAGGCTGGGCCTTCAGGGGAATCACTCAGAAATGAGGAACAAGCCCGTTGTCCTCTGAGCAGCATCATGCATAATTAATTATGTGTTCCACAGGCACGACTGGGATTCAGACTGCTTTACTAGCTCTCAGTAGTGCTGATGGTTCTGATGGCACTAGATTTATCCCTAGAGTTTCTTGTCCTTATACTTAATACTGTCCCACAGTCCCTCTTGTGCTCTTGGCTTGGATGGGTCTCTACTTTTTTTTTTTAAGTGATCACCTGAGGAGGCGGGTATACAGAACCTTTGGGCTGGGAAGCACCAAGCTGGAAAGAGGCTGCCCTCTGGTGGTCAGATCAGGCATGGCCATTGTCTCAGAAAGCCCCTCTTCTGGCCTTTAAAATTAATTAAACCCTTCTTTTAAAACCTGTAAAAGTTATCCCTTACCTGTAGGAAATCAAAGTTTCATACCAAAATGGTGTCAGGGCCAAGGGCTTTGACATAAATTTCAACTTGATCCAGGGTGGCCTTGGTTAAGTGATGGGCCACCTGGAGGCCACTCGGTATTTCTTAAGCTTCTTTCTGCTAAAAAGATGCAGAAAGAACGCACATGAAGGTGTGCGTGTATGTGTGTAGAACTGCTTTAGAGCCTCAGACTACTGACCAGAGCACTCAGTGCCAAGACCCTGAACACAGGCCATTGAGGGGGGAGCAGATGGCCAGGGCAGTCCCGGATGAGGGTAAGGCTAGGAGACAGACTTGCCTGAGATACTGCAGCTCTTCCAGTATTCCGTGAGGGAGCGTGGGGGTGAGGATTCACCGACAGGAGGCAGGAGCATGACGCAGGTGGATGGTCCCAGCACAAGGTAGAGATCGGAAAAGAATAATGCAGTGACGCGAGCACCCTCTTCTGTCTAAATACTGGATTGCAGGGAGGGAGGGGAACTGGAAGTATAAAGCCTGTCCCACATCTGCTGTTATTAAAGACATCAAGGTTTATTCATTTTACATTTTCAAAAGCTAACTAAAGTCCCAAATCAATCTCCAAGGGCTGATGGGGCAGAGCTCACCCTCCCCTGCCCCACTAGCACCAATGTTTTTGTTTTTGACCAAGTCCTGGAGAAAGGCACAGAATCCAGCTGATAAAACCTCTGGGCTCAGCATGTTATCCTCCCTAGCTTGTGACCTCAACACAACCTCTAGGTTACTACTGACCATCCCCCCCATCCACTGATCCCCAAATTTAGAAACATCTACAGGGTTATTAGACCTGTGTTTCCACAGGCAAGGGGTCAGTAAAGGCAAATCCTCCAGCCCCAAAGAAAAGGGAGGGGCCTATTAAGTTTTTCAGGCTGATCTGTCCTTCCTTACAGATGCTCCTGTGCTTAGAATTGAGGGACAGATGCTTGGCCCTGAGAGAAGGGCTGGGACCCAGCCAAGGCCACGTGTGGCTAGGGAGAGGCCAGCATGGGCAGGACCAGGGAGTGGGTTCTGATATCTGTAGGGGGACCTGGCAGAGGCCCCTCCAGCTCTTGAGAGCCCCCAGCCACCGCATACTGGATCTTGTTCTAAGACACCGCTGTCCTCTCAGGGGCCGCAGCTGGCCTGTGGCAGGCCAGGTATAGCTGCAGCTGGCTCCTCAGACTCTGGATGCACTTGGACTTCAGAGCCATGATTTCATCTAACTGGGTCACAAAATCTTCAAAATCCTGGAAAGGAAACAAAGGACAAGTGGAGCTTTTGCTGTTGCTGCCAGATCGGCTTTTCTAGTCCCTTCTCTTGTATGAAGATTTCAGAGCCCAGGCCCTTCCTCCAGCTGGAAAATCTGCAGGACAGTCACCATGGCACAGGGCGGGACCACTTCTCTACACAGAGAGGTATTTTGCAGGGCTGAAGGGTGGTTTCGTAGAAGTACCTCTGGTCTGCATAAGGCAAGTAAGTCACTGTTAACCATCACAGGGAGGGGCACCGACAAGCCACTAGGAGGGCAGAATGGCAAAGAACAGAGACTGGAAACATTTTGGCCTGGGAATGGGGAATGTAGCACCATCTCCCACCTGTCCTTGCACACCCTCAAGGCAACTCGGGTGGCAAGAGCAGGTCCAAGGCCTCAACAAGGTTAGAGTGTGACAGCAGACCCTTTCTGCACACACAGCTACAGCAAAAAAAAAAAAGATGACTGTCAAACTAGCTGCGGGCTAATCCCCAACAACCCGAGGGTCCGGCCAAGACCACTTACATTAGGAGCCAGCTGGCTCATCAGGGTCTCCTCCTTGAAGCCCAGCTTGGCCATTTCATCCAGCTGTTCCTGGTGTGCTTGGATGAGTACCTGCCTGGGAACCAGAGGGGATGCTGTGGTCCTCCGGGCCTCCCATCTCTCCTGGGCAGCTTTCTGGAAGTGAGCCTCATTTCCAGGCCAGGAGCTGCTTCTGCCCAAAGAGGCCGAGGCTGTGACCAGAGCCAGCTCCCCAGCACCTCCTGCCCCTCACCCGTTCTTTTCAGGCCTTGTCAAGGGGCTAGGGGGTACACTGAGGCACAGGGCTGGATGCTGCTTCTCAGGAGCTGCCCACATCTTCCCTGCAAGAAAGCTCAAGGCTGTGCCACTGCAGCTGGCACACTTGACACAAGGTAGCCTGCCACCTAGCCTGCTGTGATTTCTACTTTCTTTGGGGAGTCCAGGGACCAAAGCAAGGGGGTTTGAGCTAAAAGCTGGAGGATCTGCCTTCTCGTCAGAAGAATCCAGCTGATAAAACCTCTGGGCTCAGCATGTTATCTTCCCTAGCTTGTGACCTCCAAACTCTAGGTTACCACTGACCATCCCCCCATCCTCTGATCCCCAAATTGAGAAACATCTACAGGGTTATTAGACCTGTGTCAGACTCCACTGATGGATAGAGACCACGGAAACAGCGAGACTGTCCACCTTATAGAGGTGGGCTCTTCCGCTGCACATCCCTACACGCCCTTCTCTTCGCCCAAGGCCCAGGCCTAAGCCCCAGTGAGCATCTGGCAGACGGTCTGCCCAGGTATCAGGAGCCCTAGCAGAGGGCCGCAGCCTCACATAGGAAGCTTCTGTTCCCACAGGCCTGCCCTGCCTTCCTGCTCCTGGGCCTCTGACGCTGCTAGACGTCTTCCCCTCCTTTCTCTCACATTCTCAAAGGCTCTCTCATTCTGCTGTACCATCCACAGCCTCCTTTGGGGAAAACAGCACAAATCACCAGCCCCTGTTTTTTACCTTCACCATCTTGGAAGGTGACCAGCCTGCCTTGGCTCTGGGGTCACAAGGCTGCTGCTGCTGTGTCCCTGGGGAGCACTTCCAGGAACACAGACCCAACAGAATGAAGAAGAGGACTCTGATCTCACCATAGGTCTTAGGCTTGCTTATAGGGTCAGATCCTCCCTTCTTTCACTCACATCTCAGCTTTTCTAAGCTTCTTTCACTCACATCCCACCTACCCTACCTGGCAGGCCTGCTCCAATACATTTTATTCCTGCTGTTCATGTCAGATGCATCTAGGCAGGCTCCCTTGAAAAGGTGGACAAAAAGCCTTTCTCTGAGCCAACCACAGCCATTCCCAGAACAGACAAAACATTCAGCTGTAGTGGGAGTAGGAGTGCCAAGGGGGCTCAAGTCTAGGTAGGAAAGTCCAACTTACTGTGCGTGCCCCAGGACGGGCTGATGGAGTGTCCTGGCAGTCTTGGGAGAGCCTAGCCTTGCTAAGTACCTTGGGATTGGCCTGTGTTTGAGCCACGCGATGTCCTCATTGTAGCAAGACGGCTTGATGGGGTCTGTGGACAAACCCAGCTCCTGCCAGTCAAGCCCTTCCAGGTGCTTTCTCGCCTGGGCCCAGGGCTGGTCAGCCACATCACTACTTCCTGTTTGGGGGGTGAGTGTAGGCCCAGAGTGGGGTCCCCCAGAATGTATGGTGAGGAAGGGTTTTTCTGGGAAACCCTGGGAGCAGCCCAGCTCTGTCTCAGCATCGCCATCATAGTGCCCCTGGGAGAAGAGTGCAGTCTCTCTGCTCTGACAGGGCTCCCCCAGGTCAGCCTCCCTATTGGGCAGCTTGTCAGGTGGGTGCTGATGGATGGGTGACAGGGACAGAGCTGGAAGATCACCCCCAGGCTTACTGTCGGGGGGAGATGATGAGAGCCACAGGTGCTCAGTTGCTGAAGACATTGGCAGGTCTGCCTCTTGATCACCAGATGACACTGTGTGACCCACAGCTGGCCCCCCTGTGTCTGCTGCCACTAGACTGTGCACAGCTCCATCCTGGGCCGACTGCTCCAAGGGAGGAGAGCCCTCATCGTCTGGGCTCTCCAGGAGAGACATGGTGAGGGAAGCCATCAGTCCAGAAGCATCCTCAGAGCATGTGCCTAATTCCCCTCTAGAGTCTTCTCCTTGGAAAGGGTTACTGTTTTTCATTGTTCTGGTCGCCACCGTTGGGCTGTCTTCACCAACTTCTCTCAGAGGTGTGCTCACTGTGTCTCTTTGGTCTGGGGATCCAGGAACTGTGATGTGGGATAGTGAGAAAGTGCAACCATCTTCCTCCAGGGATGGTGAGCTGCCCTCAGCCTGCCGGGGAACCTCATTTTTGAAGGCATCCTGTCTGAGGTCAAAGGCTGGGCTGCCACCCCTTTTCTGGTTATATACAAAGTCTACCTGTGAGCAGTAAGGCTTCTCTGCCAGGTTTTCTCCGGGAGGAGGCCCTGAGGAGGTGGAGTCCTCCTCTCTGCTCCAGTCCAAGGGCACTTGACTTGGGCTGCGGCCGTGATCAAGTGCTATCCTGTGGCTTGCGGGGTCCCTGGAGTACATCCAGCTTCCAGTTAGACTCTTCTCGTCACCTTCTGTCCTGGGGCTAAAAAACAGACTCTGCCGTCTTTCGGCTACCTGCTCCTCAGGACCTTGCTCCCTCTGATGAAGGAAGAACGAGCCTTCGCTATTCTCCAGGGTGTTTCCCTGCTTTGTGGTCCTCTGACAGGAGACATGTGAAAAGGAATCTTCACTGAAATCACTGTCATCCAGGTCCTCAGCTTGGGCTCCATCATGGCTCTCACAACAAGAGTGGAAGGGAGGAGGGGTGTCATTCTGGAGCTGCCCCTCTGGAGGCCGGGACTGGCATAAAAACCTTTCCAGTGGTTGGTACTTTAACTTCTGTTGGAGGAGAGGTGGCTGCTGGAACTGCTGGTGATAAAGGCGCAAATGTTCCTCCCTCTCCTTCTGATGTGGAGGGATGTCTGTCCAAGCTTCAGAGGCAGGCCTGGTAGGTGTGCCCCCCTTGCTGCCCTGACTGTACTCTACTAAGTGGTGGACGTTGCCAAAGGAGAGCTCAACTCGTGACACAAGCTGCTTTTGCACTGGCTGCACAGTCTGCACTTTCTTGTACCGGGAGGGCAGCTTACCACAGACTGCTGCTGCTCCTGGGCCAGGGGCCCTGCTTCCCCACCCAAGGGCAGTTTTGTTGCCGATTGGATTTTTCTCAGAGCATGATGCAGCTGATTCTTCTGCCCTTTTTTTGGCTAAATGTCCAGGCCGCATGGTTCCTTTGATAGAGCTAGTTTGAATGACCCACTCTTGGGGAGGACTCCCTCTAGAGCCACCCCTTTTACCAGGAGCCTTAGGTACAGAAGCAAAAGGGATATTGGCTGGGTGACTGGCCAAAGGATGGGCCTTCATTCTCGTGGAGCCAGGTGCCACTGTGAGCGACTGTTGGAGCCCCAGCTTGACTTTTTTGGGAGAACACTTGTCCCCTGGCAGGGCCACAGGAGAGCTCTGAATTCGCTTTGGAGAAGAGTTTCCAGATGTTCGATTTCGACTGCTAGCTGAAGTGCAACATTTAATGCCTTTCTTTAGTTCTTTGACCCTGTAAACGACAATTTTATGTTAAATGTGCATTCTTGCATGTTCTGTAACTTCTTTCCTATAGCTTTCAGGGAGAACAAAAACCAAAGAAAACTATTACAAGGACTGGGAATTACTTTTTTATCTGGGAGAGAATTGGAAGAAACGGGGAGATTCTATTTCAGCATGAAATACCTCTCTTTACCTGAACAAAGAAGACCAGTGTCTTCTCTCAGGATAGTAGTGTGCATCCAGTATTCCATGATCAGGAGAGTTTTGGAAATACCACAGTCCCATGTGAGGACCAGGTCAGAGGAGCTAGTCTCAGAACTATGCCCATGCAGGGCCCATGCCACGCTTCCTGAAGATCAGCCAACTCAGGAGCCTAGTGTCTACCCCTTACCCACTCTTCCATGATCAGAGTCTTCTTTTCCCTGCAACCACCTCCTTTCAGGCTTCTCTGAGAAAATGAGTTCCCTCGAACCTGCTGGGCACTTCAAGAAGCAAAAGCCCTCTGGAAATAAGCAGGCTTGTTCTAATTCCATTAAGGGAAAAATGACCTGTCTATTCACAGGGTTTCTCAACCTTAGCACTAGTGGTGTTTGGGGTCAGATAATTCTGTGTTGTGGGGAGCTGTCCTGTGGAGTGTTTAGCAACCTCCTTGGCTTCTACCCGAGATACCAGCAGCATTTCTCCCTAGTCACAACTATCAAAATTGTCTCCAGACATTGCCAAATGTCCCCTAGGAGGCAAAATCGCACCCTAGATAAAGAAATAGAGAACCATGCTCTATTTTACAAGGGAATTTTAGAGAGCATGGAAAAATCCAGAATTAAGGCTCTGCTAGGATTCAGTTGCCAAGATCAGAGTCTCTCACTCTGTGATACCTAAAACAAAATACAAACAGTGTAAGAATTTGGATTTACAAGGAGACATCAAGTAAAATGTGACTCTCCAGTGGTTTGTTCGTAGATTCTGTGTTGAAATCCCCTAGGTGGGAGCAGTACTTCTGCCTGGAAGCTCCCAGAAAATGTCTTTTCCATTGTTTTGATTTTAATCCACTCAATGGTAGCCAAATGACCCCTCTGGCCATTACTGAAAACCAAGATAGTAAACCTGACACTGAGACTTGACTTAAATCTTCCTTTTAGGTCTGAGAGGCAAGGCAAGCAGATAACACAGTAAGCAAAGAGACATAGGATGTGACTAAAGACACATGAATTGTGTCCTTGGGCCTTTGCTGAGGTATTGCAGTAGGGCATACATCCACGGAATGGGTTGAGAAGTCCCACAGCAAGTCTAGATGGTTCCAAATTACTTTCTGTTATAAAAATCTGAGCTCTTAGTTTTGTTAAAAGAGAAACACCAAAATTTCCTTCTAGCAGTCATAGTAAATAATTCTAGAAACCTGAGGGTGCCGGAAGAAATCTTACAGGTAATTTGGTCATTGATGCTAAAGGCTTCCAGTGTACTCTACCTTTTACCAAAATCACTCCTGTTACTGAGTTCTCTTCTGATACACCTGTTAGGGGTCCAGCTGGAACTTTATTTTTGGACTATTTAGCAACATTCTTCTAGTATGTGCAGAGATGAAAATTTTAAATCAGAGGAAAATTTTAAGTAAGCAATAAAATCATCCTCATCCTGTGTGTGTATGGATTGTTACCAACAATTAATTTAAACACATAAAACAAATGACTTTCATATTTATTTTCAGTAATTTGTCAGACTGCTTTAAATGGAAGAGATTATTTCTATTATACTTATTCCATTTTTTAACCAAAATTATTTCAAATAATTTCTCAGTCGTACTCAATACATCCCCTCTGAGAAAGGGCTACTTTCATCTTCCTTTACTGAGGCACTGAGAGAAAAGTCTTGTTCTCTGCTCCTTAATGATGTTCTTACTTCAAGTACCTGATATGTCCGTGATTTGGGGAGTGAATGGGGTTATGAAACAAGATTGACTTAGGGTTAATCATTGTTTGAAGCTGGGTAATGGATACATGGGGGGAAAGAACTTGAAGCCATACTGGTTTTTGGGGAACAATTTTGGATCATCCCATGTTTTCTATCTGATCTCAGTCTTCACTGTCTTCTAGTAGAGCTAGGGTGCTGGCATTAGGAAACCATGCAACAAGAAAACCTCCTCGAGGAAACTTATTTGGGGGACCTATTATAGGCATACTTCATTTTATTGTGCTTTGCTTTGTGGATAGTGCATTTTTGTTTTAACAAATTGAAGGTTGGTAGCAACCCTGCATAGAGCAAGTCTATTGGTGCCATTTTTCCAACAGCGTTATTTTTAAATTAAGGTATGTATATATTTTTTAAAAAATCACTTTACTGTGATCTTTGATCTATCGTGGTGGTCTGGAACCAAACCTGCAATATCTCCACAGTATGCCTGTAATATTACTATTGTTAAAGTTAACATATAATGAGTGCTCACTATTTGCCAGGTGTGGTGCTAAGCCCTTCAAACATATCGCATCAGTGATTCCACATAACTGTTATATGAGATAGGTGCTATCATTATCCCTGTTCACATTAAGGAAATTGGGGCCCAGAGAAGTTGTACATTTGTCCAAGACCACTCAGCTAGCTAGCGGCAGAGGCAGGGTATTGGCCCAGATAGTCTAACTCCAGAGTCTACTCTGGTAGCCACTTTGTAAATGATCTCTCCTATTTAAATGAGATAAAGTACACAGAGAACCTCACTCAAGCCCCCAAGCCCAGGAGGAGCTCCTCCTTTCATTCACAAATATTTATTACATATCTACTAGGTACCAAGTACTGTCTGGGCAGGAGAGATACAGTGGAGAAAAAGGTAAGGTTCCTGTTCTCACGGAACTTAGATGGTAGCTTATCTTTCCTTCCCAATGAGTTTCATAAAATGCCATGGATACTAAAGATTCTTCAACAGTAATTAAAAAAAAAAAAAAACCCAGGTTCCCCTCAAATAGTTTGTTAACTTTGGAGATGGATTCTTGGGAGACTGAAGAGGAGGTGTTGTAAGACAGGACCAGCAGCAAAGCAGCCAGAGGAAAGAACGGTAATGAGAGCATTTTCACACGTGTAGGAGACACGTGACCCCAGGGTAAGAGATGGGAGGGACCCTGGCAGATACTAAAGTCACTAGAGCCCTGACCTGGCAGTAAGAGGTGCTAGTTCTGCCACCAACTCCCAATGAGCCCTTTTAAAGTTTCCACCCTTTTCTGGGCCTCAGTTTCTCCTTCTATAAAACAAGATTGGTCTCTTCTGGACCTACACAGCTCTGAGTACTTCTGCCTTGACAAATAATAGGTATTCTAGCCCTAATAATTAGAGCTGAGGCTAGCAGGAAGAAAACCTCACTAAGCCTTCCACTCTGGAGAAATATTTCATCTCCCACTAGCCATTTAAATGCCACTGATGGGGAATTCCCTGGCAGTCCAGTGGTTAAGACTCCATGCTTCCAATGCAGGGGGTGTGGGTTTGAACCCTGGTTGGGGGACTAAGATCCCACATGCCGTGCAGCACGGCGAGAAAAAAAAAAAAAAAAAAAAGCCACTGATGGAGTTGTCTCCTAAACAAGGGAGCGTGTCACCTTCCTCTTGTCACATTCACACTTGTAAAATGGCAGGGCCTCCTACGTCACATTCTCCAAATGACCAATTGCACATTCCCCTGGCAGTAGGATTACTGCCCCAAGAACAGGCTTGTGGAGCTCAAGGTCACATCCTTGTGTGTGTATCACACACACATACACACACGACCTGCCACCTGAGGGGGACTCACCGGTCAGCATAGCGCAAGGTATTCAGAGTGTGTTCGGTGGCCACATGGCTTGGTGAGATGTTGGCGATCATGCAGGTTTTGGCATTGCCAATGAAAGAGTCCTTCAGAACCTGTTTGAAACAGAAGGCAGGTCAATGAAGTCAACTAACCAAGGGCCTACTGACTACTTACTGTGTGCAGGACACTGGGCCACAGTCACCCTCACCCCCTTCCACACAAAGGTAATTCACAAAAGGAGAAACACAAACAGTCAATAAACAAAAGAAAAGGTACTCACTTCACCACTAATCAAACAAATGCAAACAAACCATTTAAAAAAACTAAAATTTTTGCACCTGTAAGATTAAGACTCATACTACCCTGATGTGCTGAGGGTCTAGGGAAAGGGCGCTCTTGTACACTGCTACACTGCCCGTATACCCTGTAGCATGAATTGGTACATGCCTTTGGGAGGGCAGTTTGGCAATATGGTAAAAATTTGGTAAAAAATGTTCACACTCTTGGTTTGGCAATCACGCTTCCAGGACTTTATCCTAAAGAGATAATAACTGCTCAATTAATCCCCCCCAAAAAAGTATACACAGGATATTCATTACCTTATTATAATAGTAAAATTTGGAAAATCTACAAGTCTATAAACAGGTAACAAACTAAATAATTGTAAACTGCATACAACCATAAAAGATAATTATGTATATATGTACTTAGGTACCTGGAAAGATCTAAAACTTATGTTTGAGTGAAAAAGGTATATTATTCTGTAAGTGGACCCACGTGTGGAATTATTTTTTTAATTAAATAGGACACAATTTCTGGGGATGGAGGACATGTTTTGAAACATAACAAAGCCAATGTCAGAATCAGGACTAACCACCTATAAGAAGGGTTTCCTGGATCCCTGGTTGAAATCATGTTTGAGAAGAAACAATCTAACCCAATTCTGACTAGTAAGGAGCTATGTTATTATAGGTTCTGCCCCAGGTCCTGTGGGGCTGCCGGTCTAGCTGCACAGGGTGAAAACCTGTCCTAGAATACACAGATCCTCACCTAGACTGCTTTCTACCTAGTCTGTCCCTACTGTGCACAGGATTTGGTGCAGAAGGGAACCAGGGGTGCCCATAACTGTCTTCACAGCTGTTTGTACCTAGGCAGACCCCTCGGTGGGCCACTCTTCTGCAGCCATTACAGATGCGCACTTATTGGCGTTTCCCATTTAATAAAGAAGCACATTTTCGTGACAGAAAAATGGAAGAAAAAAATTACCTATGGTTCTACCACTCAAAATAATCAGCTAACATGTGCATAATTTCTGTGTAGTTTTTTCTTCTCATTTCATATTTTTAAACTATAGATCTTGGTCATCCTTCCTGTCAGGACATGTCAAAAATCTATCTCATTCTTTTTAACTGCAGCCATTATTTTTTGTCTTGAAACACTGGTCTAAGTCTTACAACTAAGAAAGTACCAAGTACAGCGGCACTACCATCCCCTTCAAAGGCTCAGAGACTCCACTGAATCAACAAGGTTTCTTTACATTAGAAATAAGCAGAAAGCTGTTGGATGGTGACCACTGCTGCCCCGCAGGGAGCCTGGATGCTTCGTACTGCAGGTATCCCTGCCTGAGGTTGCCCCTTTCTTCTCCAAGACTGAGAGCTCCTGGAAGGAACGTGACTCCTTCCCCTCCTCTCTGCCCCCCCCCCCCACTCCAGGTAGCATCACGCCTTGCTGGCAGTGGACGCTCTGCTGAAGGAATAAACGAATGGAAGAAGGAACACATGAGTGAACCAGAACCCAAAGCTCATATATAACTTTACCTGAGTTAATTTGCTTTGCCTGAAGGGAGTGTGAGTGTGTTCCTGATCCAATGCACGGATACATTCCTTCAGCTGCAAAGTGGTAGAATAATAAGCACATCAAATATCACATGCAAGTGAGAATAACAGGTCAGATTTTTTCTTAAATAAATCACAGTCATGCAATTCCCAAAAGGAAGTCAAAATGCCGTGGTAGTTTCTTGTTCAACAAGAAAAATCAAGCTAGACTGGGAAATATCATCCTGTGCTAGCTGTGCCTAGTTAAGGGCCCCCCAATTTAAAGGCTGTGATCCAAGAATTAGCCCTGATAGTGTAGAACAGACAAACCCAGGGACATTCCCACAGGTCCCAGAGTCCAGCTGATGTGGTGGAAGTTCTGGCTTCCCAGCACCCTTTCTCTCCTCTTCTCACACTCTTCCCAACTACAAGATGCACTTAAATAGAAAAATACTATACTACTCCCCTGCCTCCTTGCTCACACATGCACACCTATAGGTATGGACTCAAGTGCAGATTCAAGTTGTCTGGAAGGGACAGGAGAAATTCTAGAGTCAGAGCTGGGAAGGAAATGAGAAATCATCTAGGTCTACCTCCTCATTTTAAAAAAAGGGACTGTGGCCCAAAGGCAAGGGCATGTCACTTGCTCCTGGGCAAAGCCCCTCAGAGAAGTGCTCATTGGACATCACTAGTGCTACCAGAAACCTGCATATGTAGATCTCTAGGGGCAACATGCCCATCAGAAAGAGCAGGGGTTGGGGGGACAGGATCAGGGAGGAGAGATCTTCTATTTCTCAGTCCTGCATCTCTGCTAAGCGGCAGTAAATGAGAAGAAAGGGAGGGAAAAGAATGGAAGGAATCCCTTGGCAGTGCCAGTTCTGGGAGTTCACCAAGAACAGGTAATTAGCTTTGAGAGTCTGCTGTGGCTGTTCTTGGCAGCAGCTACAGATACCCACAACTAACCCCTCTCTAACTAAGAAGCTGCCGGGTTATAAGAAGGTATAAGGGAATTTCCTCTTTTATTACAAATCAGTCCAATATCCCCAAACTTTAGCACTGGGAAGATTCTCTAGAAGGGACGAGCAGGTACCCAAACCTGGTCCCTGAGTTACACCTGCCCCTTATGTACTCAAATCCAAGTGTGGCTGTCAATCTCTATGAGCCTTTGGGTCCCTTTAGCCTTGAATCAGAATGGAAAGTAGACTTTACTAAACTCTAAGGGAAAACCAAGGGAAATACCCAGGAAAGAAAAAGGGGGACCTTTGTGCACCTCACAAAGCACAAGATTTTGATCCTATTCTATAAGGCTTGTTCTCAGACCCCTTTACATGCTATCGCCCATGTGAGATAGACACAGTCAAGCCCCAGAGGGTTCTCCAACTTCACAGGTACTTCTTAGGTTTCTTGGTTAATTCCTAGACCATAAATTTAAATATGAGAATCAAAGATTTCTAGCTAGAGGCTGTGGACCCTTGGCCAATTCACTTAACGTGAGCTTCAGAATCCTGATCTATAAAGTGGGAATAAGAGAACCTGCTTTGTTGTGAAGAGTAAACTGACTAGCATATAGTACATGCTCAAATATATTGGTTCTGGGGGTCCTTGGAGAAATGGTTGATTCCAGGGCTAGGGCAGGGAAGAGTGTGTGACACCTTATAGTGCCAAAAGAAAAGGAGCTGCTCAAAAAATGATGGGGGCATGTCAGAAAGATACAGAAACCAACTTGAAAGAACTCCCAATGGCCATCTGGGATAATTTGAGCAAGAAAATAAATAATGATAGAAATGGATTCTAATTTAGCAAATAAAAGAAATATCCATTTACTATTATAACTAAATAACCAAATAAATAAATTAAAGAGAAAAAACAGCTCTTTCTTACAGTAGCATTCTAACTAATTAATGTAGAATGATGAACATAGAAAATCTCATCAGGTAAACACCACAGTAATAATTGTTGCAGGTTAGAATCATCAATGGATACTAAAATTAGGCAGCAAAAGTGTGATGTAAACAGGATATTTGCATAGTTTCAAAGTATCTCTCCATAAGATACTTATTACAAAGGGAATAATCATAACTTCACAGTGGAGTAACCTAGCACAAACCACCTTAACTCAGTGATCAAGTTTAACATCACCAGTAATAAGACATATTGACTGATACGATACACTGAGAAGTGTACAACTTCTGTGGTATTCTTGCTAAAAATTCATTATCTCAATCTAATAGTGAGAAAACATTACACAAACCCAATTTCAGAGACATTCTGCAAAATAACTGGCCAGCATTCTTCAAAGGTGTTAAGGTCAAAATCGACAAAAACTGAGGAGACTACAAACCCATGATAACTAAATGTAACATAGAATCCTGGACCCAAAAAAGAACATTAGTGGGACTATTGATGAAATTCAAACAAGGTCTGTAGATAGTTAATAATATTATATCAATGTTCATTTCCTGATTTAGATTACTATAGTTATGTAAGATGTTAACATTAGGAAGGCTGGGTGAAGGAATGCTACATGTTTATTTCTGTAACTTTTTTAAAATCTAAAATTATTCAAAAATTTTAAACAATAATAAAAAGATGCTGATTCTCTCACCTCTCTCAGCCTCCCAATTTATCCCTCATGAGGCCTGGAAATAATGTGTCTAGCTGGAGATTTCAGTTCTGATCAAAAGGACTTAAATACTGTGGAGGGGCACAAGACAGGACTATGCATCTATAAGAAGGAATGAGGGTCTCTGTACACAGCCATGGAGTGAGCTCCAGGATACTGTTAAGTGAAAAAAGTAAAGTGCTTACAGTATGCTACCTTTTTTTTTTTCCTCCTGAGAAAGGGGTGAATACAAACATATATATTGGTAGAAAATCATTATCTAAGGGGAGAGAGGACAGGGTTGAACACTAGACTTTTCTGAATGTGGCTTATTTTATAACTTTAACTCAATACAAAATTGGTAAGCTTAAACACACAGAGAAGAATTATTTCAAGTGACTTTGCAACACAGTATTATGACTGTACATCCCTAGTGGGATACAATTTAAGGGAAAAAAGAAACGGCAAAGAAATCTTAATCTGAATTCAGTAATCATATTATGAGTAATATTAACATGATTTGGGTATACATATATTGAAGTAGAGCAAATACATTAATGTTGTTAGGAACTAAGAGTTTTAGCATAAGAGAAAAGGGAGAGAAATATAAATTTTAAAAAGTTAAGCAGGGCTTCCCTGGTGGCGCAGTGGTTGAGAATACGCCTGCCGATGCAGGGGACACGGGTTCGTGCCCCGATCTGGGAAGATCCCACATGCCGCGGAGCGGCTGGGCCCGTGAGCCATGGCCACTGAGCCTGCGCGTCCGGAGCCTGCGCTCCGCAATGGGAGAGGCCACAACAGTGAGAGGCCCACGTACAGCAAAAAAAAAAAAAAAAGTTAAGCAAAAATCCTGCAGTCTTAATTTTGAATTAATTTATTAGTATGAATCCCTGATATATTTTTACCTTAAAAAAAAAATTTAGGGCTTTCCTGGTGGCGCAGTGGTTAGGAATCCGCCTGCCAATGCAGGGGACACAGGTTCGAGCCCTAGTCCGGGAGGATCCCACATGCCAGGAAGCGGCTGACCCCGTGTGCCACGGTTGTTGAGCCTGCACTCTGGAGCCCACGAGCCACAAGTACTGAAGCCCACGCGCCTAGAGGCCCAGCTGCGCAACGAAGGGTAGCCCCCGCTCGACGAAACTAGAGAAAGCCATGCGCAGCAACAAAGACCCAATGCAGCCAACAAAACAAAACAAAACAAAACACCTATTTCCAAGCTCTGTCCACCAAAAAGGCCTAGAAGCGAGGACTAACAGTGTAAGTACCACTAGCACTCTAAATGGTCTCTAAATACCATTTCCCTCTAAAGCCAAGGCTTGCTGAAGAAATGGCTGATTCAAGGTGTGGGGAAAAAAATGTGCAAGATGAGCCTACAACATCTTGTCATACCAGAAAGCCAGGGACTATTAGGAACATATTTGAAAAGACTCCCACTGGCCAAAAATGTGTAATTTAAGAAGAAGAAGAAAAAGAAGAGGTGACCATGAGTTTATAATAATATGAAAACAAACAAGAAAATAAACAACAACAACAAACTCATAGTCATGTTTAGGTTACCAGGACATCAACTCATTCTGAAAACTGTTGAGTGAAGGCAAAAAAATCAAGCATTTATCTTGCCTCCATTGTATGAATTATATTTCAGGATAATCAGATAGTTGGGGAAAGTTCTTTCCAGTTAATAAATACAGAAGGAATATTAGAATTAGAATATCACCATTTTGGAATCCCTAACGAAGCAATGGATAAAAGTAATAATGCTCATTGACAGCTGCTAAAACCATAAGGTGAAAAAGGTTGACGGGAAACACAGTAATGGAGGAATTAGACTGATAACACTTCAAAATCACAAAAAGAGATAATCAGATGTTCTGTACCTCCTGATGTGTTCCTATAGAAAGTCTAAGAACTACTCATGAATTATTCTTGCCAAAAAAATAGAACTTAAATCTGATCAAGCCTCTAGATCAGCATTTTCCCAATCAAAATATGTGAGCCACAAATACAAACCATATATGTAATTTTATTATAATAGCCATATTAAAAAGAAATATAACCATATTAAAAAGAAATAAAACTAGTATGTATAAAATAGAGAACTAATAAGAACCTGCTGTATAGCACAGGGAACTCTAATTTTGCTGTACAGTAGCAACTAACACAACATTGTAAGACAACTATACCCCAATAAAAAAAATAATAAAAAAATAAAAAGATATAAAACCAGATGAAATTATATATTAAACATATAATCTTAATTGTATATTATATTAAATATATAATCTTAATTATATATTTTAATCTGACACATCCAATAATATTTTGGCATGTAATCAGTATGAAAAAATCTTAATGATATTTTACATGCGTCAATGTGTAATTTACACTTAGAGCACATCTCAATTCAGACTAGCCACATTTCAAGTACCCAATAGCCACATGTGGCTTAGTGGCTACCATTTTGGACAGAACAAATATAAATCTTAACTACTTTATAGAAAATAGAGGATAGAGTACCATGTTAAACATCAACATGGGATGCAGTTAGCCTAATCCAGAATGTGGAAACTCTCACAAGTCAAGTGACTGAGTTTTCTTCAACAAATACATTAATATTAAAAAAAAGAGAGAGGGGAAGAACTGATATGGCATGAAAGAGGAATATCAACCAAAAGCAATCCGAGGATCTGGTTTGTATCTTGATTTGAATAAATCAACTGTAAAAATGACATTTATGGGACAACTGGTAAAATTATAACACTTACTGGATAACAGGTATCATTAAATAATTATTTCTTTAGGTATGCAATGGTATTATGTTATATTAAAAAATAAGAGTCCTGGGGCTTCCCTGGTGGCGCAGTGGTTGAGAGTCCGCCTGCCGATGCAGGAAACGCGGGTTCGTGCCCTGGTCCAGGAAGATCCCACATGCCGCAGAGCAACTAAGCCCGTGAGCCATGGCCACTAGGCCTGTGCGTCCGGAGCCTGTGCTCCGCAACGGGAGAGGCCACAACAGTGAGAGGCCCGCATACCGGGGAAAAAATAAAAAATAAAAAAAATAAATAAATAAAAATAAAAAATAAGAGTCCTTATCTCTGAAATACATCATTAAATATTTGCGGAAGAAATGACATGATGACAGGATTTGTTTTAAAATAATCCAACCAGGGGAAGGAAAGTGTTGGTTAGATTTTTCACATGTTGAAGCTCGGGGACAAGTATTTGGGAGGTCATTATACTATTTATTCTACTATTATATGTTTGAAAAAATAATTTTAAGACTTGATGAGAGGGAGAAAGTGTATCTAAGTTAACCATTCAAGCAACTGCAGAAATACTTCTCTGTTCCTAATTGTCAGGGATTGACCAGAGGAAGAGAAGGCAGGGAGAGAAGGAAGAGTTGTCAAGAACTGAAGAGAATCTGATTGGGCACGCTTCGTCTCCGTCTCCAACCTTGGAATTCCACTGCCCTATTCCACCCCACCCTCACTTACTTTGGCTGCATGTAAAGAGGGGCAAAATCTCTCAAGAATGATTTTTAGATTAAAGGTTTTGAACAACTTACAGCCAGAAGACTCTGGTTTATTTCCGCACCTTCCATCTTTGTCTGTCTATCTGAGTCTCTGGCATCTGCTGCTCTTTCACTGCCAGCCAAGTCAATAAAAGAGATCCTAGAGAAAAGACACAGCAGGGATGACTTCTTTGGGGCTTTGGTTTATTTTTACATCAGCCAGCATTTTGTGACCCCAGGAAGAAATCAACACTGACCCATCCTCAGGAAAGTAAAAGATATTACTGTCAGCTTTCCAAAAGTATTACAAGATTCTAATCTGTCAGTTACTGCTGGCACTGTTCACTTAGACCCTTCTGTTGGTTTTAATCATTTGTGAGAAAGTATGATTGAAATTAATTAAACATTCTTCCCATAAGGCTAAATGACCACAATGCAAATCACTTAGGTGACCACTTAGATAATTAAATAGAAACTTCCATGGGCTGCTTTCCAGCAAACCCCACCCCCTGCAAAAAAAAAAAAAAAAAAAAAAAGAGATTCATTACTCAGAGGTGAGATAGGTTCATCCATCACTGTGGCAGAGTTTGCTAAGATAGCACCAGAGAGGCAATGAATGTACCCAGTTGTCTTATGGCTTCTTTCAAGAAGGATGGATTAATTTTCTTTCTTTCTTTTTTCTTTTTTTGCCTATAAGCTCTCTGAGATGCATTTCCTACTATTCCTCTGCTGATACTGTTTTTCACATTAGAAGCAATCAATGTCCCTTTTAATAACATAGGGTTGACCAACAATAGGTCATTACTTCATGGTTAATCAACTGATGGCACTTTAGTACAATGATTTATTTCAGAGTTAATAACTCTACTGTGTATCCCTGAAATAAAGAACTCCACAGTGCCAGGGTGCCCTGTTGTTGACAACACATATTTCAAAGTCACATTAGGGAAAGGCAGACAATGCAATTCTCTGCATATTTCCAGCTCACCTGCCAAATGTCCTCTTGGCTGAATCTTTGATCTGGATTTGGATGATAGCATGAGAGCGGGAGGAGTCTGCATTAACTCCAGTGGCCCCAGTGCTGCGCTCCTTGCTGCCCTTCAAGATCGCCTGAAAATAAAATCCACAGGGTGACTTCTGCAAGGAGTAAACAAAGCCCCCTGGCTCCTAAGAGTTGGCTGAGAGCAGTAGAGACCAGACATATAGCTTTGTCAGTAGACTGCAGTCTTTTCCCTCTATGAGGAAAGCTGCCTAAACTCTAAATCATACAGAATAAGTACCCAAGAGCAATGAAAACAATGTGGAATACTAATCTTGGGGGAGAATATTCAATAGCTCAAGAGCTAATTTACTTCTTGATCTCATATACTCTTTTTAATATCTTTGATGGATTTATCCTGACTAAAATCCCCAGGGCATAACTTGGCTCCAAAGTAAGATCCCATCATACCCATCTGTCACAGTAACCGAAGCAAAGGACAGAAATGTGCATCACAGAATGAATGATCACATCCACCTGTTCCACCACGATGCAGTCATAAAGGAGACCAGGACTGATGTGTGGGAATATGGAAGTGATGAGTTATCACAATTGCCATGAGCCCATGATTTCCTTTGAGACCACTGCCCCTCCAAATGGGAGTAAAGGCTAACTTGGGTCCCTTTGGCCACAAAGGAATGGGGGAGAAGAGGTGAAGCCTCAGGAATGGCCTCAAGCCACTGAAAACACAGCCATATAAGAATATCCTGCCCTGATTTGGGGGAGTGTTGATTACTGAGAATCAAAAAGGTGAAGAACTTTAAAAATATTTGACAGAATCCTCACAGTAGCCTAAGGTGAGGTGAGTATGATTGTTATGCCCAATTTACAGCTGAGGAATAAATTCAAAGGTTGATTTGCTCACAAACAGCTGTTTTGTGGCAGAACCAAATTCCACATCTAGTATGTCTGATTCCAAAGCCCATGTAGTTTCTACTACACTGTGGGGCACTTAGGACAAATTCATCTATTTTGCAGTGAATTAGACTAAGAAAGTCCTATCTAATTTTTTTCTCTATCTCTCAGAAGTTTAATTTTTATCATATTGAACATAGCTACAGTTTCCAGATTGAGACCAAAAGTTGACAGAGTCAAACCTTCAACAATAGTCCATAAAAACAAACAGGGGTAGGTACTTTTAAAAAAATTAACTAACTAATAATAAATTCCTCCATGGCCTAAGCAATAGTTATGTCTCTAAAGATTATCAGTGAGATTCAGAATTGTATTTTAGAATCAAATTTTAAATGCACTCATTTTGTATATAGCTTGCTAAAAGTTTAAAGGGACTATCTGATGAATCCTTTTGTAAAGAGCAGAAATTGTTAATTTACAAAACTGGATTATCAACTGCATGGATAGCATGTTGCTGCTAATCAGAAATCAGAAGAATTAGAGCAGTAATCCCTTATAATGGGTGTGGCCACTGCCCTCCCAAAAAAGCACTGATAACTAAACCTGGATGCTGGCTAGGTCACTTAAGGCCAAATCTATGACTGAACCATCTAGTTTGTCTGCTGATCTACCTATCTATCCATCCATCCATCCATCCATGCCTTGCTGCAAGGCTTGCCAGATCTTAGTTCCCCGGCCAGGGATTGAACCCGGGGCCACTGCAGTGAAAGCACAAAGTCCTAATCACTGGACCGCCAGAGAATTCCCATGAACCACCTAGTTTAAATGCACTTCCTCATCCTGGCCTCTCTCTATCACTCTGATTTCATACTTTCATAGATTACAATGCAATGATGAGGGATTATTTTAGATTTGTATTAGTCCTTTTTACCAAACTTCTTTTTCATTAGAAAAGAAAGACAAGCTTACTGGGGAAAACTTAGAAAATACAGGAAAAATATAAAGAAAATATATACCTTCCATAACCCCAGAGTTAACAAGATTCTGGTGCATTTCCTCCCATGGTTTTAGGGGTCTCACAGCTCTTTTGATATATGTCTTTTACAAACCCCATGAAGAGACAGGGGAGATCTTTTAAATGCCTACATTTGTGAACTGTGTAAGCAATATGCTTGATGGATAAAGGAACGAACACAGAGAAGTTAAGTGGCTTATCCAAGGTCACATAGGCAGAATATGGTCAGGCTAGGGCTAGAAGCCAGGTACCCTCTGCCACATGTAATCAATGATGCTACTTCTGCTGGAATCTGATGAGAGCTCAGAGAGGCCTCAAGGCCATACCTAGTCAGGAACTGTGGATACTGACAAGAAGCTCAAGGGGTGACCTTGTGGTTCATTCCCAGGGGAGTCAAGAAAGACTGTCTTCTGAGGTTCTATTATAGAGTTTTATACTTGGCTTGTCATTGTGCCATGATGTACCAGATACCTGTGAGTGCGTCTCAGAAAATCTAACATGTTGAGGTGACTTTTCCTGACTAAATGCCTTTTAGAGAAGACATGAAGGAATTTCTGGTCCATGGTCCAGTTTCCTCAGCTTCAGTAACAGTCTGCAATCACCATGTTTTTTTCAGAAACTGTGGTATAAAGCAGCTGAGCTCTGAGGAGTAAAAAATGAGGCAGTTTGTGAAGATCATTAGATAGACTTTTGTAAATGATATACAACTCAAGTGTAGCAGTTAAGAGTGAAATCTGAAGTTAGACTGTCTGGGTTTACATGCCAGCTCTCACAATATGGTTGTTTAAACTTTTGCATTGTGAGAACTTTTACAAATCACTTAACTTTTCAGGGCCTCAGTTTCTTATCTATAAAATGGTAATTTCATAGGTTACTTTTGAGGACTAAAAGAGATAATATGTGGTATGTAAAGCACTTAGTTCTACAACTGGCATATCATATGTTCTCAATAAATATTAATTAAAGAAAATATACTAAAGATCTAACATCTTTTCTTTAAAATGTATTTATTTATTTATGGCTGCGTTGGGTCTTCGTTGCTGGGCACGGGCTTTCTCTAGTTGCGGTGAGCAGGGGCTACGTTTGTTGCAGTGTGCGGGCTTCTCACTGCGGTGGCTTCTCTTGTTGTGGAGCACGGGCTCTAGGCACGCGGGCTTCAGTAGTTCTGGCTCGCGGGCTCTAGAGCACAGGCTCGGTAGTTGCGGCGCACGGGCTTAGTTGCTCTGCGGCATGTGGGATCTTCCTGGACCAGGGATTGAACCCATGTCCCCTGCATTGGCAGGCGGATTCTTAACCACTGTGCCACAAGGGAAGTCCCAAGAACTAACATCTTTGTGTAAACTTCCAAAACTTAAACTATTTCTTTTAAAAAATGTGGGGACTTCCCTGGTGGTCCAGTGATTAAGACTCTGTGCTTCCAGTGCAGGGGGCATGGCTGTGATCCTTGGTCAGTGAACTAGGATCCGCACAGCAGGAAGCGAAGCTTCATCTGCCGCTCCCCATCACTCACATTACGCATTATCACCTGAACCATCCTCCATGGAAAAACTGTCTTCCATGAAAGCGGTCCCTGGTGCCAAAAAGGTTGGGGACCACTGCTTTAGACAAATCATGTTATGTGAGTAGTAAAATAGGGACCTGCTACAATAGAAAGTAGAGACAACTGTGGAATTCTGTGGCACTGGGAAATATTCAGGGACTTATTAATAAGAATAATAGACATGACAAGTTTAACTAGCATCACAGTAAGCATTATATGTATATTATTTCATTTCCTTCTCCGTCACACAACCCAATCATCTGCTAATATCCACATATTTCGGGCTCAGAAAGGTAAAGGATGTGCTCAAGGACACATGGCACTGGGACCCAGCTCCATCCAGACTTTAATCACAAAGCTTCCTGCACAAATACCAAAGACAGGCTATGAGCACTTCAGTAGGAGAGGCACTGAATATAGACTAAGTCTCTATCACTGGCATACAACTGAAGCTTATCTAGGCAAAGCTCTTATTCTGTGGGCCTCTGCTACCAACTACAGCCAAGGCAATGTTAAAGCACAAAACAGATTAGAAGTTCAGGAATGGATACCTATAAGTACATGAAATGTCTGTAGGAATGACTTAAAAGCCCAAAAACCTCTACAAGGGAAAAAATGCCTATCATTTGCCTGACAAGCAAAACCTTGATTCCAAATCTGGTTGCATCAGCAAGTCCTCTGTAAAGGCAGGGAAGTCCTGGTCCCTGCATTGGTAAAACCAGGTAATAAAATACACCTGGAAGGAGAAACTTCTTGGAGGAAGGACAATCCTGTGTGAAAAATGAAGCTGCCAGTTGTGCAGGCAGGTAACAAGTAGCCATGCCTGAGTGAGCCTGAGGGTGATCTGCGATGGTGACATACATGAAGATGACACCTGAGGGTGACACTTGAGCAAACACATAGGTGATACCTGAGTGAGCGTGAATGGTGACACCTGAGAGAGAGTGAAAGTGTGACACCTGAGTTAGCAAGTGCTGTTGTTTCAAGTCAGTAAATGTTTATGAGGGTAACCATGTCAGATATCCATAATTTATATCAACTTTCCACCTTGATCTCAGCTGGCTTCCTTCTTGTACAACCTCTTATGTATTACAGACTGAGGGTATCAATGGCAATAATATGTTCACTAACAAGAAACTTCTGCTTGTCTTAGAAAACACACCTTAGGTTAGAGCAGTGCCATAAACTCTTCCAGGATGAGAGTGATTTGACACCAGATTGCCCACTAACGTAGTTATGACCCATAGCCAAGGAAAAGGGATTTCCTTTCAGTGTTTGATCCTTTCCCATTCAATTGGTCTAATTTCCAAGGACAACAGCATCATGAGGACCAACTCTCCTGAAACTCCCAGCCAAATGAAGGAATGACTAGGGGAGGTAGGGGCAAGAGGACCACAGAGAATAGGTGTATAAGAAACAATTTCCTCAGGACTCTGCAGTGGAGGGAGCTCTGGACAGGTTAAGAATGGTCAACAGCCTCAGAAGAGCCCTTCAACATGTCCCACACACTTTTGTTCTGTGCCTGCCCTTGCAGTCACTAGAAAGGGGCTTTTGGCTCTTAGGTGCCTGTCTAAAACAGCCACACTAAGGTGCCATCCTTGGATTTTGGGTACCAGTATTCAGGAATCTGATAATCACATAAATACAACGTTCCAGCCCTTAAACAAAATTTACCTATTTGTCCCAAGAAAAAGAAACTGTTAGAAAAAGACACGTATTAATGGTGGGCCACCTCGCCATTTCACACACCCAAGTCCCTGGAGGGATGTACTGTGAAGCTGTGCTCAAGGTGGGTATTGTCAAATACCCAGCCTGTCCTTCTAGCCTTCTCCCTTTGACTCTAGCCAGGCTTGTTGGATATACTATGATGGCTGCATGTTAGAATCACCTTGAGAGCTTTTAAAATAATACCCACCTTCATACATTGCTGGTGGGAATATAAAATGGTGCAGCCACTTTGGAAAACAGTTTGGCAGTTCCCCAAAATGTGACTCAGCAATTCCACTCCTAGGCATATAGTCAAGAAAACTGAAAACGTACGTCCACACAAAAACCTGTACCTGAATGTTCATAGCAGCATTATTCATAATAGCCAAAAGGTTGAAACAACCCACGTGCCCATCAACTGATGGATGAATAAAATATGGTATATACATACAACAGAATATTATTCGGCCATAAAAAGGAATGAAGTACTGATACATTCAACAACATGGATGAACCTTGAAAACATTATGCTAAGTGAAAGAATGCAGAGACATAAGGTTGCATATTGTGTGATTACATTTATATGATATGGCGAGAATAGGTAAATCCAGGGAGATAGAAATTAGTGGTTGTCAGGCACCAGGCACAGGGGAAATAAAGAGTAACTGTTAATGGTACAGGGTTTCATTTTGGTGTGATGAAAATGTTCTGGAATTTGATAGTGGTGATGGCTGTACAACTTTCTGAAAATACTAAAAAAAAAAAATCACTAAATTATATATTTTAAAAGGGTAATAAAAGCAGATTTTAAAATACCTTTGGAATGATACACAAAAAACTAAAAAAAATATTAGTTGCCTCAGGAAAAGGGAATGGAAGGAATATTTTCATTGTACTTTCTGAATTTTGAATCCACGAGAAGGTATTATCCATTAAAATTTTTATTGAAAATAGAATATTTCTCTCCAGCAGCCTTTACCAGAGCCCACTACCATAAACATACACATTAGCAGCTTTTGAAACTGGCTCAAAAGTATCCTCTCATGCATTAGGCTCTCCCACATGCCTTACTTCCCACTATCAAGGCATTGAGACAACAACCTTGTAGAGAAAGGAGCCAACCTCTCAGAAGAGGATTCATATTTTATAAATGTGAAATGGTATGTTTGTCATCACCCTTTGCCTAAATCTGAGTCCATTATATTTGCGAGATAATGCAAAATGAAGTCTTCCCTGGTGCTTAGGCTGCTACAGTGGGGTAGTAGAGGAGGAAGAATTACCTCTAAGAGAAGCTCCACACTATCCACCTGAAGTTCTCGCAGTCCCACTATCTGTACCACATGCTTGCTATCTTCTCTTGCGAAGAGCCTGAGGATGCAAGAACATGGTTGGTTTGGCAGAGCTTCAGTAACAGACTCCCCAGAACCCAACCCACTACTCCCCATTAAGTAGCAGTTTTGCTGCTTGTGTGGGATCCCTATGCATTCTCCTCCCCCCGCCCCCACACCTCCTGATTCCAGCCCAAGGCTTCAGAGGCAGTCCTTGATTGTTTTAAACAAATCAGCATCTTTGGCTACAACGAATAGAATGAGCATTTAACCCAGATCTATGCCAATCAGTGGATGGTGTATTCCTGGCTACAGTGATTGGTTCAGGAGTGGATATGGGATCTTCACTGGTCCCATCAAAATAAAGTCCTAGTCTCTGTTTGTTAGGTGCTCTCTTTTTCTCTCTAGAAGTGAAAGCATGTGGCCGTGGGAGCAGTGGCAGCCATTCTACATCCACAAAAGAGACAGTTTGGAATGAAGCTAATACCATGGAAGGTAGAGCAGAGAAATGCAAAGAAACCGGGTCTTTATAACATCACTGAACTGCTAGAGTAAAAAGACCCTAAGGCTTGACTATCCTCTAGGCCTTCTAGTTATAGAGCCAATGACTTCCCTAAATGCATAAGCCAGTAAGAGTGGGGTCTTATTTTACTAAATACTTGCAACATAAGGAGTCCTGATACATTTTCTAAGGAAGCAAGGAATAGCTGGTGTTGCAGCTGAAAGCCTCAGGCCTGCGTGTAACAAAATGAATAGTTATGGTCTACCATCATCACTGAACCAGATCCACCAAGGGGCATGTATTGAATCTATCAAAGACTCTAAGATTATTTTCTCCCTTAGTAAGATACTGATTGCCAAATAAAATAAAATAAAATAAAATCATAATGGAATTTCACTTCACAGCCAAAAAAAGGTTTTCTCAAAAAATTTTTTTCTCCATCTAAACCTTACCCTAAGTTTCCAAATTTTTACAGAAGGATAGGAAAACAGCCTCACCAATGCCCATGATCTCTCAGAAGACAACTCTATTGGAACAGTTTGGTTTCTGGAATAAAAGAAGGATCTAGCTTTCAGAGCTTTCACATCACTCCTGAACATACTTCCCAGGCCCCAGAAAAGTTCCTAATGAATAGCCTAAAATGCACTGCTGTATTTTTAAATCATAGAAGCAAGAAGTATATTTTTATCACTTTTTATGCAAAGGTAAAGACAACTTATCTTCTACTTTAAAGAGTTAATTTTAAGATCTTTAAACTTTGGTTTCTAGTCTAAGAGGTAGACTGAGCACATATAATTCTATCTACCTTTGACAAAGCCCCTCTTATAGAAAATATATTTTATTTTAAAAACAACAGGATAAGTCATAACAGCTCTAAACAAACAAGAAAGAGTATTATCAATGGAGCAGGACATTTCAGAAGTCTCAAAAAGGTAGGAAATAAGAGATATTAGCCAATTAACCAGAGACATAAAAAACCCCACAAAAACCCAAAAATCCCACAGCGCAAGACACTTGCAGAATAAGTGTGGGTATTCCCTAGTGAGCCCCACAGAAGCTTTAAACCCAGAAGTTAGCATATTCCCATCCCCTTGGCTATAATTAAAGAATGTAGAAATAACAGGACAGTGTATCGGGGTCATTCACTAAAGAACTGCACTCAAAAACAGCTGGATATCCTGACTGTCCCTTCACACAAAGAAACAAAATGCGTGCGCACACACACACCCACACACACACACCCACATACCCCCCCACACACACCAGTGGCTTTTATTTTCATGCTAACTGTTCTTTAAAGGAAGTGGCCATTCTGACTGGAAAGGGCTTCTAATAAGGGTATTGAGGCTTGAAAGAGAAGCTGTGATGGAGCTAACTTGAGGCTTCAAAACCAACACAGAGAGAGTAGAAAAGAAAAGCAAGTCTTCCCCAAAGCAACCCCAAAGTAGCAACCTTCTTTATCTGGCAAATGTGTCATGACTGAACCCCCAACACCTGTACATTCTCTGAATTGTGGCATACTGAAGGTCCCTTTTTTGTTGAAATAGTCCACAGGATGGTGGCCTGCCTAAGCCTACTCCAGTGACTTCTCCAGTTATGCTACTCAATACTCTAGTGCCCCTGTATGACGGGGGCCACCCTATCATGCTCTCCATGAACTGGAGCTGCTCCTCCACCCCTACTCCCCATTCCAGTGCTTTCCTGGAACACATGAAACTTGCATGACCTTTTGGACAGCTCTGTAGGGGCTTAGATCTTTGCTGGGGGCTAGTGTCTTTCACTGATTTGGTTTCCCCAGACTTCCACCATGCTCAGCCTCAACTCACTCCTCTTCACCTGGTGTGGCTGCTCCCAACATGTCTCAGGTCTGGTTAATTCTGACCTCTTATCCTTCCACTTCCCCTGTTCCCTCTCTCTCCTCCCTGTTCTCCCAGTCAGTTGATATCTCCACAACTTTGTGGCCTCCTACTCAGTTAAAATCATCTGTTTCAACCTAAACAAAACTTTATGCCAGAAAAATACAATAGGGATTTAAAATCAGTTACTGAATGAATACATTTCCAAAGTACTGTATTATGTTGCAAGGGCAATAGGTTAAGCCTTATAAGAGTTAATGTGAAGAAAAGATTTTCTTTTCTTTTTACTGATATCAGAAAACTATCATTAAGTTTACCCTAAGATTACTGAGAAGAAAAACAAGAGGAAGTGGCAAGGAAACATTATAGTTCTTCCAGTGTAATAATAGGTCCAAAGAACAGGAAGGGATTTAAGTATACGTTGCTTTCCTGACTTCCTGAAATTATAATCTTTTTCACAGACCAAAATAAAAGGGATATAGTTTTTTGATAAGCATTAGGATACTGATCACTTAAAAAATATTAATGGAAGGCTAATTTGTATTTTTCTCTAGCTGAACTGACAGTTTGAAAAAAATATGCATCATATTCAGGAGACTCTCATTTCACAAAAGGGCATTAGTGTACCAAAGCCTCTCATTAAATCCCATGATTCAGTGGGACTCTGGCTTAAAACAATAAAGAACAGATTTACAGTTTCCTACTCATATCCAATACCTTTTTCTTCTATTTAGGAGGTCATAAAGCTGTCCACAGTAGATTTCATAGAAGCTGATCCACACAAAACAGTGCCTTCTTGGCTGGGACACTTCTGGTTGTCTGAAGATATCTTTGGCAGCCAGAGCATACAGTCCTGGGTTCTGATGAGTTCCTATCATGGTATAGGTCTTTCCAGCACCTGTCTGTCCATATGCAAAGCAAGTGGCATTGCCTCTGGGGGAAGAATCATTTGTATTTACTTTGAAATATTAAGAGAAATGCTAATCTACACACAGATTTTTAAATGACAAAAGTCAGGTGGAAAAAGAATCCTTGAAAAAATTCAGCTAGAAAATATAGATCCCTTTAAGGAGAAGAGGGCTTTACATTATAAAAACAAGGGAGGAGGAAAAAAATTCTCAAAGCAGTACGTGAGTTTTTTTACTAGGAATTTTTTATGGAACTGGTAAGACCATAAGACAATTCTAGAAAATAAGGAAACAAAGACCTCATGTTAGGTGCTTTAGAGGATCCTAGAGAAAAAAAAATTGTGTTAATCCTGAAAGATAAGTTTGGTGAAAGAAGTAATTGAGAATTAAATACAATAAATAATAGAAGATCATACGATAAACAGGATGGTAGTGACCACTCATATGAATACTAAGGAAGTTTAGACAGAGGTAAAATCAATTTAAGTAAAATATTTGAAGGACTCACACAAGAGATCTTAGGGCCTCAGTTTTCACTTTCATTGATAAACTACTGGACTACTTGATTTCCAAGATCCCTTCTAGCCCTGAGGTCCTATGATTCTAAGTGGGAGTCACTATCTTGCATGTAGATACGTGCATGTACACACAACCTGTATGAGTGTGAAAAACTGCAAAATAAGAGATGGACAGAAGAGATGGGAGGCCAACCTGCCAGCCAAAGTATGTTTTAGGAGGAGATGAGGCCAAGATTACCTGAGTACTGTGAGGTCCTATGCACTGTGTAGCCCTAGTATTATGTAGTATTAAGTAGAGAGTGAACATAATGTTACGCAGTAAGTAGCTATTGCAGACTCTTGAACAGGAATCACATGGATTAATGATAAAAGTAGCTACTTGCAGCAAGAAAAAAATTCTATGTATGGACACAGGGGAGGGAGGCTGGAGGTGGGCAGAGAGATGAATACATAGAAAGGACATGAAGCCAGATAGAAACCAAAGAAAGAATGATATGACAAGAGCAAAGTAACCATGGAAGTGTGAGAATCAAGAGATGGGAGCTAATCAGATTTAAGTTGTTTAGAAGCAGAGACCGGTTACTCCTTGTGTTTTAAACCATGGCTCCCAGCAGTGTGGGCACTTGAATACACTGGCAGAGACACAGTTAGGAAAAGAATTACAAGAGGAAAATTTGAACACACTGAAGAACAGCTAGCAAAATGAGAATAATAAAGAATAATATCCACCTTATCTTCTGAACATTTTCGTGATGAACTTTTTTAAAAAAAAACAACAGATGAAGAAAGCTCTTATTATACTGTACAAGAACTAACCTAATAATTTCACCTAACTTGCAATTCTCTTTTCATTAATGTTTTAACATTCTAACTTATTTTAGAAACTTGCTCTCTCAAAAAGCACTCCCTAAATTTGGTGCACAGGAATTGAACCTGAAAGAGATTTCACTTTAAAAAAAATTTATTTTAATGAATTAATTTATTTTGGCTGCACTGGGTCTTAGTTGCGGCATGAGGGATCTTTTACTTGTGGCATGCAGACTTCTTAGTTGCAGCATGTGGACTTCTTAGCTGTGGCATGTGGGCTTCTTAGTTGCGGCATGCAAACTCTTAGTTGCGGCATGCAAACTCTCAGCTGCAACATGTGTGCAGGATCTAGTTCCCCGACCAGGGATAGAACCCAAGCACCCGCCGTTGCGAGTGTGGAGTCTTACCCACTGGACCACCAGGGAAGTCCCCAGAGACTTCTGTTTAACCTGCTCATGGAAGAAAAAAAAGTAACTTCTACACAACAACAATAAAGACAACACAGGGATTTCCCTGGTGGCGCAGTGGTTAAGAATCCGCCTGCCAATGCAGGGGACATGGGTTTGATCCCTGATCCAGGAAGATCCCACATGCCATAGAGCAACTAAGCCTGTGCGCCACAACTACTGAGCCTGCACTTTAGAGCCCACAAGCCACAACTACTGAAGCCCACGTGCCCTAGAGCCCACGCGCTGCAACAAGAGAAGCCACTGCAATGAGAAGCCCGTGCACTACAATGAAGAGTAGCCCCTGCCCACTGCAACTAAAGAAAGCCAGTGGGCAGCAATGAATACCCAACACAGCCAAAAATAAATAAAAATTTAAAAAAAATTAGAGGGCTTCCCTGGTGGCGCAGTGGTTGAGAGTCTGCCTGCTGATGTAGGGGACGCGGGTTCGTGCCCCGGTCCGGGAAGATCCCACATGCCGCGGAGCGGCTGGGCCCGTGAGCCATGGCCACCGAGCCTGCGCATCCGGAGCCTGTGCTCCGCAACAGTGAGAGGCCCGCGTACCAAAAAAAAAAAAAAAAAATTAGGGACTTCCCTGGTGGCTCAGTGGTTAAGAATCCACCTGCCAATGCAGGGGACACAGGTTCGAGACCTGGTCCGGGAAGATCCCACATGCTGCAGAGCAAGTAAGCCTGTGCACCACAACTACTGAGGCTGTGCTCTAGAGCCCACAAGCCACAACTACTGAGCCCACGTGCCACAACTACTGAGGCTGTGCTCTAGAGCCCACAAGCCACAACTACTGAGCCCATGTGCCACAACTACGGAGGCTGTGCTCTAGAGCCCATGAGCCACAACTACTGAGCCCACATGCCTAGAGCCTGTGCTGTGCAACAAAGAGAAGCCACTGCAATGACAATCCCACGCACCACATCAAAGAGTAGCGCCCGCTCACTGCAACTAGAGAAAGCCCGCAAGCAGCAACCGAGACCCAACACAGCCATAAATAAATAAATAAATTTATTTTAAAAATAAAAAGACAACACAAAAAACAGGCAAATGAAGATATCTGAATGGCCAATAAGTACATGAAAATATGCTCAGTATCATTAGACACTGGGGAAATTAAAATTTTAAAATATGAGGAAATTCCCTGGTGGCCCAGTGGTTAAGACTCCGCACTTCCAATGCAGGGGGCCCGGGTTAGATCCCTAGTCAGTGAACTAGATCCCACATGCCACAACTAAGAGCCTGCATGCTGCAACGAAGATCCAGCATGCCACAGCTAAGACCCAGCACAGACAAAATAAATAAATAAATATTTTTTAAAAAAACCCATAATGAGATACAGTTCCATTAAATTGGCTAAAATAAAAAAGATTGACAATATCAACTATGGTGAGGATGCAGAACTGCAATTCTCATACATTGCTTCTAGGAGTATATAACCATGCATGGAAAATCGTTTGACACTTTCTTATAAACATACACCTATCCAATGACCCAGCAATTCCATTTATAGGTTTTTATTCTAGATAAATTAAAAGATGTCCATAAAAAGACTTGCATAAAAATGTTCATACAGCTTTATTCATAATACTCCAAAACTGGAAACAACAACCCAAATGTCCATTAACAAGAGAATGGATAAAAAAAATTGTGATAGGGCTTCCCTGGTGGCGCAGTGGTTAAGAATCTTCCTGCCAATGCAGGGGACACGGGTTCCAGCCCTGGTCCTGGAAGATCCCACATGCCGCGGAGCAACTAAGCCCGTGTGCCAGAACTACTGAATCCTGTGAGCCTAGAGCCCGTGCTCCACAACCAGGGAAGCCACTGCAATGAGAAGCCTGCGCGCCGCAACAAAGAGTAGCCCCCAATTGCCACAAGTAGAGAAAGCCTGCACGCAGCAACGAAGACCCAATGCAGCCAAAAATAAATAAAAATAAAAATAAATTTATTTTTTAAAAAACCACCATTATGCTATGCAAAAGAAGCCAGGCATAAGATATACATTGTAATGATTCTGTTTCTATGACATTCTAGAACAAGCAAAACTAATCTATAATGACACAAAGCAAGTCAGTGGTTATATAAGACCTGGGGGTGAAGGTGGGAGGATTAACTAAAAAGGGACACAAGAGAACTTTCTGGGGTGATGGAAATGTTCTATATCTTGTTCCAGGTATTGGTTACTTGGATACGTGCAACTATCAAAACTCATCAAACCTGAGTGCTTCTTAAGATCTGTGCATCTTAATGTATGTAAATTATACCTCAACTTTTTTAAGTTATAAAAGTTATTTTAAAAAATAAAAGTAAAAATACTCTGAAATCAGTTACTCTAGCAGGCTGTTCAACATTTTCTACCTGTACCTGACTACATTTAAAATATACAAGAGGTCCCTAGTACCTACTCTGTCCCATTTAATGTTTATGTATGAATAATTATTTTAAAATTAAAATGAAACTATAGCTAGAATACATAATTCCTATTATTAAAAGTTCAGACTAACTACAACCACTTACACCTTCTTATTCTGAGGACTTTGATGAAATAAAATTGTTGACAGGGACTTCCCTGGTGGTGCAGTGGATAAAACTTTGTGCTCCCAATGCAGGGGGCCCGGGTTCGACCCTTGGTCAGCGAATTAGATCCCATATGCATGCCGTAACTAAGATTTCGCAGGCCTCAACTAAGGAGTCCACATGCTGCAACTAGTGAGCCAGTGAGCTGCAACTAAGGAGATTGCCTGCTGCAACTAAGACCCAGTGAAACCAATAAATAAATAAATAAATAAATAAATAAATAAATATATATATATATATATATATATAGTTGACAGCTTATATTTTTCTGCTAAGCACAGAGAATCAATATCATCAGTATAAATGGAAATTTTGCTGAATATTTCTAAATGCTTTGTGAATCCTATCAATAGAGACACTGAATTTTCCAGAAGAGTCTAATTTAAATTCATTAGGTCAAAACACAATTTCATGTTTAATTCAAAATAATTGAAAAACTAAGTAACATTTATAAAGAAATAAGATTTATGGAAAATAGAAAATAAAAGGCAGGAGGAGCAAATAATTTCTATCATACCCCTTGAAAATATGCTGAATGAGTGGGTGAGTAGTTTTCATGTATACATCTTGATTGGTGCACGCCTCATCAAAGACTTCATCAAAATAAAAAACATGCTGAAAAAGAAATTTGGTTTTTATAGAAAGAGACACTTTCTTGATTTTCTTCATCACTATTCTAGTTAACACACAATAAAGGCACAAATACATTTTTTTTTTCACAAATACATTTTTAACTAATAGTAACTGTCCATGACAAACTTAGAGATAATAAGCAATCATTAACTGTCAAATGACAGGGCCTTCTTTTACTTGAGATCTCTGTAGACATGTTCTCACAATGTAAAAACTAAACCACCCAATTTTTGTTCTCTCTTAAGGGAAGTAAATTAAAGAGTCCAACAGTGAGCCAATCTTCCTTAGGTCTAGGAGAGGAACTGAATTCTATGGAAATTATCCTCACAGCCCACCTACAGTCAGCATATTTGAAATATGGGGGGAATTCTAGAGGAAGATCTTTATTCCATAGGTTACATAGCTTAATTTATAATTCCATAAATATTTATTGCTCAGCTGGTAGCATGTATATTGCAGTAGGCACTTCAAGGGGCCCAAAGAAACAGACATTACCCTACTCCATAACCTAAAGATGTTAATCCAGACAAGTATACAAATGACCACAAGGTAGAAAAAATTTGAGAGATAAAGCACATGTGGAATTCAAAAGAAAAACATAATCTCTCTGATTGGGAAAGACATTCTGAAAAAGCTTGTACTAAGAATGGGCCATGGGGGAAGAAGAGGAATTTAAGAGGTAGGGACTGAGGCAGGGAAGGTATTCTGGGCACGGGGGAAACATGAGCAAAGAGTCAAAGCAGGAAAGCACAAAGAATCTTTAGGGGACAGGGAGGATTCAATGTGTTTGCCATATAGTATCTTGGCAGGTAGAAAAGTGAAATAGAAGGTGAGAATAATGAGTTAGAACTATGTTGTAGGGGTCTTGGGACACCAGCCTTACGGGAAGGGGTAGAATGCTTATATTTAATTCAGTAAAAGTGGAAAGACAAAAAACTGTGCAAAGGAGAGGGATGACCTGAGTCAATTTATTGGAAGACTAATCTGGCTTCATACTGTGAATGGATTGGAAACAGGAACACTAGTAATTCAGTGGTGAGGTTAAGAAGGGTCTAAATTAGACAATGACAATGGAAATAAAAAGGAAATAGATGCATAAGAAAATTGGCAATGACTGGTTGTGATAGCTGGGGAGAGAAAGGAGTCCAAGATGACTCCCAAATGAAAAACCATTGTAATCTGAAAGAGGAGAGATAGGAAATCCCATTAAATTGGGTCTGAAAAGCATTACTTCAGCAGCTGTAATAATTTCCATAATTTAGAGGCTCACTACGTTGGCAACCCAACTATATCTGAGTAAGAAATCCTAATAATTTCAAGTCTGATTGTAGCATCATAATGGCAGTCTACACATAATGACTGAGAGCTGAGGCCCTATCTTCTGCTACCTTCTGGGCCTGCTCTAAATATTCAGTTAAGAAAAAATTTTATGGCAAGTCTGGAAAAGTGGACTCGAGCCAACTTATTGTGGGTCACCATACCCCAAGTTCAATTCTGTTTCATGTACCATTACATTACATTAGAATGGAAATTTGTTAGGTCATCTGAAAGAAATTGGGTCCACAAAGTCAAATTTATCAATTAGAGGGCTTCCCTGGTGGTGCAGTGGTTGAGAGTCCGCCTGCCGATGCAGGGGACACGGGTTCGTGCCCCGGTCCAGGAGGATCCCACATGCCGTGCAGCGGCTGGGCCCATGAGCCATGGCCGCTGAGCCTGCGTGTCCGGAGCCTGTGCTCCGCAACAGGAGAGGCCACAACAGTGAGAGGCCCGCGTACCGAAAAAATAATAATAATAATAAAATTTATCAATTAGAAAAAATCTCCAGGGAATTTTCTGGAGGTCCAGTGGCTAGGACTCCACGCTGCTACTGCAGGGGGCACGGGTTCATTCCCTGGTCAGGGAACTAAGATCCCGCAAGCCACACGGCATGACCAAAAAAAAGAAAGAAAGAAAAAAAAATCTCCAAAAGTTAGGAATTGAGAAAAAAATGAATCTGTGCAGCATGATAAAGAGATCTGTGAACATTTAGTGCTCTGAAAAATATGATTGATTTTAAGAACAGTTAAATGTTTCTAACTGTTTTAGCTTGGTCATAGGTAGATGGGGGTTCATTATACTTTTGATTAAGCTTGAAAATGGCAATAATAAAGAGTAAAATATATTTCTAAAATCTGACTTCAATGGACATGATTTATATCTAACTCATAACTGGTCTTTAAGCAAAGAGACAAATCCATTCTTTGCTCAAATATCACTGTAGGTTTTTATAGTTAAGTATGAAGTCAAAAGCATTTTTGGCATTTCTCAGGAAAATAAAAAAATGAATGGAAGTAAATGTGGATATACATTTTTGGGGGGTTTTCTTTCATTTCATGAGTATATGGCTATTCTTCTCTTTCCATAAGTGCTCTTGGATAAATACCTTTGAAAGCATGTATTGACTAAAGGAATTAATATCTTTCCTTCCAATAGGATTTAAGTACTGATTTTCCCAGTAATTTTGTATGAATCTTTCATGAAAGATATGTGAACATACAAGATTACTATTATAATTCATGTGCATCACATATGCTTTCATTTGATCATATTTTATCAATGAAGTTGGATTAACATTCACTTTAGGCAGTTCCCTGGTGGCCTACTGGTTAGGATTTGGACTTTCACTGCCATGGCCTGGGTTCAATCCCTGGTCAGGGAATTGAGATCCTGCAAGCAGTGCAGCGTGGCCAAAAAAAAAAAAAAAAATTCACTTTAGCTTTGATATGATCAGAGTTGCATAGTTTATTTTTTAAATAAGTTTTTAAAAAATTATAAGTGTCTTTATAGAATATCTCTGGAAAAATACACTTAAGTAATACTGGTTGTCTTCAAGGAGGAAATGGGATTAGAGACACTCTTCATTGCATACCGTTTTGATTTTGAAATAAGTAAATCTATCCTATTCAAAAGTTCTTACTTTTTTTTTTATAAGAGCAACACTGCTGACTGCATAAAAAGATTTTAAACATGGATAACAACAGAGAAGAAAACCAAATTATCTGTAAATCTTACTACCATTAGAGATGGCCACTATTGACTTTGATATATTTCAGTACCATCTTTTTTTTCTCTATATATATTTTTATTTAAGAAATTGGAATGAAACAAATACAGATATGTCTCCTTGTTTTTTCACTTATTATGTTATATCCTAAAATTTAATGGTAAGTAGGACAGCACACTATATGTATATAATCACATAAGTAACAAATGAAGATTTGAAAGGGTAAGATGTTTAATTAAAGGACACATAAACCTATTTGAATTCCTGAATAAGTTTAAAAATAAAACCCAAAGAATCTAGTATCAATATTTATTTGCTATGTTTGCTATGAACCTCCCTTTTCTTCTTTCTACTTAAGAAAAAGGGGGAGAAAAAAGGCCTCTCAACACATATATTATAAGCATTGACAGGTAAGGACTTTGACCTATGAGAGCAAAGGTCCAAAGTTCAAATAGCAGAGAAAGTGCTAAGGAAACTATGGGTATTCAATAAGTATTGACCAATGGCAATGACAAAGAAGTAAGGTTATTGTGTTCTGGGATAATGGAAAAATACAAAAGATAAGATGATGCCTCCTTTAGGGAATTACTGTGACAGAAGCATCATTAAGGCAGTCTTGGGTAGATGGTGATTGGATAGGGCTATTACCATGGCTATAAGTAGCCATGGAACTAGATAGTATTACAACTAATTGGTCATTTGGACCATCTTCAATATAAATACCTCCCACCTAGACCTAATAGACTGTGCATTGACCAGCAATCAATAAGGCTGTTAAAGTGACTGGGCTGGTTATACAGTGGCCTAGTAATTTAGTGCCCATAGAGAGACACAGTAGATTGCTTTGAATGTTACTGTGAAAGCCAATTTTGGTAAGCAAAGAAAAGAAAGAACAATGCAAGTGTTAAAGAGGGGAGAGTATTAACAATTTGACTTCAGTGTTAAAGGATTTATTCCAGTAGAGTAATATCTCAGCTGACTAAGGTGAATTGATTGCACACCAGATTACTCACCACTTTCTTTTTCTTTCTACCTGTCACTGGGTTTTGTTTTGTTTTTTTGCACCATGTGGCTTGCAGGATCTCAGTTCCCTGACCAGAGAATGAACCCAGGCCACGGCAGTGAAAAACACCAAATCCTAACCACTAGACCACCAAGGAACTCCCAGTCACTGGGTTTTGAAGCAAGAGAGAGAATAGAATGAACATAATATGAACATGCAGGGAGGCAGATTCAGATAAGAGAAACTCTGAATTCCCAAATCTTAACATCTGGTGGATTATCCCCTGTTTAAGATTATTCATAATTGCTTCATAATTTTAAGAGTACCTAAAATATGGTATCTTCCATCTGTGGGGTTTGCTGCTTTTCTAAGAGACTGAAGGAATTATCGCAAGGGTACCTATCAGCTAGGAATAAATTCCTTTCAGTATCAAACCCTTTGCCCTTGGACTCATCATGATCATTCTGGCAGGGAGTGAACATTTTTTAATGTGTTTGAACTACAGTGTTTTACTTAACCCCTTAAATGTTCGATGTAAAATCACATCCCTGGGTTATATTTACTCACTGCAATCTACCTTGTACAAAGTGGCCTGTTCAGGAGACCAATTTCCACCAAATTAAGCCTAGGCCCAAATACAAGTGATAATCAAAATAAGCAGTTGGCTGGCAATCTGGGGTCTTTTTGCTCAAAAATATACCCTCCATCATTAAACTCCAGACTCGCACTCAGCAGAATGAGAAGTTCCCACTGTGAGAGACAGGAGAGAACTGAGACTGTGTGACCATCTCATAGTCGCTCTGGTGCATACGCTCAGTGACTGGCCCTGGTTACCACCAGTTCATTATTTACACTCTTTATTCCCTCACTCGCTCTTTTCTGACTTAATCTGTGTAATTAAGTTCACATAAAGCATGTTAAGTGACTGTATGATGCAACTCTATTGCACAAGAGTGGAGGAGTTACGTTTTTGTATCCCCCACTGCACTGTATTTTTTTAAAATGAAGGCTAAGGTTTATCAATGATTTAATGCAATGCCACATCAGGAATGAATTCCAACACCCAAACCCAAAACTGGATTTTAGAATTTGTACTGCTACTCAAACAAAAAACAAAAAAATTGACAATTGATAATGTTAGTTCCAAACATAGAAGGAAAGCATCATACCTGCAGAATATATTGTGTGAGGTCAACTGCTTCTTTCTTCTCATGAACAAGTAGAGTTTCTTTGTCTTCTACAGTAATAATATTAATTTCTCCACGACGTACCTCCCTCATGCCGAGAGGGCGTTTTCGAACACAAACTCTGATTTTCTCCCTCTCAGTCCAAAGATTCTCTTTCTCTGAGGTGCTCTGGCTGATATATAAGTGAGCTTTAATTTTTAATAATATGATAAAACTACTTAAGAGGTCAAAGTATCAGTACATTTTGTTATATATTAGGTGTAATACACGCATACACACATATACACACAATATGTTACACACTGAAGTGTTGACACTGAGTTCTTTTATTCGCTATAAATCCTTCTGATTACTTCTATCTCCCTCTCTACTCCACCCCACCCAAAAGCAGGTTTCTTGCTTCCTTTCAATCCAGTTATTATTGTACATTTATTTATTGTTCTCTGGACCATTCAATCCAATTTCTTTTTCTTTCTCCTACCTGGGTTTATTAAATACCTTGAATTTGGTGGTAGGTTTCAATGTATTTTCCCCCTGTTTCTCCCAGGTATATCTGGCACTCCCTTTGTCTTGTTTTCTTGCATCCTCTTTTTGCCTACCCTGATATATATTTATTTGTTAGAACATGATCCTATATTTCCTCTTCCCAGGACAATTTTATGACTGGTGCTAATTCACCACTAATTCATCTTTCTATTCAGATACATTTCTTCTCTGGCGACTTCAGTGAACTCATCAACCTTAACATCCAGAATATTGAGGCAATATTCCTGGGGTTAGGAACATGCTGTGAAGCACAGGAAGCTCAGCTCAGTGCTCTGTGATGACCTTGAGGGGTGGGATGGGGGGGGTGGGAGGGAGGGAGGTCCAAGAGGGAGGAGATATAGGTATACATACAGCTGATTCACTTCATTGTACAGCAGAAACTAACACAACATTATAAAGCAATTATACGTCAATTAAAAAAAAAGACTACTCAAGCCCTTTGAAGCATGTTTTGTTTTTTTAACCAACGTAGAGTATACATCTAAAAAAATGTATCATTTTGACAGTAAGTGTGGCAAAATCTTGACAATCATTGAAAATGAATGATGGGCATGTGGGGGCTCACTGTTCTATTTTCTCTTCTTTTGCATATGTTAGATTTTTTTTTATAAGAAAAGAACAATCTTTTTTCTTTTTTGGCCATGCTGCATGGCTTGCGGATCTTAGTTCCCCAACCAGGGACTGAACCCCGGGCCAGCAGTGAAAGCGCTGAGTCCTAACCACTGGACCGCCAAGGAATTCCCCAGAAAAAAAACACAAAGTTTTAATGTATTCTAAAACGCTCTGGTTTTACGGCTCAACCTTCCCTAGAAGAAATAAAATATATCTGTCTGACATGCAGAGTTAATACATCTAGAGTTAGGTCTGTTCAAGATCTTAAATAAGTCAGGGCAGCCAGTTATCTAAATGCCTTAGACTTTTATTAAAGTTCTGAGTCCAGTAATTTATTTTGAACTTACCTGATTTGAGGTATCCAAAGAGAATGCTCTTTGGACAGGGATGACTCACTAATAGGAAGCCTTAAGTTGGTGAGGGAGTTTCTCAGGGTTCTGAAACTCTGGTTCCTACTTAGGGTTTGGGTGAGAAGACAATATTGAGAATTATTGGGGAAAATGTACTTTCTTACCTCCATTTCTCTAATATAATAAGGAATGGGAAGAGTATGATAGTAATGATATAAAGTGAGAAAGCTCAATTGAATAGCTTTCATTCTGGGTTTGCCATGTACAAACCTCTGTGAGAGCACTTATCTCACTATATGGTTGCCTGTCTTCCCACTTACCCTGCCCCCTAAGAGTCTGAGAGTCTCCAGATATCCTAATTATCTTTATATCTAGGATCAGGGCAAGCAGAGGTGGTACTTTATATTTGCCAAATAAATAAAACAGCAATATTTAAACTAAAATATCCATTCTATCTAAATTAAATAATGCAAAGTCACATCTTTATTCTATTTATAAATAATTCCAATTTAGATTTTATGTGTTGTTCAATAAAAGACTAACATTCAAGAAACTATTTGTTCTTTCACCACTGAGCTAACCAATAGGACAGCAACAATCCTGGCATTGATGATCATAGAACAATCTAGTCCTTTCACAACTGAAAGAAGAAAACAGTACTATATGCTCTGTGCTTTGCTAAATCAACCCCCCCCCAATTTTTTTTTCTTCCCCAAACACTATAGAATTCACTTACATATTTCAAATTACTAAAGGCATTTTTACCTTTAAAATTGGGTCTTCTATTTTTTTAGAATAAAATAACTAGTTGGTTATGAAATCTTCTGAAACCTTAGCCAATATAAGACCAGATGTAAATACTTTGTTTTAAGGTATGAATAATAGCCTTTATTTTTTTTTAAAGTGGCTTAAGAATGTATTTTATTTCTCTACAACTCACCATCTATAACTTTTAAAATAACAAAACAAACAATACATATTATTTTTAAAAGAATGTATTTTCTATCATATACCAAGGTTGGTATTAGGGATTACTTGATATTTCACCTCTTAGGGACCTTATTTCAAATTCTAACTTAAAGCACTGTCACTCTGACAACCAAACTCTAAACTCCATCAAAAGTGTCTTACTCTTTGAAATGACCAAAATCATCTGTCCTTCCAGGGCTGAAATTGTAGAAAGCACTCAAAATCAGGACCATATCTCAATATGTGCAGGTAAATCAATTGCTCCAAAGACCTATTTAATTCAACTAGTCGAATTAAACAGTTGTTTTTGACTAAGCTTCATGCCTCCTGGCTGAAGTGAATTTGATAGCCTTAAAAAAAAATCCTGTGGATTGTGTAATTTTTTTTTTCACTGCAGAGGCTAGTTAACTATTGATATTTTACCTTCATGGATGCATTAGATGTATCATGTTACACTATAGTAATAAAAATATGTCTGCTATAGGAATAATAGCAGACCCTGGTAAGTAGCAGCTGCTTGATGCACATGAACAATATCATCTCCCAGCTGGAAAGTCCAAATTCTTCATTAATTTCCCCTATCAAGTTACTTCCATTATCACCGCAGAAGCTGTTCACTATCATTTTCTGTAAATACGGAATAGCTGGTCTCCTCTGGTCATGGAGAAGCCTGCCCTTGCCTAAGGCTACCCTCCCTCCAAAATTTAAAAAGAAAAAAATAAGTTATTACCTGATATAGGAATGAGGGACTCCATAGTTATACCCTGAAACATGAGAGACTCTTTGCATAATGGGACTATCACAATCTCCCTGTATTGGAGAAAAGTGATTTGATGAAAAGAGTGAAGTGTTAGTTTCTTCTTGTAGGTAGGAATCAGCAGCTGTGGCATTCAGAATTCTTGTTTTTGTACAGTACTGGGAATCATCTGGTATCAAATGTTCCAGTACTTTTAGGTAACTAGACTTCTGTTCACTTGTAGATAAATGTGATAAATCGCACAATTCAAACTGATTGTTGCTGGTAGTTCTGTCTTTGTTGTCAGCAGGAGAATCAAAATGCAGTTGCCTTCGAGGGCCAGATCTAGATTTCTGAGGCTTGATGCACAGACTGCTTGTCTGTAGAGGATACTCTGGGCTACTGACTGCTTTATCTTCTTCCTGCATAATCTTAATGATTTTGATAAGTTGGAAGAGACGTTTGCGGTCATTCATGTCATGGACTCCCAATTTGGAGTAGTCTTTCATTGTAACATTGGCTAATTCATCTATTTTCTGAAGGCCAAGGGCAGTAAAATGAGGATAATACTGTGCAAGTTCAGCTTCACAAAGACATTCATATAACCAGGATGTCATTTTTGTGAATGGATTTCTATAAACTCTGAAGAGAAAAAAAAATTCATTCACTTGAAATATAGTACATATAATACAATTATTCTTTTAAAAAATGAAAACCACAAAAGAAACATTCAGAAAAATCCATTCTAGCATACCAGGTTTTCAATAAATATATTTTTCTTCTAAAATGATTAAATAGCATAGTGCATAAGGATGCTTATAATACATTTGTAGTAACAGATGTAATTTGTCCATCTGCTTAATAAAAAGAGACTTTCAATTGTGTATACACAAAGGTACATGCACACACACATAACACAAGTCACTTACTTATTTCTAGGGAGTTCCTTCCAACCTTGCAATGTCTACTTAACATATACCACAAACTACTAAAACCTTGTTCCCAACTGCTGATTGTTACAGGACTAATTTTAGATGTTCAAGTTAATGTCAAGGCATGTTGCACAACTGTTTCCCATGATTAATGAACAAAGGATAAGAGCTCTTTCAGAATGGAAAGCAGAATTAAATAGTGGATCACAGAGGATCATAAATGAATATAACTCAGAGGAAATCACATTTGTGTTTGCTGAGTATTGGCAGAAGTTAGTTGAATAAAGAGGTAAAAACATCATTAATCTAGAACCTACTAATTCAGGATTTCAGATTATTCTAAAAGGTAGCTGGTTGTAGATGTCTACCTATACAGAACATAAATAAAAGAAGTCACCTAGGGGGACTTCCCTGGTGGCACGGTGGTTAAGACTGTGCTCCCAATGCAGGGGACCTGGGTTTGATCCCTGGTCAGGGAACTAGATGGTACATGCATGCCACAACTAAGTTTCTCATGCCACAACTAAGGAGCCCACCTGCCACAACTAAGACCCAGTGCAACCAAACTAATTAATTAAAAAAAAAGAATTTACCTAGGAAATTAATACTATGGTCAAGATTTTAAAGGTTATACATTAAAATGCTTTAAAAATTTAACACCAAGCTATTTAATTAAATACTAACAAATGATGTGGTAATAACACATAATCCTGGTCTATTATTAAAATCCTGGAGAACTCCCTGAGGAGTTAATCACTGTTAACAAATAGTTAATCATTGTTAATCAAGTTCAAGTAAAAGAGAATATTCAAAAGTAAGTAAACTACATTTTCTCTTTAAAATTTTTTAAAAATAATTCAGAGTTTTGGGGGGCTTCCCTGGTGGCGCAGTGGTTGAGAATCTGCCTGCCAATGCAGGGGAAACGGGTTTGAGCCCTGATCCGGGAAGATCCCACACGCCACGGAGCAACTAAGCCCATGTGCCACAACTACTGAGCCTGTGCTCTAGAGCCCACCAGCCACAACCACAGAAGCCTGCGTGCCTAGAGCCCGTGCTCTGCAACAAGAGAAGCCACCGCAATGAGAAGCCCGTGCACCGCAACGAAGAGTAGCCTCTACTAGCCGCAACTAAAGAAAGCCTGCGCACAGCAACGAAGACCCAATGTGGTCAAAATTAAATAAATAAATAAATTTATATATTTTAAAAAATAATAATAATTCAGAGTTTTCAAAATTCTATTAGTTAGTTCTTGGTAAAGCTTTTTTGTTTTTCATTTTAATTTATATTTTATCTTCACTCTAAGAGAAACAGAGAAAGAGGTCAGGGCCAGGTAAAAGTGATGATTAAAGGACCTTGTGTTAGGACTTCCCTGGTGGCACAGTGGGTAAGACTCTACACTCCCAATGCAGGGGGCCCGGGTTCAATCCCTGGTCAGGGAACTAGATTCCACATGCCTGCCACAATGAAGAGTTCACATACCACAACTAAGGAATCCATGTGCTGCAACTAAGGAGCCCGCAAGCCACAACTAAGGAGCCCGCCTGCCGAACTAAGACCCCATGCAACCAAATAAATAAATAATTTTTTTTTTTTTTTAAAAGGACCCTGTGTAATAAACATTGGAGGAAATGCTACTTAGGCTAAAGAAAAGGCCAAAGGGGCTAATAAGTAACACATTGTAAACTCATCCTGCCCTTTTCCATTTGTAGTAGATTAAAAAAAAAAAGTCACAAATTCTTTGCAGGTCCTTCCATCAAGAGATGGAATTTATTTCTCCTGTTGCATCTAGGCTGGCTTTGTGACATGTTTTGGCCAACAGAATGTGGTGGAAATGACACTATGTGACTTCCATGCCTAGTCCTCAAGAGCTCTTGCAGCTTCTACTGTTCTCTAGGGACTCTTCTGCTGTCATGTGAAGAAACCCAGCCAACAGGCATATTCAAAGCCAGACATATTAGAGAAGCCATCTGAGACTATTTAGCCCCAGTGGCGCCACCAGATGACTGCAGCCATATGACGGTCCCAGGTGAGACCAGAACTGTGAACAAATAAAACAGTAATTGTTTCAAGCCACTAAGTTTTGGGGTAGTTTACTACACAGCAGTAGGTAACTGCAACACTGACAGCTTCTCTGCCTTTTTAAATGCTGTATCTTTGCCTGAAATGTTCCCAACTCTGTCTGCCTACTTAAAATGAGCCATGTCCATTCTTTCAAGAGAGCTCAATAGCTTCCCTTCACCCCCGTAAAGACTTCTTTCTTATCTCAGCCTCTTCTACCATTTTACCACCAAACACCTTACGCAGTAGTTAAACCAGGCCACCAATCAATCCCTTTACTACAGTGTCTTCTACCTGGAATATCCGTCTTTCCTTGGAAAAACCCTATTTACATTTTTCTTCTGTGAGGCATGCCCTAGCAAGGGACAACTGGTATTTACACTGTGCTTCAGTAATAACAATAATAGCAGCTGGTATGTACTGAGCATATATTATGTACCAAGCACTGTTCTAAGCACTTTGTTAACCTCTAAACATCCTATAAAATAGATAAATGTGTGACCTTCAGCAAGTTACTTATTTAACATCTCTGAAACTCATTTTTCTCAACTGTAAAATGGAAATACAATAGTCCCCACAGTTTCTAGGGTTAGGGTTCAATGAGAAAATACTTGTAATAATGCAAATATTAATCAGCAATAATGCCCAGTATGTATGTAGTACATAAGTGTTGGTACCTATCACTACTGAGATTGTTATTTCTGTATTACTATTACTGTATTACTACTACTCACCCAGAACCTAGAAAAGAATAAGCCTTCAATGTTTTGGTGTGTTTTAAGTTATTTCTAAAAAGTTATATTCCCTACTTGGCTCAGCCTAACCAAGGGGAAGAGGTTAAGTGCTATGCAGACTTCTCAATTTCCACAGGCTGTACAAGATCCTGTATTTCACATACTTATTCCCTCAGCGACATACCCAACATTTCCCAATCCAACTCTGATAATCATGGCTTCTATTGCATCCCTTAATCAGTACCTTCAAGACCAACATATTTATATTGTGATGCTTGGATATCCCATAACATCATGGGAGGGGAAGATACCGGAGTTATCAGTAATCTGGACATGCAGATTAAAGCAGCCAACAGCATGCTTCTACATAAATTGGCAGCATAGTACCTTTCTGAGCCCTATAGTTAGCCTATGTTCTTTTGTTTCAAAATTGGATATGCTTCCTATATATAAAATAGATAACTAATAAGGACCTACTGTATAGCACAGCGAACTCTAGTCAATACTCTGTAATGACCTATATGGGAAAAGAATCTAAAAAAAAGTGGATATATGTGTATGTATAACTGATTCACTTCGCTGTACAGTAGAAACTAACACAACATTGTAAATCAACTATACTCCAATAAAATTTTTTTTAATTAGATACGCTTCTTTGTACCACATTTCATTTCACAAAGGTCCAGCCCCTCTCTCCTTCTGGGATAATCATCGGAATCACTCCAGGAACTTTAAAAAATATAGATACCTGAGCCCATCCCAGATCCATAAGAAAACAAAACAAAAAACCCCTCCCAGATCTTGAGGGGGAGCAGACATAAGAACACTGAAAAGGTTTCCCCAGGTGATTATGATTGTACTGCATTGATATATCTATCAAAATTACAAATGCAACTACACTAACCCAGCAATTCCACTTCTAGGAACATATCCTATAGATACTACGTACAAGTACAAAATGACATAGGTACAAAATTATTCATTGCTGCACTTTATATAATAGCAAAGAAATGGAATAGAGACTGGTTAAATAAATTATGGTACTCCATTAAATGTAATACTATGTAGCAACTACAAAGAATAAACTCTCAAAATATTACTGAAGAGAAAGAAAGCTCTACAATATATTAAGCGACTAAAACAAGGTACAGAACAGTTTGTATAGTAAAGGTATCATTTGTTAAAGAGAAAGAGATAACTGATCTATAATAGATCTATATATTCGCTTATCAGGCATAAAATATCTTTGACAGGATGAACAAGAAAGTAATAATACTGGTGTGGGGGGACTAGTTGGTGGACGGTAAGCATGGGAAGGAGACTACTGTATGCCAATAAATGTGGTAGTTTTTATTACCTTTCCTATTGTTATTTCTATTTCACTGCTGTCCCCATCACCCAGAGCAGGACCTAGAAGAGCTGTTTTGTAAATTGTGAAACTATGTAACTATATTACTGATTTTTTAAAATATATTTAAAATTTTATCTACTTCCCTTCTTCCCAATCTCTCCAAATTGATCTGATACAACTACTTGTTACTATTTTGGTGTTTTTCCCTCTGGCCTTTTTAAAAAATATATGGTTGATGTACAATATTATATTAGTTTCAAGTGTATGACCTAATGATTTGACATTTGCATAAGTTATGAAAAGATTACTGTAAGTCCAGTAACCATCTATCCCCAAAGTTATTGCAATATTATTGACCATATTCCTTACGCTGTATACTATATCCCCATGACTACTTTATTATATAACCAGAGGTCTGTATCTCTCAGTCCCTTTCACCTATTTCGTCCACCTCTCCCCCCACCTCCTAGCTTTTTTAAGTGCACTATTTTTACACTGTATTTAACACTGTACTCATAACTATACTGAAATCTAGTTTTCTATTTAATTTAAGCATTTTCATACCTGTTTGCTATAGCCATTAAAAACAATCCACACACACACACACAAAAAAACCAAAAAACAATCCACACTATTATAATGTTTGTTGAATAGATGAATTACCCCAGGGAGATGTGATTTCTCTCTTCCAGCTAGTGTTTTAATTGTAAAACTTACAGGGTATTTATTACCGACTCATATTTTTTATTTTTTAATTTATTGCCAGCGTTGTTCCAGAGACGATAAGGTGGCTCTGCCTTATACTATAGTGAGAATTCTTTTTTTTTTTTTTTTTTTGCGGTATGCGGGCCTCTCACTGTTGTGGCCTCTCCCATTGTGGGACACAGGCTCCAGACGCGCAGCCTCAGCGGCCATGGCTCACGGGCCCAGCCGCTCCGCGGCATGTGGGATCTTCCCAGACCGGGGCACGAACCCGTGTCCCCTGCATCGGCAGGCAGATTCTCAACCACTGCGCCACCAGGGAAGCCCTACATAAACTATTTTATTTAGTCTGGTTATACCAGAATTCTATTTAAAAAACCCTGTTGGGGCTTCCCTGGTGGCGCAGTGGTTAAGTGTCCTGTTTTGTGTTGGCTTAATCTGGCAACCCTATATTAGAATCAAGTTCCACATCTGGGGCAAAAATACTTCATAGGTGTTATCATGTGCTTCATAATACATCACACCAGAATACATACAAATGTCTGCAAATTGCAGACTGATTTCCTTCATTGTAAAGTTCTCTCATCAACCAATCAATCCAATGGTTTCATCCTCGGTTGATCGCTACCTGCCTCAATTATTTCACTGGGGTTGCAAAATGGTGATTTTCTGAATCTATCATTCTTTGTGGAATTTTCCTATAAAGAAAAACTTTCTGTCAACAACTAGGGCTATTTGATTATCCAAAGTAGAGTCTGCACATGAAGGCGGGCATAAAAATATTCTTTCTTTTAATTTCTAATTTTCAGAGTTAAGTAGTAGTAGTGCCCTAGTTATTTTGGATGGTGTCCAATGAGTTCTTTGGGGGTTTTGCTTTTGCTTTTTTTTGACGGGGCGAGGCAGGCTCAAATTCATTATTAACTCATGGGTTTTATATATTTCATGTGTTTCTATCAATTACCTTAGTCTTTGAGAGCTTCATCTTGTATATTTCCTGGCCAAAACCTAAAATCAGCTTTCTTCCAAGAAACACATATCTCTGTTTTAGAAGTAGCTGCCCTTTGTCCCACATCCAACTAAAGGTTACATATTCCTGGCAAGTCTTAAGCAGAGAGGGCCTGGGCATTAGGGAAAGAGGGGATAGAATAAGCACAACCACACCAGCCCTTCTCTTCCCTTTGGAGATCAGGAATAACACTATACAGCCACAAGTAGCAAATCCAGGAAAGTCACTACTCACTTCATATTTGAGTTACTTAATAGTCTTTCTAGATCAAGTTCTGACTTCAGTGTCAACCCCAAACAATTAGCTGTGGCTTCTGGGAGGCTTTATTAAGAAGGACATTGAGGCATTTACAATCATTAATAGAATACAGGATGAGAATTTGGGGGGCTGGAGAGGGCAAGTCATTTCCGTTTTATTTCTTGCAGCCCTCCTTACATACTGGAGTTAAGCATTTACCATTGACATCTTTGTTGCACTGTGACTATAAGGATGTCAATAGAGTTCCTCAACATAAAGGTGATAGGAAATAATAACCACTAAGAAGTGGAATGACCGGACAATGGAATATAGATAAAAATTTTTAGTAAATTAAGTATTTCAAATATTTTAAGAAATCTGTCTGATTTCAAATGTCCCCTATTACTAGTTCATAAAAATTCAGATAAAAATGACAAAGGGGTAAAGGAAGAGTTAGAGGTCAAGATGGATGATTGTTGATTTTGTTTAGTGTTGGAGAATTCCTATTATATTAGCTATAACTTTACTGGGTAACCTAGAGCAGAAAGGGTAAATATGCAGCCTACAAATATACAACACAAATACCAATCCATGCTGCTTCTCTCCCCTCCTGTACAAATGGTAAATAATCCAAATCTATTTCAATTTTTTCTTTCTTTCTTTTTTTGGCCGCGCCACATAGCATGCAGGATCTTAGTTCCCTGACCAGGGATCGAACCCATGTCCCCTGCAGTGGAAGCGCTAAGTCCTAACCACTGCACCGCCAGGGAATTCCCTCAATTCTTTCTTATTAAGCCCTGAAATAGCTTCAAGATCCCCTTTTGGGTGTGTGTACACAACAAGGGTACAAATCCATGCGTTTTGACAGTTGAATACACCTGTGAAATCACCACCACAATTAAAATACAGAATATTTCCATCATCCTTAAAAGATTCCTCACGCCTCTTTGCATTCCATCCTTCTCCCTGCCCCTGGCCCTAGGCAACCGCTGATCTGTATGATGTGCCATTATATGTTTGTTTTTCTAAAAGTTTATATAAATGGAATTATACAATATATTCCTTTTTGTATCTGGGTTCTTTTACTTAGCATAATGATTATGAGATTCATCCATAATGCACATATCACGCCCTCATTTTACTTAGGAGGAGAAAGACTGGAACGAATCAGTGAGTTGCCTGCCCAAGGTAACACAGCTCTCAAGTGACAGTTCTAAGATTCAAACTTAGGTCTTCTCATGGCTAGTCTCATGTTCTTTGCACTATTCCATGCTGCCTCCTTCAAAAGTAGCTGCAAAGACAGCTCCTTGCCAGCCCCCCTAACAGGCCCTCTATCTACCCTGCTCAACAGAGTGGCTGTCTCCTGCAGATCTGTGCTGCAGCATGGAATCTTTCACAGCTGCCACCACCTGGAAAATGCCCTGCAAACCAGCAAAATCCAATGGAGGCCAGATGGGCAGGGTTTTACATGTAGGGCCCACTCACATTCAATGCCACTAGTATGCAGAGTGCGCCTTTGTGACAAACTCAGAGACTGCTAGGTCTCAGCTGTTGGGGTAACAATCAGAAATAGAGTCTTGGAAGAAATCCAGTTGGCAGAAATTCAAACTTTCTTATCCTGGTGGCAGAGAAGATAAACTGGAAGGGGAATACATGCAACTTTATACACAATTAAGGAAGTTTATTCACATTCCAGGAAGTGGATAAGATCCAACTATTTAACATGTCCCCTCAAATTTTCCATTCATCTACCTAAACTATGTAACTCTACCCACCTAAACTGCCTGAACCTGAATTTGGAATCAGATAACTGTCAGTCATTTAGCTGTGTAACCTTGGACAAAGTCAATTAGTTTCTCTGAGTTTTATTTCCCTCTCTCAAAGGATGTGATAAAATTATTTATGTAAAACTAATTTGAGGGGCTTCCCTGGTGGTGCAGTGGTTGAGAGTCCGCCTGCCGATGCAGGGGACACGGGTTCGTGCCCCGGTCTGGGAAGACCCCACATGCCTTGGAACGGCTGGGCCCTTGAGCCATGGCCACTGAGCCTGCACGTCCGGAGTCTGTGCTCCGAAACGGGAGAGGCCACAACAGTGAGAGGCCCGCGTACTGGGAAAAAAAATAATAATAATAATAATAATAATTTTGAAAACTGTAAAGTACTCCATAAGGATGGACCTATGCTCTCTTACTCAGCACTGGATCACTGTGCCTGGCATGTAGGAAGTGTTGACTTATTAGAAACAAATAGATAAAACATATTAAAAACTTTTAACACTATTAAAAGATGGATTCTATTATTCGATTGATGAAAAGCTGAATACATAACAGAATCTAAAGGTAAGAAATTAGACATACTGAAGTAGATGTACTATATTTGCAAAATATACTAATTAATTAATAGTAATGCTATGTGTAGGCTTCTACTAATGTAATACTGTTTCATCGATGACAATTGTACAAATACTTTTCTCTCCTTCATTGGCATAAATAGTTGACATAAGTGCCTGGTTACTATATATTATGTGGAAACATCAGATGATGCTACATAACAAAAGACCAACACTTGATACAAATATAAGTCATGTGTATGTGTGGTCATTTTAATTGATTTTCTTTTAATCAACTTTACTGAGGTATAATTTGTGTATAACAAACTAGACCCCTTTTAAGTGTACAGTTCCATAAGTTTTGACAAATATATACCCATGTAACCACCATATTAATCAAAATACAATCAAGACAGTCCCATCAGAAAAGTTCCTAAGGCCCATTGGCAATCAATCCTCTCCTCCACCCTTGGTCCCAGGTAATCTTTGACTTGCTTTCTGTCACTATAGATGAGTTGTATTTTCTACAATTTGTCGTAAAATAAAATCATACAGTGTCATTGTTAGTTTAAATCTATTTAACATTTAGTGACTGAAAATTTTGTGATTTTTCCCTTTCTTAGGCCTTTGGTAAAAAGTTAAAATGATCATATTATTTACCATAGCTCTTTTTTCACTGACCTAAATGACATCTGCTAATAAAGGAAAAAATTTCTTAAATCAGTCTAATTTAACTGAGAAAAACAAGTAGTGAAACAAATTTGAAGAAAATAGCATAATCTACTGTCAACTTGTATAATTGTCAAGATTATTCAATATCTCTAATAAAGGTTTTTGATCACTATAAAAGTAGAAAACTTAAATCTAAGGTCTATATATTCCTTGCCAATAAGAAAAACTGGGGGAAAATGGCCCAAGTTCTAAAGCATCCAAGCTATTTTTAGTTTCTCAAATTTATGTGACATTCCCAAAACTTCAATTATCAAAGAGCAAAAGGAAAAAAGGGTCAATAAATCCCTTGAGGACATCATTAAACTTTAATAACTTTACTGAGATATAATTCACATACCATAAAACTCATCCATTTAAAGTGTACAATTCAATAGTTTTTAATATATTCACAAGGTTGGCAACCATCACCACAATCCAATTTTAGAACACTTTTATCACTCCAAAAAGAAACATTGTACCATTAAATTTTAGATGTTACACTAGCACCTAACAGAGAAAAGCGCTTTTCCTAAAACATTCACTTCTATAATTATCAAAAACAAAATTAACCATGGAAGAAATTGAGAAAATGTATTGAAGTTTTCTGGGGAAATTTGAGCTGTGGTCAAGAGCTATTAAGAATGCACAGGCTGAGTTATTTTTTACACTCTTCTAGTACAGAATGAAAATTTCAAGAGCTTCAGTTGAATAAATTAGAAGGGCATACCAAACATGTTCTAGGTGGGTGTGACGGCAATAGTTTTCAAGAAGAAATTCAGTATAAGTCTAATAATGCATAAACCAAAGCCAATTTCATTCTATTAAGAATCTTAGGAACTCTACCCTTACTTATTTTAAATAAAATAAACCAGACTGTTTAAAAAAAGCAAAAAAGTCTGACTTGTTTGTACATGGATTTCATAGGATCAAATAATCTTTGTTATTTTTATAATGGTTAATTAAATAATTCCTCTTTAAAGGTGTATTTATTTTTGTTACAAAGAATACAATGAAGAGGAAAGTAAAATGTGGCTTTGGGTGACATTTATAGTAGAAAAACAAAAGTTGAAAACATCTGTGTGTCACAGCCTTTTTAAAAGAAAAATATTCAAAGTTATTTCAGAAATAATTCATGTTCCCAAGTTTTAAAAAAATCCTCTCCGGGGCTTCCCTGGTGGCGCAGTGGTTAAGAATCCGCCTGCCAATGCAGGGAACACGGGTTCAAGCCCTGGTCCGGGAAGATCCCACATGCCGCGGAGCAACTAAGCCCGTGTGCCACAACTACTGAGCCTGCGCTCTAGAGCCCATGAGCCACAACTACGGAAGCCCGCGCGCCTAGAGCCTGTGGTCTGCAACAAGAGAAGCCACCACAATGAGAAGCCTGCGCCCCTTAACAGAGTAGCCCCCGCTCACTGCAACTAGAGGAAGCCCGCGGGCAGCAGCGAAGACCCAATGCGGCCAAAAATTAAATAAATGAATAAATAAATTAATTTAAAAAATTTTTTTAAAAAACCTCTCTGTTCGGCAATAAAATTTCAAATTATTTATGCTTAGCAACCCTGGAAACAACTAAAAGTTCACAAATGCCAGAAATAACCTGATCATTTGTGAGGTGATTAAAAAAAAACAGTAAGCAGAACTTAAATGTAATTAATCTTAGATCAAACCTGACAAATAAAACTTACAAAGTTCTTTAAATGACCATTAAATTTTAAAATAAATAAATATTTCTGCATAGAAAAGCATTTAAAAGGTACTTTTAACAAGTTATTATAATGTAACTGATTCTATTATGTTAGAGGAAAAGTTCTTAATAAAATGGCAGAGAACATACGGTTGTCTAGAAAGAAAATAAGGGACAGTGAGGCAGGTTATCTTCACTAAGGGGAAAAAGGTGTGGAAGGAGAAAATACGATAAATTAGAGAAGGCAGAGAGTTATGGAGAGCTCTGAGAGTAAAGGATCATGGGGCTAAATCAGAAACACTGAAAAAGTTTGGCATTATCTTACCAAGTTGAGGGCTTCCCTGGTGGCGCAGTGGTTGAGAATCTGCCTGCGGATGCAGGGTACACGGGCTCGTGCCCAGGTCCGGGAAGATCCCACATGCCGCAGAGCAGCTGGGCCCGTGAGCCGTGAGCCATGGCCACTGGGCCTGCGCGTCCAGAGCCTGTGCTCCGCAACTGGAGAGGCCACAACAGTGAGAGGCCCGCGTACCGCAAAAAAAAAAAAAAAAAAAAAATCTTCGGGCTTCCCTGGTGGCGCAGTGGTTGAGAGTCCGCCTGCCGATGCAGGGCACACAGGTTCGCGCCCCGGTCCGGGAAGATCCCTCATGCCACGGAGCGGCTGGGCCCGTGAGCCATGGCCGCTGGGCCTGCGCGTCCGGAGCCTGTGCTCCGCAACGGGAGAGGCCACAACAGTAAAAGGCCCGCGTACCACAAAAACAAACAAACAAAAAAAAACCAAGTTGAGTGTTCATACAGCATACAACCAAGCAACTCAACTCCTAGGTATATACCTCAGAAAAACTTCTGCATGTGTGCTTCAGGAGGCACATACAAAAAAGTTCACAGCAGCACTGTTCACAAGAGCCAAAAACAAAATAACCTGAATGTCCATTGGCTGAAGAACAGAAAAATAAATTTGGGTATATTCATACAATGGAACATTATACAATAGTGATAAAAGGACAAACTACACGAAACAATTTATCAATCTCAGAAACATCATGAGGAAAAAAACAAATCCCAGAAAACTACGTTCTTTTGCATAAGCTTCAAAAGCAAGCAAATCCAGTGTATTATTTAGGCATCTAAATACAAAATGAAGGATAATGGTTATCTCTGACAGAAGAGCAAGAAAATGGTGAACAGGAAGAGAATACAGGGATATTATCTGCTAGGTCTTGGGTATTTATTCATTTTGTATTGTGCTTTATAACTTACATATATGTTTCACACATACCCTTTGGAATGTACCACATGATATTTAGGTAAGGTAAAGGGAACAACAACAAAAAAAGAATCCTACAGCTAGCTGGGTCAATAGAGATCGTCTAGTCTATAGCTGATCTAGTCTATATTAGGCCCATGAAGGATTCCTTCATACCTTGTAGTTTGGCTTGCACAGTGTTTAAATTTTTTTAAAATTAGTTGCAATATTTAAAAAGCAGGAACAATTAAAAATATCCAGTTTCTGCTTTTCTTGAAAATTAAAGATACAGTTACATTGGGCCTACAATAAGATAAAGCAACAATGGATCAAAATTGAGTTATGGCTGCTCTCTTTAGAAGAGCATTTACTATCCATACTCCATGGTCCCCTGCCTCTGGTTCCTTTATACCCACCAACTTTATTTATTTACTTGAATTGGTTAGCCCTGTGGGCATCAGAGTTTGAGAACTAGGATCTGATCCAACACCTTCATTTTATGTGGTAACTGAGGCTCTGAATGATTAAGTGACTTGCCTAAGGTTACACAGCATTGACACGCTAAACCTCAGTGGCCTTTTCGAACACCTTACTATTTTCCACTTTCTACTTGCTCAATTATACATGTTTTAAATGAATATACTGTTCCTGAAAGTAAGGGACTACACAGGAAGGTCAGCAGGCATTAGAATATATTATACGCTCTCATTAATACAGAGGTAGTATGAAATACAAGGACTAAAATAGCTTCTGATTGCCAAGAAATATTTCTTCAGCTGAGTTCCCCTAAATGGTGACAATGACCACTCAAAAAAATAGGGCTTCCTGGTGGCGCAGTGGTTGAGAATCTGCCTGCCAATGCAGGGGACACGGGTTCGAGCCCTGGTCTGGGAAGATCCCACATGCCACGGAGCAATTAAGCCCGTGAGCCACAACTACCGAGCCTGCGCGTCTGGAGCTTGTGCTCCGAAACAAGAGAGGCCGCGATAGTGAGAGGCCCGCGCACCGCGATGAAGAGTGGCCCCTGCTTGCCGCAACTAGAGAAAGCCCTCACACAGAAACGAAGACCCAACACAGCAAAAATAAATAAATAAATTAGTTAAAAAATATATATATATAACAACTTTATTGAGGTATAGTTCACATACCATAGAATTCACCCATTTAAAGTGAATTCAATGGCTTTTAATACATTTACATACTAAACCCCCAACCCATCCAGCCCTAGGCAACCACTAATAATGATCACTTTTTTAAAAAGTCACCAAACCCACTGCACCATTAGTAACAGATACAATACAAACCTAACATTGTCAATGAATTTGCGTTAAGATGTTTGTGTACCCCACATTAGGCATTAGATCCCTAATTAAGAACACAAGAAATGCAATATTATCAGCGCGAAATTAAAAGGTGGATGATACAGTATACACTTTTCCTCCAACAAGGGAATTAAGTTATTTCAAACTCTAGGGATTATTCTATCTATAGACCACTGGTCTTAAAAGAAGACAAGGAATACTAGACAGCTGCTTAAAACAACAGCTGCAAAGAATGAGAATATATGATACCTAATGTAATTCTTAAGGCTGGATGTGAATTTGGGGATACTAATCATGTGAGTTATACCCAAAAGTAGTTTTTGAAAGATTGTTTCCTTTTGTAACTGAAAAAAAAAAAACAAGCTTCAACTTTGTTTATGGTTAAGTAGCTAATGCTTTGCAATTACTGCAATTCCTTTCAAGAGCCCCACTAGGACATTTAAAATTTTCTAAGTCTGGTGCAAAACATGGGAGCAATCACCTAAAAATAAGCATAACAAAATTGTTGAACCCAGTTATCTTAAAACAGTTCAAGTATTACCTCTCTAAATACAGAGGTTTAATTTTGAAAGAATTCCCAGGAACAGGTGGTAACCAATATTGGGTTTAAACTCAGTGTTTTATTTTTAAAATCTTGGTCTAATCCAATTGCAGAAGTTGTCATTTTCAGATTTTTTTGCCATTTTGCAGTTATAAAATACTTTCAACAAAATATATCTCACATGTTTAATTGGAAAAATAACGATTACAATCAGTTTTTATAAATTATTAAGATGACAGAGATGCTTTTACTCAGGGTTACATCCTCTTGGGAACCGCTGCCACAATGGCACCAGAAATTATTTCTAAAGGAGTGATGTTGAGAAAGCAAAGAACGATTAAAACAACAATTCCATTCACTGGGATCTAAATTATTAATACATAATTAATTATGCTACCTGATTAATCTTCCAAGACTTTGTGAGAGATGGACATTGTCATCACCTCACTTTATACAAATGAAAAAACAAAGGCATAGATAATTTATTATAAACAACTATGTGAATTTGTTTTTGAACGTGATTAGATATCTATTTGTTGGCTACATAATTCTATACCACTAGTTTTAACCAATCAAATCTCAGCATGAGCAGGTAACTTAAAAGACTATAATAGACACAGTACTGCTCCTCATTGCTTGTGAAATCTCAACTAGTCTTTTTGGCCTGGATATTGTGAAATGTTATTAACTGAGTACTTTCAGAATTCCAGTGTAACCTTAGTTCATCTCACAATAAAACTAACAATCTTATGGATGTCTTGCAGCAAAAACATGCAGGTATCACTATCAAAATGTCCCTATGATTGAGCATCTGAACTACTTGTCAATAACCAAACTCATTAACTCCCCACAAAATCTGTTCCTCCATCTCTTTGTTCCTTGGGGAAGTGAGGGTTGGGGTAGGGGAAGTGAGGGTTGGGGTAGGGTAAGTGACAAAATACCATCTATCAAGTCACTCAGAGCTAAACTGGGAAGCATCCTTAGACTCCTCCTTCTCCTTTAATCCCAAATCTGATCAACAGATCCAGTCAATTTAATCTCCTAAATATCTGTCAGATTTCCTCTTTGCTATCCTCATTCCTACTACCACACCCCTGGTGGTTCAGCCTCAGATGGCGGTTCACCTAGATCATTACATGTCTCTTAACCACTCTCCCTGCCTCCAGTTTTGCCCCCTCCAAACCATCCTCCACACTACAGAACCAGATCATTGTTTTGAAAGCACAGTTATGACCATGCTGCTCCCTTATTTAAAACCTTTCAGTGGCATCCTGTCACCTATCTAAAGGACAAAGTCCAAGCTCCTTAGCATGTCCTACTGTTATCTCTGTGCATTTATTCACATTGTGCTCTTAAATGGTCTCCTTCAACTCTCATCAAACCTCACTTTACCTGTCTACCTCTTACCCATTGATTAAAACACAAATGAGTTCTTTTCTGGTCTCCCCAGATGTGGTTGGATTTCCCTTCTATGTTCATATCATACCTTTTGCATATCTCTCATTGCAGTTATATTCTGTAATAATTATCTATGAGTATGTCTATTTTCTCCGTTAGAATATGATCTTGTGGTCAAGGAATGTGTCTTATTGATCTTTTTATCCCTGGAATCTAAAACAATGTCTGGGAATAATAAACATTCAGTAATTATTTAACGAATAAATATCCCTACACTATTTTTAGAACTATACAAAAGCATTTGATACCTTTTGCAGTCATAGGTGATAGAAACTTTTGTATCAGCGTAGTTTGATTACTCAAGAAAACTAAAGCAGAGTTGGTGGTGCCCTGACTCACTGCTCCTGAGCAAGAAAATGAAAGAAATTTCTATCTCTCAAATGAATTGCTATGGACACAGCTATGGTCACAGTTACAACAAAAACTTTTCACCCAGTCATTCAAGAAATAGCTTGAGGGACTTTTATGAGTTGGGCCCTTTCTAGACATTGAGGAACAAAGCAGAAAAAGTTACTGCCCTCAAGGTGCTATTATTCTAATGGAAGGAGATAATCAATAATCAAATAAGCAAGATAACTTCTGATGGTGATAAACGTGTTTCTCTGAGTTCTGGGAGCTGCTATAGCAAATTAATCAAACCTGAGGAGGGGGACGTGGGAACCTCAAATTTGTAGCCAAATCTGAGAGAAGTTGTGGGTATCTGGGTACCTACTACTTGTGATTGGCATCTGAAGTGGTATGGGAGCAGTCTTGTGGGACTAAGCCCTTAACCTCTGGGATCTGACACTATCTCCAGGTAAACTGTTAAATTGAGTTAAATGGTAGGACACCCAGCTGCTGTCATAGAGAATTGTGGGGACCCCACATATTTGGTTTTTCCCTACACAGGAAAAAGACATACTTGTGGAAAACTGAATTTTTCCAGTACGAATGGTACCTATTAGTTTATGCCTATGGAAAAGTCTTCTTGTTTAATAGGATATGAACATCAAAATCCTTGAGACAATATCTTGGAAAGTATACAATGACCACAACACTCAAAGTACAAGAAGTAGAACTCTACTACTCATTTAACAAAATTTGTTGAGGACCTACTCCGAACAAATTATGAACAGGTGTGCTGAGCCAGCACAGCAAACTGGATTAATTCATCAATTAAACTGAAGGGATCTGAGAAGAGTGGTTCAATCAACCCCTCACTTTACAAACAAAACTGCAGCCCAGAGAAAGAAACTGCTGTTCCTCCTAAACTGGAAGGTGAGAGAATCATCCCCTAGTTTGCCCCAAGGACATACTATGAATAGCTAAAGATTTTCATTAACAACATAAACCAACAGTTTTTAATGAAATTTTATGTGGGCAGTAGATTAATGTACTATGCTAATAAAAATGTATATTTATGTAAAGCCCTTGATATGATATAGTGCTTTGCACAGGGTAGATGCTCAATAATGGTAGCTATTACTTCCAGCTATATGGTCTTTGGAAGGCTGAGTGCATGATGTCTACCTGGCATCAACGGCTTGGCTAAATTGATAATAGAGCCACATGACTTCTAATCGAATTCAAACATTTGATTTTCCACATGGAAAAAGTGAAATCTAAAAGGGCTAAATGACCTGCAAAGCCAGCCACAGTGAGAGAGACAGAGCCGAGGCCAAACCCTGAATCCCCAGTCCGGGTTCCATTACATGCCACAGGTCTACAGTTTAGCTATAAGGTTATGTTCAAACTTTTATAAGAAGGTAATAAGAACAGAGCTGCTATACCTGACTTTTTTCAATCCTTTTATTAAAGTCATTATTGAGCTATGATTTTTGATATAAAAATCAACAAAGCATATTGGGAATATATAGCCTTAGGAGTTAACAACGAAACAACAGTCTTGGTAATGCAGTTCTATCACGGACACCTGATAAATGGATAGGCTACCGAAGTAGAGAGCCTACAAGCAGAACAGAAATACGAAAGAGAAAACACTTAAAATGTGACAACAGCTGTGGGTCACTAAGAAACTGAGATCAAGTCTTTTGGCATACAGCAACAACAGAATGGTTTGTTTTAAGCAAAGACTAACCGGGAGTCTAATAAAAACACTGGGAGACCAAGACTAAAAGCCACAATGCGGGAAGAGTTGTAGTAAGCAATCCAAAAGTTTTCCCTTTCACGAAGGGTGGAAAGCCCAAGTAAACTTTCAGGTCCTTTTGCATATGAGATCAGGATGCCCTCCCCCTTCCCCCATAAAGATAAAAAATAATCTCTGTATGGGAGGGAAAAAGGGGCAGGGCATAGAGGGGAATCCAATTTATTTGTGGTGAATTAAATTCAACTCAACAAATATTTCCTGAAAAATCTACTATGTGTAAAACATTGTGAAAGATGCTTGCCTTGCCTCAAAGACCTCAGAATTATATGGGAGAAGGGAAGAGAATGGGGTTCACGGAAGTACCCAAGGAGGAACAGAAGCTCTCTAAGAGAGGTTCCAGTCAGGGCTATAGGTTCAAAGGGGTAAAGAGGACTTCGAGACTCAAAAGGTTTCACGGGAGAAGTGAGGGAGAGGGTAGGCGAGTGGGTGAACGTTCGGACCATCGGGAGAGGTCAACTCCCGGTTCCCTCCCAACTGCCCGCCTCCTCACGCGCGTGGCGGGCGCCCTGCGCACCCTCTCCCGCGGGGCAGGCCGCAAGGCTCCCGAGCAGCCCAACCCGTCCCGGTTCTCCCCCGCCATTTCTCACCTCGGAGGCTTCCAAATTCCTCCTCGATTAACCCTTTCTGAAGACAGGAGAAAACGCTGACAGAAAAGAGCCCCAAGGCGGGCGACGGAGGCGTGCTGTCAGCTCAGTAGCTTGAGCCTGCCGCCAGGCCTCATCCCCATGGTAACACCGCCAAGCGCCAGTTCGAACGCCCGCGCCGACGCCAGCGCGCTGGCAGTCCAGCACCGTTCACCAATGGGCATCCAGGGAACTCGTGGACTTGGGCCGCCTTCTCTTCTAGAAGACCAATCAGGGAACTAATGAAACGGTGGGCGTAACTCTCAATTTCCGTCTTTCGGTCTTTCAACCAATTACTCCGCTTAAGTGAAGATCTCGCGATGTTCTAAGTGAGAGAACCTCACCTTTGAGGCGGGTCCAGAATCCTTCTGCCCGAAGCTGTTGGTCGCCCAAAGCTCAATGGAGCTCTCCGGATTGGTCGACGTACCCCCGGTCTCCGTTCAAGCCCCGCCTCCTGCCTGCTTCCACTTCGGAAGGTGAGTAACATTAGAGAGGGGCGACTGGCTTTAGTTCTCCAAGGTGGAACTGAGGCTCGGAGATATGGGAGTCTCCAGCTGACTAACCTCCCGTCGCTGTAGAGTCAGAGGTGAACGTTCCCTCCTCCAAGCTGGCAGTGGGGCGTGGTTAGGCCAGGCCCCAGATGGTCGCAGGACCTCAGTTTTCCTATATGCGTAGGGAGAAGGGATCAGTGGCCCCGCGAGCCTTGCTTGCCCTCATGCAAGTGGTGATCGGGTGGGTCGTCGGAAGCCCAGAGTTCCGGGTATAGGGCCCAGCGACCGGAGGGCCATTCCTTCCCCTCCTTGGGCCTCAGTTTTAACATTGTTGTTATCTTTTAAGCCCTGTCTACTTTCCAAAAGTGGTTTTATATTTTCTAATTGCTTCATTTATTGAATGGATAATATCGTGGCAATTATAGCAGAAGTAAAGAAAGTCACACGAGAGTCCCACTACCTAAAAAGATAACTTTTTTTCCTTGTTGTGGTTTGGTTTGGACCCTTATGTATTTATTATATCTCCTAAGGGGAAAATATGTGAATGACAAAGTAAACTGAATGCAATCAAATAGGCAAATGTAGCTAATGTAGAGTCGAGGTTGAGAGCAATGATGTTGGGAGACAGGCAGATCTGCTTTTGAGTCACTACCCAGACACATGTCTGAGCTGTAATTTCCTTTTTCCTCTTCTGAAAACTGGCAGTAGTGCCTCGTGGGGTTGTTGTGAAGATTAAGTGAAATAACAAAGGTAAAGCACTTGGCACAATGCCTGACAAGTAGTAACTCTTCCAAAAATGATAGCTATTGTCTTCATAATAGAAACAAGCAAATATACTAGCCAATGGAGCCAGCAGATATAACTGAGTACCCAATTTAGTTCAAAACTTGTCAGTTAAATAAATAATAATTCAGGAAGCAATACATTCTTCAAAAGAGTGGAATTTCTTCCTAGTAGCTATATCAAGAGGAATTTATCTTGTGGGGCCATCAGGGATATACATGGTGTGATCACCGGTAGTTTTGCAGAAAATGTGAAAAGCCATTTCTTGATTCAACTGTCAATAAAAGCTAAGAGCATGCCCTTAAAACATAACATAGAGAAGCTTTCTGATAATCTTGTATGATAACAGGGGTAAGCGTGACTCATATATTCAGTACATCTATGTCAGACCCTACATATACATTATTTATTTAAAACTCTACAGCAATTGTGAATAGTAGGTTGTTGTTTCCTTGTTTGTAAGATGAGGAAAATGAGGCCTAGAAAAGTTAAGTATTTTGCTCAAAGTAAGACACTGTTAAATTAGGGAGCTAAGTCTCACTGCAAAGCCAGCCATGCTTTTCTGTGTTGTGCCGTGCTGTTTCTGACTGAAAGAGGATGAAAATACTTGGAATACCAGATGTACAAGCAGCTTTACCCAAATGGAGGGAGGTGGGCTGCAGAGATACCTACAGAGGAAGCAAAATCTTTCTCTAACAGGAAATTTCAGCCTTGGGAAATGAAGAGATGGGATGAGGTGATCACTGAACTCTAGACGCATGTGTCCATTTACTTTGTGGGTAGTCTATAGCACTTCAAATTCAACTTGTCCCAAACAGGAATCATTTGCATACATTCTACTCCTACTTCTAACTAGTCACTCAAACCAAAAACCTCTCCCTTTCCCTCTCCCTTGGACAATGAAACATCAAATAGTGTTGATTTTCTCTTTGAGACCTCTCAAATTCATCCCTTCTTCTCCTTTCTCACTGCCTCTGCCTTAATTTGACTCTGTATCATTTGTCATCTGGACTGTTGGCAACAGGCTTGTAACTGGTTGGCCTCCTTGCCTTCTAATTGTTTCTCCACTTTCCTTGCTGTCAGAATGTCTCTGTAAAATGTCAACCTAACCATATTACAGCCATGTCCAAAACCAGTCCAAGGCTCCTCATTGCCTACGGGATAGAAACTAAGTTTTATCAATGGAATGTCATCTTGTCCTTGAGGGTCTTTGCTCACACTCCTTCCTTGGCCTGGAGTGCCCCTTGCCACCTTTATCTGCTTGGTAAACTCCTAGTCATCCCTCAAAATCCTTTTGGCGTACCCCTTGACGTAAAGATATCACCCCTTCTTTGCTACATTTACATCTTACACATAACCCTTGTGATGCAAAAAGCACATTTGGTAACTTGTCTGTTTAAACATCTTCCACTTTCACTAGTGTTCAGCTTCCTATCTACTCTTTTTTTTTTTCCCCTATCTACTCTTCAATCCTATTACACTGCCTGTCGCATGGGACACACTCAACAGACATTAGATGAGCGAATGAATCCTTTCAGGCTCTAGTATTACAATTCCCCATGTTTGCTTTCCAGAATTGTACAGCAGATGGCACTAATAGGCCACTTAACAGATCTCCTTCACTAGAAATTATTTTTGTCCCAACCTTGTCTGACTTGGCTTCATCCTAGAAGCCAATATTCATGTCATTACAGGTGAAATCTCCTGTTTCCTCCCTCAGCCAAATAGCAAAGATAGCAAGATGACTCAGCAGCTTGGTCTCTGTGAGAAAAGAGAGTGGCAGATGTCCAGGGAAAGGTGCAGTTGAGGGAACATTTTCTTTGTCAATTTATTCAATTTATGGTAGTTGGGAGCTTTTTTCTTTCTTTTTAGTTTTATCTTTTTATTGTTGTTATAAGAGAGAGCTTTATTCAAAGATGGGAGCCTCATTTCTGTCCATTCCTTTGAAAGGGAAGAAGGGACTTGGAGAATTGGAGAAAAGACCATTGTGATGTGGGAAGTGAGGGAAAGATGAGCAGTCACAAAGTTGCTTGTGGCAGGCAGAGTTGGCCTTCCTCCTCTCAGTGGAGTGGCCTGGGCAAATTTTCGGGACACCAGTGCCCTAAGTTAGGAATTTGTGTGCTTACCCAAGGCTAGCATCCAGTGTGTCCCCAGTACTTGGTGCTTGGGAACCCTCAGGCTACTGGGTATGGTTTTGAATGTTTGGTTATAGGTTCCTGCTTCCCAGAAAAAAAGCAGAAGAGGCATAGAAACCTTTATCAGAGACACAAAGTTTAGGAGCCTCAGACTACACTTTACCCCTCCAGGGTTGTTTTTGGGCACCAAGACCATCATCTATGCCACCCTCCAACTAAAACCTCTTCTGTGGAAAGGAGTCCAGTTAGACGTCTTTAAAATCCTCCATGTGAATAGAGATCAAAGTGTGGGAATTTTGGAACTGGAAATGATTTTATAAATCATTTTCGTGTCCTCTCTCTCAGGGCTATTTGTGCCCTGCTCTTTCACAGTTAAGCAAAGCAGTATAAAGGGAAAAAAATACAGATTTTGGAGTTAGACTTACTTGAATTCAAATCTCAGCATTCACAGACCAGCTATGCCTTTGGGCAAGTATTTTAAACTTCCTGAATCTCAGTTTCCTCATCGTAAACTGGAGATAATAATGCTTGTTGTGAAGAGTTGTCTTGAGCATTAGAAAAGATACACGTGAAGAACCTTGCACAGGGTAGATGCTTAATTGATAACATGGTGGGATGAAATACTGTTTGTGCTAGAGGTATTTTACACTAGGAGGAACAAGTCGGGGGGTAGGATTTGGAGAGCTCTTTCTGTATGTAAAGGTACATTTATGAGGGCTTTGGGGGTTGAACTATGCTTGCAGTAGCACTCTGATTAATTTTATGAAAATATTGGAACACAGCACATCAGTATAGCCATTTATCTGTGAATTATTTTTTGGCACCTAAGTCCTGAACCTCCTAGGCTGTGAGAGAATTGTATCTATAGAGAAAGCCAAGAGTACTTTTCGTTAGCTTCTGGAACCTTCGATGACATTGAGGGTTTTTTTGTTCAGGTTTTTTTAACCACCTAAGGCACTTTGCCACTTTTCTGAAGTGTGAATTGCCTGCTGTCAGCCTGGAGTTCTCACCTCCGCAATCCTGGCTGCAGGCATCTTTGCATATTAGACACTGTGTTCTTTAACCCCCTGAGGTTTGAATCCACTCAGAGTTTGTGCGTGCCAAAACGTGTGTGTGTGTGTGTGTGTGTGTGTGTGTGTGTGTGTGTATGAGGGAGAGAGAAAGAAATCTGGCTACTTTCAAACCCCAGGACAGTTTCAGCTCCGTGGTCTCCAGAAAAACAGAAAGCCTCCAACAATAGCTCCATTGACTTTTATGTAAATGGCACTCCTCAGGAAAACACTGGGCTATTTCCCAAAGTCCCAGAACGTACCCTGAACATTTGTTTGAGTGGGAGGTGGGGAGACAGTTCTGTTGAGTCAATGAACATCTGTTGAGAGCTGCTGTGCTGGGTCCCAGGAGACAGCTCATAGTCTGGCTCTTACCTGCCAGAGGTACAGACAGAGATTTACCATACTAGGCATGCGTGCTTGTGGTGGCTTTGTACTGTGTCCACTTAGCTGAGCTGGAACCGAGTTTCCCAGGATTCCCTTTCTGTATGGTTCTAGTTGGGGTTGACCTCAAGAAAATTTTGTGCAAGATTTGGAAAACTGAAGTGAAGTAGCAGCCAGTACACTGTGAAGGATACCGGGCATGGTGGCAGTGCATACCTTTTGACACTGATCTGCTGTCTCACCTTGGTAGTGCAGGACAGCACCCAGGCCTGCAGCTCCCTAACTCCTGCCGAATCTCCTCCTTCAGCTGCTCTGAGAGTCCTAGGCTAGATGTACGTTCAGCTCTGTGGCAAAGGGCCTTTGCTTCTCCTGCAACTCACTGGAATCAGTGAGCTTGGAGACAGTGAACAGAAGTCGATTTGTTCTCACAGGTTCCAGTTCTTTCTCTCTTCCACTACACAGGCAGCTTTCCTTCCCAACTGCTGGCCTCACCGACTTACAGAGACTTCAGGCCTAATATCAGATGCAGAAGTGACAGAGTTGTGTGGATTTCTCCATCAACTTCCTAATTGGACAAGGTCTAATCCCTATACTAAAGTCTTACTTTACTCTTGCTCATAGTGTTCTGTTTCTCTTATCAAACCCTACAGTAGAAGATTATTCAAGCCATGTTAAAGGCCCAGAAGATGGAATGATTAGAAGCCAGAAGGCTTCACAGAAGAGGTGACATCTGAGCTGTTGCTGAAAGGATGAGGAGGTAGTTAAATGGATGGGGAAGGAAGGAGAAATTCTAGAGGACAGCTGGCTCAAGCCAAGCAATTGAAGGGCAAATAGGAGTTCTGCCTTTCTGTCCTCTCTGTGGGTGCAGAGCATAGAAAGTGAGCATCTATCTGATCCTACCTCTTCTTGTTCCATCAAGATGAACCATTGGTCAGTCTGCTTCTTAGATGTGGTCACTGCTGAATACTGGTATCTACTGAGATGCATTTTTGCTGGGTGCACCCCTGTCAGTAACCTAAGCCTCCTCCCCATAGGAAAATATTGGCCTGCTCCCCTCTCCCCAGTAGTTCCACATGGCCACCCCAGGACTGTCTTTCTTGGTCCCCCCCATGCAGCATCTTTGTTTCCTCATGCTGTATTGGCGATAGCAGTGGTGTGGAGGGAGGGCACTGTGCTCACTTGTCTGAGATCCCTAAGCTTATTGAGGGGTTCCAACATCCATTTCATGGGACTCCACTCAAAGCAGGGGCAAGGTGCCCTACACCTATGACTTGCTAATACTTTCTGAGCATCTTGATAGGAAAGCATGGGATCAGGTACCTGTTTCTGCCTAAACCTGGAACCAGTCATTTGAAATCTTGCTTCACCAGTTCTTTGGTGACAGGGTTCCTTCTGGCTTCCAGAATAAGGAACGTTCTCAGCATAAATGGGGAGACCAGGGAAACAGAACACCATATTTAGTAAAAGCCTGATACCAGTTTACATATGAATTTTAAACTCAAAAAGAACCATACTTTACATACTGTTATGAGCCATTCTTTTTCCACTGAAAATCTTTACAAGCAACACATCTGACTCTACCTGATTTTTTTAAAGGCCTCATAATCTTCCATCATATAGATGAAATACTGTACTTATTTAACCATTCCCATATTGATGGATATTTGCTTCTGCCCTTTTTTTCTTTTTGTGTGTGTGTGTACATCTTAAACATGTATTTCTATATGTCAGTATGCCTAGAATTGGAATTCCCGGGTCTAAGGGAATGTGCATTTTATGTTTTGATAATTATTACCAAATTGTCCTGCTAAGGGGATATGCTAATTTAATCTCCCACCAACAGTAAATGAGAGCACAGACCATTTCAAAAACCTATTTTGAGATTATTTCCAATCCTTAAAAACTCTCATTACAGGTGTAGAAAGGTTTGGAAAGGTCACAGTGTTGGGTGTGCTTGGTTTTTTGAGTAAGGAACCACTGTTCTCTAGAGTAACATTACCATCTGTTGGTAGTCCTGAGAATTGCCCTGGAACAGGTTGTGATTTGGGTCTGATTTTTATGCCTTTGACAAAGCAAGCTCATCTTGATTGAGCACCAACAAGGGGCCCATGGAGACCATCAGCGTCTACTCCAGCCACCCTTTCAGCATCAGCTCTGCCACCTATGAGCACCAGCTCCTTCTTTGGCTCTGGAATCTTGGAGATGAGACCCTCCGACTCGGGCCTCTCCCTGCCTGGGCCACTCTCTCAGGCCTCTACTGCATTTGAGACACCTGGTTTTCTTTCAGTTCTGCTGTCTCACCTCGGAACCTATGCCAATGCTGTTCCCTCTACCTGGAACATATTTTCTCTCCTCTTTCCCTTTGACAGCTTACCTCCTACTCATCCTTTACTTCTCTGCTCAAACGTCCTTTCTTCCAAGAAGCATTCCTTGATCCCTCAGTCAGGGTTAAGTTACCAATCACACATTTCCCCTTTGGAGCACATACCTTATTGGCAATTATTTTTAAATTTGCTTAACTATTTGATTAAAGTCTGCCTCTTCCACTAGAATATAAACTATATTCTAGGGCCTCCCTGGTGGCGCAGTGGTTGAGAGTCGGCCTGCCGACGCAGGGGAAGCCGGTTCGTGTCCCAGTCTGGGAGGATCCCACGTGCCGCAGAGTGGCTGGGCCCGTGAGCCATGGCCGCTGAGCCTACGCTCCGCAAAGGGAGGGGCCACAACAGTGAGAGGCCCGCTACTGCAAAAAAAAAAAAAAAAAAAAACCACTATATTCTATATTCTTGTGAGGGCAAAGGCCAAGCACAGTACTTGGTACATAGTAAGTACTCAATAAATATTTGTCGAGTGAACAAATGGTACAAGTTTTTCTTTTGCAGGGCTTGACATAAAGGATCTTCCATATTTTTTGTTACTTTGATTACTCCTTCAGATGATGAATTTTTCACTTCTGCAGATATTCCTACTCCCTTCCTGTCTTTTGTTGTTGTTGACATTTTTTTTCTGAAATGGAAAAAAGGCTAAATGGAAAAGACTAAAAAAGTCTGTCTTCATTATATTTCTGATTATAAAAATAATAAATGTTCTCTGTAAATTCCAAATAATACAGATATATATGGAGCAGAAAATGGAAGTCTCCCCATAATCTCATCCCCCCAGAAAACAGTATTAATGATGTGTATCCTTCAGACATTTTTCTGTGTGTAATGAAATCTATTGAGATGACATTCCAAGCACTGTTCTAAAGCACTTTACAAAAATTAAGTCATGTAATCCTCATAGCAGCTCTTTACAGTAGAGCTGTTACTATCCTGTCTTACAGATATGGAAACAGGCTTAGGAGCTAATCACACAGTGAATAAGTGGCAGAGCCAGAACTTGAACCCAGGCTCCAGGTTCACACTCTTGACTACTCTGCCAGTTCACCTCTGATGGGGTAGGAAAGAGACTTTCTACCATGTGTTCCCTTTTATACTTCGAGTTTTGAACCATGTGAATGTATAACATTCCAAAACGGATAAAAGATTGAAAAAAAATCAATAATAAATTTTTAGTACACTAAGCTACCCTTCCTAAGTGACCCCTCTGAGCCATCAGAAACCACATTGTTGGAGTCTCTTTGCTCCAGAGACTCAGGTTGGAGGCTGAGGGAAATGGGATTGTGAATTTGATGATAATATTGTACTGCATATCTCCCATTCTCCGCATCTCTCCAGTTTCAGTGGGGTTGCTTCTGAGGATCTCCAGTCTCTACATACACATGCCAGCCTTGTTTTAGCTGGGAGACCTAGAGGAGTTGGGCTAGAGCTACACTAACAGGTAGGGACCAAGGTCCTGCAGTTACACACAAAGGCCTGTCTCTGACTCCTGGTTTTCCCCCATTGGTTCTCAGCATGCTGCCTTTATCTGTAAGTGATGAGGTCACTGTTAGCTGGTCTGTGCTACTCCGCAGCACCAGAGTGCTGCCCCCCAGTATGGATCTTCCTGTTTTGTGTAACTTCGAACATCTCATTTGTTACTCCTTCAGATAGACCATGGCCCTGAGAGCATGTGGCTTGATCATCTTCCGAAGATGTCTCATTCCCAAGATGGACAACACTGCGATTGAATTTCTACTGCTGCAGGCATCAGATGGCATTCATCACTGGACTCCTCCCAAAGGTGCCAGGCCAGAGGGGCGGGCTTTGGGGAAATGCCAAGCACTGTTCAGAAATCCACCCTGCCAGGCACCCTGCAAGGCTTGCTTCCCAGTGATTGTGTAGCAGGAGGGGGTGGGGGTGGGGGCAGGAGCTCTTGATCCTTTCTACTTACAAAGTCTCCATGCCAGGCCAGAGAAGAACTGGAAATAGAACTCTGTGGCTGAATTCCAGGGCAGAAGCAAGACCTGGTTTTCTTTCCTTTTTTTTTCCCTCTTCTCCGCGCCATGCAGCATGTGGGATCTTAGTTCCCGACCAGGGACTGAACCCGTGCCCCCTGCAGTGAAAGCACGGTGTCTTAACCACTGGACTGCCAGGGAAGTCATAACACCTGGTTTTCTTGCATCAGTCACCAGAGCCTCTGTGGTGAACGGCTGGGTAGGGGAAGAGGCACTGGGCTTGGAATTGGGGACTTTGGGGTCAAGTTATTACTGGGCTACAGGTCAGGAGCCCATAGTGAACAGCCCCCAGAGAGAAAGGAGCAAGTGGGGTTGGGAGGGGTGAACAAGACTCCAGGGTTGGAGGAAAACCAGGAAGTGGGAATAGGAAATATAATTTGCACATTCAAGTTTCACTGAGGAGAAACAAGGTGAAAAAAAAAAAGAGACAGAAGTGTCACAGATACTATGAATAGGAATATTCACACTTGCCTCCTGATCACCTGAGCACACTGCACGGTCCCTCTCACTGCAAGATTTCAAAGGACCTCTCTGAATTTTTCCCTGCTTGGGCCTGGGGGAGAAGTTACCCTGTTAACACCTATGGGCAGAGTGCTGAATAGATGCTTCTGGGCAGGGTGTGCTCAGAGACTCCCACACAGTTCTGAGGGAAGGTCGGGCATCCTGGATCAGCGTCACCTGCCTCACCATCAGCATTCCTCCCACCTTCCTCCCCTGGTGCATTACCTACCTGTCTTTGTGTCTGTGGCTATATGAGGTGCTATACAGAGAAAATTCCCTAGCAGCCGTGAATGAAAATGGGCTTTTAAGTCCAAACTCCTGGCTGCTTTCTGTGGGAGCTGTGCAGCAGCAGCTGACTCAGGGCACTGCTCTGAGGACCCCTGGGATGGAGGAGGATAGGATGTAGCCCTGTCTTTGAACTAAGAAGAGAACAGCTAAGAATTTCTGCTCTCTATGAGCTCCTGAACCAGGAGGCCCCCAGCAACTTGCTGGAGCCATGTGTTGACCAAGGCTGCCAGACCCCTCCCAGGCCTTCTTGGAACCCCCTAGGGAAGCTGAGAATTTGCAGGGAGGGCTTGAGGCAAAGCTGAGGGCTGCTCCCATTCTGCAGAGCTTCAAGTTCTCTTACAACAGTTTCTTGGCAGTTGTCTGCTTGGGTTTGGGCCTTGCCAACAAATTTTCTTAGAACTGGCTCTCAGCTTGTCCTTAGTCTAAGTTCCCATCAGGACTTTCCCTATGAAACGGGAATCTGGCCTTGCTCAGTTAGAAAGATGAAAACAATTTGGAAGAGCCTTGATAGCTACTTGGAAACAGCTGCCGGTGCCTCGGTGCAGGGTTCGGAGACAGACTGTTGGCCCTGGGACTTCAGGGACCAACTGCAGACAGTGTTTAAGTCTTCACTGTGCACTGTAGGTGAAGTGCTCCCTCTTCAGCCAGCTCCCACCTGGCAAGAAAGGACTGCCCCTCCTTGGGAAAATCACGTTAAGGTGTCCCAGGGAAGTTCTCCCTGAGAATATGGGATGAAGAGAACTCCAAAGAAAAATAGAGGTCTGAGGGAGGCTGTCTCTCTCACCAAGGAAGAGCAGTATTCTAGACCAGACTTGCCAAGTATATGGTTTGTTTCACTCTCTGTAGAGAAGATGGGGTGGGGAAGACAGATTGCGCAGACACCACAGAGCCAGACACTGCCTGCCCTGTACCCCATCCCTAGGCATGTTAGGATATTACCAAAGCTTAGCAACACCTAGAAAAGTCGCCAGAGACCCCAGATTTAAATCATCTGACCTGGAAAATCCAGCTTTGTTGAAGATTATGTCCACCTCCTCTTCTTTTCTCCTAACCAGGCCATGTGGAACCAGGAGAAAGTGACTTGGAAACAGCCCTTCGGGAGGCTCAGGAAGAAGCAGGCATAGAAGCAGGCCAGCTGACCATCATTGAGGGATTCAGAAGGGAGCTTAATTATGTGGCCAGGGAGAAGCCTAAAACCGTCATCTACTGGCTGGCGGAGGTAAAGGACTACGACGTGGAGGTCCGTCTCTCCCACGAGCACCAGGCCTATCGCTGGCTGGGGCTGCAGGAGGCCTGCCAGTTGGCTCAGTTCAAGGAGATGAAGGCGGTGCTCCAGGAAGGACACCAGTTTCTCTGCTCCACAGTGGTCTGAACTGACCAGATCAGGGTCTTTTGCCTCCGTAGGATCCTTGAGGGCTTCTGAGGTGAACTACCTTTGCTTCCAGGGAAGCCTGTGCTGGTCTTTGGCTCATTATAGCAGATTGCAGACAGGCTGGTAAAATCAGCTGAGGACCCTCAGAGAAGAGCAAGCAAAAATCTCAGCTGGGTGGAAAGGAAGGGAAAGGAGTTTTAAAAAAAAAAAAATGGCCAAGCCCAGTGAGTGCATCCTTATACTTTATGAATAAACCTCAAGCAGCTTATCTCTCCTTCTAACCTGCTGTATTTATTTCATGGGCTCTTGCCTTGGGTGGGTAGAAAAGCTAGAGTGAATCAGAGCTCTGACCTTAGCTGGAGGGAATCCTGTGTTCAAGCACCGTACCCCAGAGAAGCTGAGGGACGGAGTCAGAATCAGAGAGACCCAAAACTGCTGGGTGGCTCTCCTGCCTCTGGACCTCCAAGCATCCTCACCCCACCACACCAGTGTACCTGAGACGTAGTGACTTGTAGCGGACAGGATATACAAGCGAGTGGGACTGGAGAGCAGGAATGGAGTCTGCTATACAATCAGCCCACCATATCCGCGGATATCGAGGGCCGACGGTGGGACTCAAACATCCTTGGAATTTGGTATCCTCCGTGGGTCCTCAAACCAATCCTCCGCGGATAACGAAGGACAACTGTACTTGCTAATGTATCTTTCCCTGGCACCAGGCACATATGTTATAGGTGCTCAGTAAATATTTCCTAAGATAATTCGAGACCCAAGGAACATTGGAACAAATCCCCAGTCACAACAGGGAAGAGAAGGACAGGCAACCCTGGGCCACCAGGTCAGTGACACATACACTCCAACCTCCCAGCCCAGTCCTGACTCCCAGGGTCAGCGTGGTTGTCAGCATGACTGAGGCCACTGGCAAGGGGCAGGCCTGAGCCTGGGGGGCTCAGCTGGGCCACCCGGCAGCCCTGTCACTACCCCGTGCATTCCTCGCCTGCAGCTGCCTTCCCCGCCTTTAGCAAGCCCTCATCATTGGCACTTCTCTCTTCCCATCTGCTCCCTTTTTCCACAATTCAACTGTAAGATCCCGAGCCGCAAGAGCTGGGTCTCAGCCCTCTTTCCCCTTGCTACTAGGGCTCAAGGAATGCAGGGCAGGTGTTAGATCCTACAGCCCTTCCAGGAGCTGTTAGCAGCTGGATTCATGTGGATTTCATTAGAGGGTTGTTGTCCAGTGAAGTGCAGAAGGTTGGATGGGAAGGGGCATTGGCAAAGGTCAACCTGGATTACCAGGGTCAAGAACAGCCACCCCCAGAGGAAGGAGAGAGAAGTCATCCAGGTCTTCGATCAGGCCTCCAGATGTTTTCAGTCACTGGTTCTCCATGCAGACAGGGCAAAAGTACTAGCAAACAGGATTCTGGAGCCCTGCCAGGGACCTGAATGGTTTTGTTCCTCACCCCTTGGAGCAGCACTCCCCGAAGGAGGCCTGCTACAGGAAGTTTTTGGAGCTTAGTGCTCTCCTTCCAGGCCAGCAGGGACCACATCCCACTGAGTTAATAAGTGCTTGCTGGGCAGTGGTGCCAAGCCACAGACTAACAAGGGCCGGCTGGCCCTGTGCACTCAGCATGGGAGTCTGTGGAATCTCAAAATGTTAAGACCTCATACATCAGAGTTGGAAGGGACCTGGAAAATGACCTGATTCTGCTGCTCACTTTTTTAGCTGAGGATATTGAGGCTTAAGAAGGTAGATGGTCCTGGCAGTTGCCTGTATGTGAGGTCCTTTGAGGATGAGGTGCCAGAGGGAAGACTCTGCCTTAGAATATCTTGTACAGCTTTGGAGTCATTCTTCTGGGACTTACTTACAAAGTTTTCCATTAAAACACAGGTACTGGACTTCCCTGGTGGCGCAGTGGTTGAGAGTCCACCTGCCGAGGCAGGGGACGCGGGTTTGTGTCCCGGTCCGGGAAGATCCCACATGCCGCGGAGCGGCTGGGCCCCTGGGCCCGTGAGCCATGGCCACTGAGCCTGGGCGTCCGGAGCCTGTGCTCCGCAATGGGAGAGGCCACAACAGTGAGAGGCCCGCGTATCACAAAAAAAATAAAAAATAAATAAAAAATAAAAACACAGGTACTTTGGAGAAGGTGGGGCAGGGTGGCGGGGGTGGGGGGAGCCCATAAACTGCATTCAGGTGTTCACTTTGTAGGATGAATTGACAGAAAGGTGGGACTGGGGCATGTTATGGGCGGTGGATGAGGGAGGGAGAGAGTGGAACCGAGATTGGGATGTAGCAGGCGAGTAGGCTTTGTTGTCATCACCACTTTGCTTTCGGCCACCCAGGCTTGTTCAAAGGCTATAGGGCTAAGACTGCAATTTCCCCTTCAATCTAAGGCCCTCCAAGCTGCAGAGCATCTCCTCCTGGAAGCTTCCCTAATAACCACTCACCCTATAAACACCATCCTATCTCCACCTACACCCAAAAAGGCTTCTCTTGGAATTCCACATGTTTTCCCCACTACCACCTGCACCACCCCAGGGTGAAGAAGCATCTAATGAACTAATCCCCACAAGGGTGGTTTTAAGTTGCCCCCTCCTGGGGGCATTTTTTTAAAAATTTATTATTTATATTTGGTTGCATTGGGTCTTAGTTGCTGTGCGTGGACTTCCTCTAGTTGCGGTGAGCGGGGGTCACTCTTCGTTGCGGTGTGCGGGCTTCTCATTGCGGTGGCTTCTCTTGTTGCAGAGCATGGGCTCTAGGCGCGTGGGCTTCAGTAGCTGTGGCGCGTGGGCTCAGCAGTTATAGCTCACGGGCTCTAGAGCGCAGGCTCAGTAGTTGTGACACACGGGCTTTGTTGCTCCGCGGCATGTGGGATCTTCCCGGACCAGGGCTCGAACCCATGTCCCCTGCATTGGCAGGCGGATTCTTAACCACTGCGTCACCAGGGAAGCTCCTGCGGGCATTTGATAGAGGCTCTGGAAAACCAAAATGCCCTCTTGACATCCAAAAGCAATACCTTACACCCCCGCAGTAAGCAGTTGTTTGCTGAATTGAAGACCCAAAGGAATGAAAGTATAAGGGTGTTTTTAATGGTAGAATTTAAATGGAAATGCTCGTGCTGGTGTGGGACCCCAGGTGGGACCCCACGTTTGAGGAGCAGAGGCTGACTTCTCCATCAGTCCAGCCTGTGGCCCAACGGGTCCCTTAACCTTCTAGAGGAGGGCCGTTCCAGCCCCGCCGCTGCCCTCTGGAGGTTGTGCTACAGGTTTCCAGTGAGGCTTGCTCTCAGCCTTCTGCCTAACCCTCCCCCTTCACTTCCTTTCCCCTCCTACCCCTCCTGCAGCTCCCCATTGTGTAACAGGAAGTGCTCAGCAAGACCCCCTGAGGAGGGGAAAGGGGGCTATGGAGGGAAAAAACAGCACTAGGATACTGAGTATAGAGGCACAGCCTCTTCCTGTTCTTCAGACTGGGAACCCCCAGGGACAGAGCCTCTTCTCCTTCAGTTTTACCCCACTCCCCTGACACACACACCCCGCCCCCCGCAGCCAGACTTAGGGCTTGTCTCATAAGGCCAAGAATTCTCCCTTCCTCTAATGGGTGAGGGGCGTCAAAAGGTACAAATTTTCAGTTATAAAATGAATAAGTCATGGGGGTGTAATGTACAGCATGGTGACTATAGTTAATAATACTGTAGTGCATATTTCAAAGGTAGGAGAGTGGATCTTGAAGGGTCTCATTACAAGAAAAAAATTTGTAACTGTGTATGGTGATGGCTGTTAACTGGACTTGCTGTGGTGATCATTTAGCAATATATACAAATATCGAATCATTTATGTTGTATACCTGAAACTAATATAATGTTATGTCACTGACCCCTCAATTAAAAAAAAATTCAGTCTCTCTTTTCCCCTATAGTCCATTAAAATGGTAAAGTACATTGAAAAAAAATTCTCTCCTCCCCTCAAGCTGCTGGAAAGATCCTTGGGCATGATAAAGTAAATGGCCAGCCTGAAGATAAAAGCCATGTTGCTCCTTGGGAGCTGGGGTGTGTACCAGAGAGGGGAGGGTGTCAGCAGAAGTCCCACTGAGTCGGACAATGGCAGGAAAGGAAATCACCCAGTTGCCCCTGTGGTTTTCTTCAAGGCTGGGTCTGGGCAGGCCTCCCCTTGCAGGGATGGGCTGTGCAGCTGTTCCCAGAACAGAAGGTAGGGAGTACTTCTTCAAATGCTTTTCAGAATATGCTCATAAGTATGTGTGTGTGAGCAAAACAGAAGCAGAAGTGGATTTAGATCTCCCCTATTCGATATTTGTATATATTGCTAAATGATCACCACAGTAAGTCCAGTTAACAGCCATCACAATATACAGTTATAAAAAAATTATTTTCTTGTAATGAGCCCATTCAAGATCCACTCTCCTACCTTTGAAATATGCATTACAGTATTATTAACTATAGCCACCATGCTGTACATTACACCCCCCTGACTTATTTATTTTATAACTGAAAATTTGTACCTTTTGACCCCCCTCACCCATTAGGGGAGGGGAGAGAAGGATTTAGATCTTAGAGGTCTTGAACATCAGAGCTTGAATTTTTTTCCTAAATGACCTGATCGAATTTCAGAAAGATTTCCTTGGCTGCTATGTGAATTGAATTGAAGGGTTCAAGAGTAGAAAGATTAGGAGTCCACTGCAATGGTCCAGGCTAGAACTGATAAGATCTGACATGGGGTAGTGGCCAGGGGATGAGAGGTCAACATTGGCCTTGGACTTGAGGAAGAGTGAAGGGACCAGAAATCTTGGTGAGGGACAACAAAAGAAGACTTACTTGCTCTGTAGCCAACCAGGGTGAGGGATACTTTGTCCATATCTGGGGGAACAAGAGCAAAGATCCTCCCAGAAAATTCACATCTTGGTCTTAGAGAGAGGGCTTGGCCAGGGTTTAGCTGATTCATAGAGTGCTAAAAGGGAAACGGAGGCAGACTCTTAGGGTACACACGGTCACAGAATGGGGGTGTTAGGCCCCAGTCCCAGATTTCCTGCAGTGGCCACTCAGTCCCTCCCCATTACCTCTGGAGAAGGAAGCTCCCTGTTGCTGCATACCAGCCTCCTCACCCCCACCCCCAGCCCAGGGGTACAGAAAAGACCAGTGGGGAACTCTGGCCATGACAAAGCTACTGGAAGCTCCATGGAGGAGGGGCAGCCCTCCTTCCCCACCCAGATGTACAGAGAGAGAGAGAGAGAAATTTGGAATGTACAAGAGGTGCTGGCAGAGATGGGGGGGTTGGACAAGGCTCTAAGAGGGCAGAGTTTCTGGCATCCTAGCAAACGGGTGGAGGTAGCTTCTAGTCCACTTCCCTCCCCTTCCCCATCCCAAGGCCAGCTCTTTCTCATGGTTCCTACCATTTCAGCCACTGCTGCCCAACTTTTTGAACCTCTCTTTTTTGTTGTCAGTAGGGGAAGGGGAAACACTTGTTGGCCTAGAATCAGGCCCATTGGGTGGCAGCTTCAGAGACACACATTTCAGTGGCTCCCCAGCCTTGGATATGTATACGCCGGGGCTGGCCCAGGCTGTTGAAAGATGGGTGAAGACTGGGCGGGAGATTCTAGGCTTCTAGCTACAGACCACCAGGTTCCAGTCCAGTCTTGGGTACTAATCTTCTGTGTGATTCAGGCCAGTGCCCTCCTCTCTCACTGTTTTAGCTTGTTCATCTGTGCTTTTGTGATTAACAAGGTCAGTGGCAGAGGCCAGATTAGAAACCAGATTGCAAGCCAAGGGCTAGTTTGCTGGGATTTGGCCAGTCAAGGGCACTCTTCCCTTTGGCCCTGTCCCAGCACACAGTGAGTGTTCAGTGGGCATGGTGTGTCCCCTCCCCCATCTAAGCTGCCTGCCCTCAATGCCCTTCTAAAATTCTTAACATTTTATTTGACTTCACTTCAGATCTTTTTTTTCTTTAATTGGCCACACCACATGGCATGTGGGAATCTTAGTTCCTCAGCGACCAGGGATCAAACCCGGGCCCCCTGCAGTGGAATTGCGGAGTCCTAACCACTGGACCTCCAGGGAATTCCATCAGTGCCCTTCTAAAGGGTACTCCTCCTCCATGCCTGATAACTTAGGCCTTCCAGATTACTTTACCCAACCTCAACTCCCATGCCATCTCATACAGCACACTACTACTTGGTATAGAACTTTATGCAACTATGGAAGTGTTCTATAATCTGCACTGTCCAATATGTGAGCCACTAGTCACACAGGGCTTTTGAACACTTGAAATGTGGCTAGTGTGCCTGAAGAACTGGATTCTTAATGATGTTTAATTTTAATTAATTTTAAAATTAAATTTAAGAAGTGACATGTGGCTAGAGGCTACCCAAAAGGGTACAGTATCAGTTTTAGGCAGAGTTTTTCTTTGTTCCTTGTTTAGAATTAAGAGTTGATAGGAGTTACCATTTATTTGACACTCTTTGCCAATTTTTGCATAAGTACTTTACAGACACATCTCAGTGAATCCTAGAAATTCTATTTTAAAGATGAAGAAACCAAGGCTCGAGAGGTTAGGTCAACTGGCTTCAGACTGCATAGCAAGTGGAGGGCCATTCAAGTGTGAGTATTGCTCTCTAGCCATTTAGGGAAGTTTCCAGGACCCAGCCTGGGTGCCCTCCTTCTACAGTCACTCCACACACAGCCCATGGCTGTGCACCAGGGCCCAGGGAGGCTCATCACTGAATACTGATCAGTAAATGCTCTTGACAAAAAGGAGAGGGAAGCTAATTCCATTTACTCCCCATCTCCTGGTGACCCCTGGCTCCTGACATTCCACTTCAGATGTCTCTTCTCTTGCCTCTCTCCTGGATCACAGTGTCCCTCGGGTCACAAACTCAGAGTTCAACTGGGTGCTATGTGCAGAGGTTTGGGAAGAGAGTGTCACATGCAGGCCCAGAGGAAGCCAGTTGGGCTGGGAGCTGGGGCCTGGAAAAATCCATGTTATTTTTAAACAAGAAAAAAAAAACCCCACATTATATTAGCTTTTATTGAGCACCTACTTGTGCTAGGCACCTTATATAAATGTGCTTATAATTCCCTTAACAACCTGGGAGGTAGCATTATTATCACCATTTTACATATGAAGAAACAGGCTCAGTGAGGTTAAGCAGCTTACAGCTTGAAGATGAGTGGTAGAATCATGGGTGAGTGCTCCTAAACTTTCATTAGCATAGCATTCTTCACACTGAGAAAATAGAGGGGGTGGAGAAGTGGGCAAAGAGGTGCATTCTCTATGGGGTGAGGGACTGATTTTGCTGTCCAAGCCATTACTGGAAGCTGAGCCCTGCCCTGTTTCCCACCTCCCCCATCTGGCAAGCCACTCCTTCCCCAGACTCAGCTGCAAAGTCAGGAGAAACTCACTCTGGCTGAGGTTGCTTTTCTTAGAAAGGGAAAATGGCTAAAATGAAAGACCTTACCCTGTATGTATATTTGTAGGTGTCAATGTGCACGGTAGTTTTTGTGCTAAAGCATGCCACTACCAGAATAAGAACATCGCTCCCTCCCCCTTTTTCTTCCTATTTCTGGCTGCACCCCCCCCACTTGTGGGGTTCCCAGACCAGGGATCGAACCTGTGCCCCCTGCAATGGAAGCACAGAGTCCTAACCACTGGACTGCCAGGGAAGTCCCTAACATCACTCCCTTTTAAGCCACACCTCAAGTGTGCAGGGAGTGAGGCAGCTGAGGAATCTGGAAAGGACTGTTTATTTCCTACTAGAGTCCCAGAGACATCACCTAGGAAGGGACCAAGTCAACAATCAAAACCTCAAATTTGCTCCCTGCTCTCTCCCTCCAGGCTTATGCAGCCTCGGAGGTACTGCACCAGGGACATATGGTGCCTCTCTCCCTCTCTCTCTCTTTCTCTGTCTCTCTGTGTCTCTCTCTCTGTCTCTCTCTCTCTCTCTCTCACACACACACACACACACACACACACACACACACACACACACACACACACACACGTTCTTGAGTTAAGGCTTCAAGTCTGGCCTGCATGGCTTTGCAAGTCTTTGCCCATCAGGCAGTGGCCCTGGCCCAAGGCTGAACCATGTGTGTACACAGATGCATAAGTGCGGTGTTAGGAGGTCTTCACAAATGAGGGACAATGATGATGGCTCTGTGCCGAGCCTAGTCCACCTGTCCTTTGGGAGGGGACCTCCTGCCTCCTTGTCAGTTGGCCAAGTACCTCTGTCTCTTCTCGCCAGCTGGGGTGGGACCAGGTCAGCCACAGGTCAGGCCAGTGCTGGGGACTCAGGACCTGGCTTCCAACACTGAAAATGTGCCCTTTCTAAGTGTGGCTGGCGGCTATTTGGGGACCTTAAAGAGGATCAAGTCACCACCTCAGAAGGGCAAAGATGGCCACTCAGGCCAGGATGGAGGGTGAGGTTTCTCTCTGTGCTTTTAAAACCCAACCGTGTTTAACAGGAAGAGAGCTGACCTTTTTCCTCTGTGCTCTCTTGCCCCCAGCCCAGGGAAGAGGTTTCTGTAGACTGGAGTGAGTATGGAGAGAAAGAGGGCTGTTAGGATTGTGCACTGGAGTGGGAGGTTGCTTTAGCATCTTCTCCCCTGGCCCTACAGAAGCGGCTCCAGCACATTTACTTCAGTACCCACTTAGTGGGTGGTACAGAAGTGGGGACTTCCTGGGGATACCCGGTGTGGCTGTGATGCAGGGTTAGAGGTCTACATGAAGACTGCGGTTAGGGCTATGGGGTTTCTGGGTCCTGGGCTGGGTCAGGATGCCCAGATGAAGTACGCGACCTCATCCAGGTCAACGGGGTAATCCGTGAGCAGCACTGGTGTCTTGTCGAAAAGCTCACCCTTATAGCTGCGCCACTTGCCTGCGGGCAGGTAGACGTCCCGCTCCTGCTTGCCTGGCTCCAGTACCGGCGCCACAAGCAGTGTGTCTCCGATAAGGAACTGTGAGTCGATGCGGTGCGCCGTCTCGTCGCCGGGCGCGATCCACCAGAGGGGGCGCACGATGGGGTCTCCCGTGTCAGTGACCTCACCAGCCAGCTCAAGCAACAGCGGCGCCACGAGTGAGGCCCTCAGTGCAGTGAACTTGTGCGCGATGGCCACCACTTCGGCGTCGTACCGCCAGGGTGGAATGGAGAACTGCATAGCTGGCATGAAGGCGGCTACTTCCAGCCAGCGCACGTAGAGCTCGCGCTCGGGCACATCGCCGCCGCTCACTGTGCGCTCAGACACCGCGTTGCCACCCACCATATCGGGCAGGATGAATGGGTAGCCGAGCATGCTGACAGTGAGCACGGCGGGGATGAGCGAGCGCAGCCCCAGATCGTAGCCCCACACCGAGTCGCGGTCCACCAGGCGGAAGAAGCACGAGATGTTCTGTGACTGGTAGCCCACACGGACCTCGGCCAGTGAGAAGAAAGGCAGCGCCATCTCTGTGTAGCGCCGGCTCCATATGTTGGGGTCGGACAGCGGCCTGTAGGTGCTGAAATCCCGCGGCAAATAGCTGACCTCTCCAGCGTCGAACTTGAAGGAGGCCACGGCGTAGCGCGAACGCAGTCGCCGCAGATGCCCCTGAAACCAGTCGCGGGCCTCCGGGCGCGTGAAGTCGAGCACGGCGCCGATGCCATTCCACCAGCGCACGAGAGCAGGCAGACGGCCCGTGGGTTCACGCACAAACAGCTCGCGCTCCACGCCTTCGCCAAAGCACGATGAGTTGTAGTTGACAAACGGGTGCACCCAGAGCGTGACGCGAAAGCCAGCGTCGCGCAGGCGGCGGAACATGTCGCTGGCGTTGGGAAACTTGGTCTCGTCGAAGTCGAAGTCGCCATAGGCAGGCGTGTACATGTCGTCGATTTCCAGATGGCTGCTGTTGAAGCGGTGCTGGCGTATTTGCTGAGCGAAACGCTGCACCTTGTCCTGGTTCACCGAGCGCCCGTACAGCACCCACGTGGACCAGATAGGGTCCCGGAAGGCCTCAGGCGCTGGCACCCTCGATGGCTTGTTGAAATAGCGCCGCACCATGTACTTGTGGATGGAAGTGACATCGGAGCCGACGCACACGCGGTAGCTGAGCTCGGGCGCAGCAGCGCGGCCGGCGGGCGGCTTGTAGGGCGTGTCGTGGTAGCGTGCCTGCAGCCGCAGAGAGCGCTCCGTGCTGTTCCAGCCCAGGTGGAAGGGCACTGAGTCGTTGACCTTGATGGCAGCCGCGCGCGATGACAGCCAGTAGCGCTCGAGGATGCCTCCAAATGCGGCGTCGGAAGAGTAGACGTCGCTGGTGACAAAGGGCTGAGGCTCTTGCTGGCCGTCCAGGCGGATGGGCCAGTGCTGGGTCTTCATCTCCGCGCCGCCGTACCAGTGCGCCCCCGCGTCTCCCAGAAACATGGCGTGCTCCACCGCGCGCCCCGGCGCCTCCTCCTCCCAGCGCACGCGGTAGCACATGACCGTGTCCTTGGGCCGCACAGTCTGGATGAAGAAGTGCAGCGGGCGCCCATCTGCTGTGCGAGAGCAGGCAAGCCGGGCGCCGTCGCGGCTGCAGGAATCGAGGTCCAATGCGCCCGAGCGGAAGGCCAGGCGGAAGACCTGCTCGCCCTTCTGGTTGCGAATGGAGAAGCCGCCGCGGTTGAGGTCCAGCAGCTCGGCGCGCAGGCGTTCCGCCTTGCGTAGAGAGGCGCTGTAGTAGCACCAGGCCACCACCGCGGCCAACACCAGCAGCAGCCCCAGCACTGCGGAGCCCAGCAGCGGCTTCAGCTCTTTGGACGGTTTGGGCTTGGTAGGCGAGAAGTTGTCAGGCAAGAAGGTGTACATGGTTGCAGCTGCGACGGCCTCGGGGCTCTTACGACCTGTGTGGGTCCCAGGGCGGCGGCGGGGGTAGGCCTGGCTCTTTTCCTGAGGATTCTGGGGCATCAGCCCCCAGTTAAGGAAGGAACAGGCAGTGGGGCCACCCGGCAAAGCCCGTCTGACCTTGGCCTGCCTGAGTCAGGAAGGGGAAGAGAGAGGTGGAACTGAGCCTTCTCATTCCATAGTATTTACATTTGCTGCCACAAGAAAGAAGTGTATATTTTGGGAAAGTGTATACTGGGACGTAAGGGCTTTACCCTTATCAGGTCGTTCTGTCTGCATTTTACCTACCCTTTCTCATGGGCCCCACTGTTTGCCAAAATTAGTCAGGACTCTGAAGGGGAGGGTCAGATGATATTCATCACCATTTTCCTGGTGGAGGAACAAACCCAGACAGGGTCAGGGAGCTGTCCAGGATCACAGAATTAATCAGGCCTCCCTGGATCACACATGGGGACAGTTCAGGCTGAAGAGAAGGGGAGGAATCTGGAGAGGGCCTCGTTTCCCAGAGATGTGGCCATGGTGGGAGAGGGGGGATAAGCAAGCCAGCTCCTTAAGACCTCTGACACAGCAGGAGGCTGGGTCCCTGAGTGGGGAGCGGGAGAGGAGAGATGAAGGGGAACAGTTCAGGCATGGAATTTAATCTTGAGTCAGAAGCCATATTAAATCTGGAGATTAGAGAAGATACTCAAAGCCAGACTCAGTCCAAGGGCCTGGTTTGGAGGGGGGGCAAGGTTGGGTTTGGACTTTAGGACTGGGGTCAGGAGCCTAGCATGGGGGCTTGGTGGCTTCTCACATCTCCCTCTCTTTGCTCTCAAACTCCACTCTGCTCTCAGCCATCAGGATCACCAAGTCCATTTCCCTGCCCACCTTCCTGCTCTGCTCCCAGCACCACATCTGTGGGCCAGCTACCTTCTGGCTTTGTCTCTAGCACTCACCCACTGTCCTGTTTGCCCCTACCCTAGTTAGAGCACTGTCATTTCTCCCCTGTATCGTTGCAACACCTCCCGGGTAGGCCTTCCTGCTTTCAACTTGTTCTCCTCCAATGCCTTCTGCTCACAGCAACCATAGTGATCTTTCTAAAACACTTATCAGATTACATCTCCCCCTAGTTTAGGGAGCTGCTCATGACCCCCATGATGAAGTTCAGAAGTGTAAGCTTTGCAAATTTAAGTCCAAGGCATACATGGTCTCACCTGTCCTTCTGATTCCATTTTCAGCCAAGCCTACCCTATGACTACCAAGCTCATTCCTTTCCTAACCTCAATCCTTCAGGCCACCTGCTTTAGGAAACTTCACCCACCCATCTTGGCCAACTTCTCTCCCCCACCTACCAGCTCTCTGGCAATCAGACACCCCCTACGACACAATCAGCTCTTATATACTGTATGCTAAAGATTCAGATATGACTACAGAGAAACACAGACTTGGGAGGAGGTGTGTGTCCAAACCTGCTGTTCAAGGCTACTGACCCTTCCTCTCTCAGCCCTCAGGGCAGAGTCCAGCAAAGAAATAGCACCAGCCACGTGCATACACAGACATACACTGCCAGCCTGCCTGCTGCCCACCTGCTCCAGCTGGAGGGAAGGAGAGAGGGAGATTGGCAAACAGTAATTAGACTCCTCCCAGATGCCAGTGTCTGTTTCCAAGTCCCCAGCAATTTCCAAGGAGACACCAGAATTGCTCAGCGTTCTCACTTCCCCCACCTCTCCCATGAAGAGATTATCAAGAATGCCAGGTGCCAGGTACAGATTGGAATTTTTATCCCAGTTGTCAACATACAGCTCCCCATAATGCCCCCCCCCCAGTAAGGTTCTATCTCAGGGCCTTATTCTCCGAGCTCCCTCCCCCAACTCCCTAAACTGGTCAGTTCCAGCTAGTCTAGAACAGCCCCTTATTCCCTTCCTCTCATCTCATACAACTTAGCCTTCAAAATTCCCCCAACCTACTATGGACTTCCCTTCCTGTAGGTATAGGCTGGAAAAGCCTTCCTGGAAAATGCAGGCATAGCCTTTAGCGGATGCCCTTAAGCTAAGCAGGACCCAAAGAAGGCCTTAGGTGGCCCAGGCCAGACCTGCTGTACATTTATATTCAATTCATTCAAGACAACCAAGGCCCCATTCTGGGCACTAAGGGACTAGGGAGAAAGAGTCCATATCTGAGTAGGACAGAGATTGCTCATCCTCAAAACTTTCATATTAAGTCAGCCTATCTCATGACCCCTGGAGGCATGGCCAGCCCACCAAGGTGACCTCAAAAGCCTTTTCAAACACTTAGGTCTTGAGAATTTTTACTTTCTAGGGTTCTGAAGTTCTTTGATGAAGGACAAAAACCCAGAGGCCCTCTGCTGGTCTCCCTAATGACACCATGGCATCCAACCCTAACAATAATGCTGAATAGGAGGCACAGCTGCAGTGCCCATTTTATAGATGAGGAAACTGTGGCCCAAACAGAAAAAGGAACTTGTTTGAAGTCACTCAGGTAGCAGGGTCGCCTGAATCCAAAATCCCAGCTTAACCCTGACAGGGAGCTAGCTAATGGTCTGACTGACTATCTGAATGCAGGAGAGAAAAGGAGCTTTGTGGCCAAGAGGGTGGGACAGGCTTCCATCAGGGGGGTGTGGGCATGGTGAGGCCTGTATTTCCAAGGACTGTTGCTTCTACTTGCCCCAGGAAGGCTTCTTGGGGATGGGAAGCGGTGATTTTAATGGCATTTGGTACAGGGGCCGTGGGGGAGGAACTGTGGTTCTGGTGTTAACGGTGGCGCTAGAGACCCCCTGTAACCTGCCGCCTCCGCCATCTGGCCAGCCACAGGCAACGCTGGCAGGTAGGGTTTGCCCTAGCCAAGCCTCTCCTCACTTGACAGTCAACCTCAGTCTTGGCTTCCAGCCCCTAGCCATGTCTAAGGGGGAGGGTCGGGCCTAGCCCAACTGAAGGGAGGCCATTCTACGTTGGGTCCTTTGTCCAACACAATTCCCAGGGGTAGGGTGAGGGGTGGAAATGCCAAAGGCAACTCGATCCGGGCCCTCTCCCCGTCCTGCCCAGCGAGCGGATCCGGGCGTATAGAGTGACTGAGCCTACAGCCTGGAATACTCTACACCTACTCCCAGCGCTGCAGCTATAATGTCCGAAAGGACAGACTGAGGTCAAGAGGGCGGTCGCCCGCTGGGAACCGCGGCCGAAGGGGCCCAGGTGTCCAGGCTCACCCCACCTACTCATCTGTAGGAGCGAAAGTTCAGGAAATATTTTCCCTCAGCAACCCCCCAACGTCTTCCCGCTGGGCGCACTCACGGAAGTGACCCCAGAAGTGGGGGTGAATGGAGGCTCCCGCAGATCCCCTCCAAGTTAGCAGAAGTTGAAGTGCCACGGTGCGTCGCGGGGCGCTGCTTAGCTGGGAACAGCTGAGGCCGTCCTCGAGCCCCGCCCCCTGGCTGCTTGGCCACGCCCCAGTCATTCGGTCTCGTCTTGAGTCTCGGTGTCCAGCTCCGCCCCTGGCGCCCGACCATCCTCCCACATTGTCACGCGCACTTGAGGTCACGCCTCTTAGCCCCCACCTTCCTCTTCTGTTCTGTGCCCAGCTCCTGGCAGCTCAGGCCCGCCGCCAGCCCGGTGCCTCCCGGTTCCGCCCCCCGCCTGCAGGCCCGCCCTCTCTGGACCGTTGCTTACCCGCACGCGGGCGGGGCTCTCCCCCAGGTCTGCTGGGAACTGTAGTTCTGGAGGGAGGTGCTGCTGTCGAATGTTAAGGTTCTCGCACCTGCCGGCTAAATTTGGGATGTGTATGATAAGGAGCGAGCCGCAGGGTAAAGGGACAGAGCTGGCCCTTGGGATTCCTTTTCCTCCAGATTTGGGGATGTTGAGGCCGTCTCGGTATAACGCTCTCATTAGCTCTTTTCCCATATGGAAAAAGGGTCGCGGAATTCTGGGAGAATCTCAGCGGCTCGGTGCAGGTCGGACCCAATCAAGGACCCCACAGAGTGGAGCCTAGTTCCATCAGCCGGGAGGCCCAAGCTATCAGCTCCCACCGGACCAGACCAGCAGTACCTGAGATCAGGGACTGAGAAGACCGGATTCTGCTCCGTATTTTACGGTCTTCCCCCACCCACTCCCCTTGGTGGCAGTCCTTAGAAGTGCCCCTGCTACGAGGAGGTGGGCGTGCCCCGCTATACACCTGCACCCAGGAGGAATGGGGTGCAAAAATACTGAAGATCCTTGAGGCTCCAAAACACCCCACCGCTTGCTCCCTGAGGGACAGAAAAACAGTGCTTTTCTTTTTTTTCTGGGCTGCGTTGGGTCTTCGTTGCAGCACGTGAGCTTTCTCTAGTTGCAGCGAGTGGGCGCTACTCTTTGTTGCGGTGTGCGGGCTTCTCATCGCGGTGGCTTCTCTTGTTGCGGAGCACAAGCTCTAGGCACGCGGGCTTCAGTAGTTGTGGCTGACAGGCTCTAGAGCACAGGCTCAGTAGTTGTGGCGCACGGGCTTAGTTGCTCCGTGGCATGTGGGATCTTCCTGGACCAGAGATTGAACTCATGTCCCCTGCACTGGCAGGCGGATTCTTAACCACTGCGCCACCAGGGAAGTCCCCCAGGGCTTTGTTTTATTTTGTTTGTTTGTTTTTTAATTTTTAAATTTAATTTTATTTATTTTTTTATACAGCAGGTTCTTATTAGTCATCAATTTTATACACATCATCAGTGTACACATGTCAATCCCAATTGCCCAATTCATCACACCACCATCCCCACCCCCCCACGGATTTCCCCCCTTGGTGTCCATACGTTTGCTCTCTACATCTGTGTCTCAGCTTCTGCCCTGCAAACCGGTTCATCTGTACCATTTTTCTAGGTTCCACATACATGCGTTAATATAAAATATTTGTTTTTCTCTTTCTGACTTACTTCACTCTGTATGACAGTCTCTAGATCCATCCACATCTCAACAAATGACTCAATTTGGTTCCTTTTTATGGCTGAGTAATATTCCATTGTATATATGTACCACAACTTCTTTATCCACTCATCTGTCGATGGGCATTTAGGTTGCTTCCATGACCTGGCTATTGCAAATAGTGCTGCAATGAACATTGGGGTGCATGTGTCTTTTTGAATTATGGTTTTCTCTGGGTATATGCCCAGTAGTGGGATTACTGGGTCATATGGTAGTTCTATTTTTAGTTTTTTAAGGAACATCCATACTGTTCTCCATAGTGGCTGTTATCAATTTACATTCCCACCAACAGTGCAAGAGGGTTCCCTTTTCTCCACACCCTCTCCAGCATTTGTTGTTTGTAGATTTTCTGATAATGCAAGACTTTGTTTGTGGTTGGTTTTTTTTTTTTTGTGTGTGTGTGTGTGTGTGTGTGTGTGTGTGGTACACTGGCCTCTCACTGTTGTGGCCTCTCCCATTGCGGACCACAGGCTCCAGACGCACAGGCTCAGCGGCCATGGCTCATGGGCCCAGCCGCTCTGTGGCATGTGGGATCTTCCCAGACTGGGGCACGAACCCATGTCCCCTGCATCGGCAGGCAGACTCTCAACCACCGCCACCAGGGAAGCCCCCAAGGCTTTGTTTTGTAATTTGAAATGTCTTGATCATGAAACCCTCCAAAATTGTTTTGGACCTCTTGGACTTGGGTGGGGGAGGGCAGCAAGGGTATCTGAACATGGACTTTGGAGTCACTGTATGGAGACTCTGGGAACAGAGATCAACAGCTTCGAGTATAGGGACATGGCTCTGACTGCAGGATGGGTGATTCTGGGTCCACTGAGATATGGGGATGAAGGGACATCTAGGTTTGGGGGATATTGGGGAAATGGCAGCTGTGGGGCCCTCCTAGCATGGGAGGTAGATGGGCCCTCCTGCGTGGCTAGGTGGGCCCATTAGTTTGGGCTCTGGGATGGATAGGAGGAGGTCATGCCCTTCATAGGGCTACTGCCATGCGTCAGGAGGGCACTCAGGGCCACCCAAGGGAAGTACTGAGATGATGGAGTGGGGAGGGCTCAAGGCAAGATAACTTTGAGAAAGTGTATCTCAGTTGAGGGGGCTTGGCAGAGGCCTGAGTGACTGGCTCCTCATTGCCAGATCCTGCTGGGTAAGGACATGAGAGGCAGCCTTTAGGATGAAGAATTTATTTATTGTTCAGCCCCCTTGGCCCACCCAGCCCGGGCTCTACCGGCAGTGGTAGTCAGGATAGGTCTCGGACACAAACTCAGGGTGGACGACATAGTTGTTTCTCTGGGGGCCACCGGTCTTCTTGAAGTGACTTGTGTCCCATCTGTGGGGAGAGATGGGTCGGCCCTTTTGACCCCCATACATCTGACTCCAATTCTCAATGCTAATCTTATCCCAACATTTTGCCCCGAATAATGGCCCTAGGCTCCAACACTGACCTCTTGACCTCAGGTTCTACTGTTAAATTTTTGATTCCCAATACCCGCTCCCTAACACTGACTTTTTACCCTTTAATTCAAGCCCTGTACCTAACGCCCTGATCTCTTGACTCTAAGCCTCACTGCCAACCTGTAAACCCTCAATGCCATCTCCATGCCCTCTCATTTAGTTGCCAGCTTTGACTTCCCCATGGCACCATCGCCCCCTGGTGTCATCTTCCAGTCGGTGCATCGCAGCGGTCAGTTATCCCAACTAGTCCCTGGGTCCCCGGCCATGCCAAGGTTACAGCTTCTGTGTGGGTGCGCATTTGCATGTGTGTGCGCCAGATTTACCTAAGGTTCGGACAAGGGTAGTATGACGGCGGGGGAGTTATAACAACACAATTGCATTCCTGGCCGGTGCTCGCAGGGCGATACACTCCTGGAGAAGGAAGCGGTGGGCAGGAATGGGTCGGGCCTTTTGACTTCCCTCTATGCCCCAGCCCAGGCCAGGACTCTAAGCCGCACTTCAGGTGTCAGTCCTACGGCTCTGAGATCCTCCCGTCCGGCCTCCTGTCCCTTCAAGACCTCGAAACGTCGCCTCTGGTAAGACACCTGAAGTCCCTCTCCCCCTAAGGCCTTGTTTCTGCCGCCCAGGCTGGGCAGCGGAGAACGCTGTACTCTGGGGAGGGCTGGGGTACAGTCACTGAGGACCTGGGAGCCCCCGGATCCTCAACATGGGACAGCAATTACTCCAGCTTATCGACGAGGCGACGTTTCTGAGGCTTAGACACTTTCTCGCTCCTCCACGCCCTTGTGAGGGATAAGACCCAGTTTCGCACAAGGAATCAGTCTCTCTCAGCCTGGGGAGGGACGGGGTATCACCACGGGGTTAAGGACAGGGTTCAGGATCTCCCTCCCCCTTTCACAGCTCTCTAGACAGACGCGGACATTGGAGTTCTCCCAGGCTCAGCCAGCCTTGTCTAACGCCAAGTGCAGGGAAAAGGCCGCGTTGCAGTCTGGGCTTCTGCTGTGCGCCCGAGTTTCAGTTTTCTCCACAATAACACGCGAGGCTGTCTACCTCCAGAGGTGGTGCGGGGCTCCGAGGAGGCCAGGGCCCTTCTGGTAATGCGGTCACCACTTCCTTGCCTTCTCAGAACCCAGCGATGACCCTGACCATTACCAACGGTGACCCGAGGCCCAGGAATAGGGGACACTGTTCTGAGGACACATGGCACTCCGCAAGCTAGAACCTGCGTCTCCAGGGCCGGGTGACCAGGTAGGGGGTAGGGCCGGCGGGTGTGGGAAGGGGGAACAAACTGGTGTGCGGAGTTTGTTCCTCAAAGAAATCCTCGGGCAGAGCCTCCAGAAGACGTACAGGAGCCCGGTTGACCTTGAGCCCAGTTCAGGAGGGATAGGATCAGGAACTCGGGTATCTCCGCGCAGGTTCTCCCGCCTCCGCTGTACGTTCAGGCCTTGAGGCCGGAGGGCGGGACAGGGAGGCGCCAGTAAGCGGACCGCATGGGCTGGAGGCGGGGTGGGGTCTGGCACAGAGGCAGGTCAGAGCTAGAAGTGGTTCGGGATGGAGCGTCCGCAGCTGGGGTAGGGGGGACTCTGGGAGAGGGGCTTGCTTGGGGGCGGGGCCCGGCTACCGCGCGCGCGGCCCTGCGAACCTTGCAGTCGGCCGCTCTGTGCGCAAAAGCCGTAGGCGACGTTCGGTGCAGGGTGGCCCGGTGACGCAGTAGTCCATGCCGCGCAGACAGTAGTGGCGGCCCGAGAAAGCGCTTTCATAACCCTGGAAAGGCAGCCCGCCCAGCAGCGGGTCCACACACCTGCAGCGGGGCGTGATCTTCGGCAGCGGCTGGTTCCGTGACAGCGGGTTCAGCATGTTCACCACTACCTCGCGCTCTGCGCCCGCGGGTCCCGAGCCCGGGAGACCCAGACACAGGGTCACAGGAATGGGAAGAGACAAGGTCAGAGACAGGAAGAGATGGAGACACAAACAGATAGAGACAAGGTTACAGCCTCTCCAGGGCCCTCGGCCTCCGCCCCGTACCTCGGGTCTCCATCCCTCCGTCCTTCTGGCCTACCCATTTCCCTCCACTGTCCCACCATCCGTTACCGTAGGCGTTGAGTCGCTCCGGCTTAGGAGGGTACACCAAGGGCATTCCTCGAACTACTGTCTCCATCCCGGCCTCCTGGAAGTGGCACACACGCTGCCTCAACCTCTGATCCAGAAGAGTTCCTCCTTTGGGGTTTCTCCCAGAACACGCAGACTAGTCCCAGGCCGCGCCTTCTCCCGCCCCCCAGAAGCTCCCCTACTCTCCCACGTTCTGAGTGTTTGGGGTTGTCGCTGGGCAACGCGCTTTACTCTGCCTCCCAGGTGGTGGGGGTGGGGGAAGTGGAGCTGTAGGTGGACAAGGTCTGGACCTGCACCTCTGACATCCCTGTCTCACCGTTTGCCTCTGATTTTACCCTTCTTTGTCTAGCCGCCTCTGTGTAGCTGTGTCTTCACGTCTCTCTAATAGGGATTTTTCAATATTGCAGTGTTGCCTGCCCATCAGAATCACTTGGGGAACTTATGAAAAATTCTGATTTTGATTCTTGAGGAAGTTCTGATTCAGAAGGGTTCGGTCAACCTGAGGTCGGCCATCAACCTACAGTTAAGAGTCCCTACTCTTGCCTGCTATCTTTACATCTTCCCTCTTTCTTCATGCCTGGGGCCATGGCTGGACTCTTTCCTGTCTCTTTGGAAGACTCTCCTGTATCTATCTGCTCTGCCTCTGGATGGCCTTGTTCTCCCTCCTTTGTCCTTGCTCACATCACAAAGGAGGGGAGAGAGGAGCAGGTAGACTCAGCCTATCAATGACTTCTTGGCCAGACCATGTGGGAAGGCACCAGGTGGCCAGCTTCAGGAAGGTAGCACCTCAAGGAGTGCACACCAGCCATGTCTCCACAGAGCCTAGCCAGAGACTGGGACCCAGAGGCCCAGCACTGCTTCACTCCTGAGCTCCCTTGTTTCCTAGAAAATATAAACCCTAGTCTCACAAATGGGAAAAGGCCTTGGAGCATTGTTGGTGGTAAAGGGATGAGAAACTAATGGTGAAATATCAGACACTGTGGTTTGGGAGGCAGATGGAGGGTGGGGGGTGGTCCCAGGCCCCAGGCATTTTTGCTGGACACAGTAGATACCTTAGGCAGCCAAGGAAGGTATGTGGCACATTTGTTCCAGCACATACAGTTGTAAGGTCCCATCCTCCATGTATTATACTGGTTACCGCACAAGTGGTTTGGGTTGCATTTGTCTGCTTGATCATAGGGGTGGAGACATAAGACAGTATTACTCCTTATTCTGCCCCAGGATCTGGGACCCCTTAGATGTTTTTCCTCTGATCCCCAGCACAAAGCTGGACTCTCACTCATCTCCCTTAGGCCAGAAAAGCCCAGCCTGGCCCCATACTTGTCTTAGACACTGAGATGCAGCCTATATCCCACCTAAGACAAGCTTCTGAGTGGAGCCTGGGTCCTTAGAGCTGATCACTTTTCATCCTGGCACCACCCTCTCTGAATCAGCCAACCTGGAAACCCTGGAAACGGGCCTCCTCCCAAATCCTCCCTCTCATCTTCCAAATCCAGGCTCAAAGTTTGCTTATTCTGCCTCCTTAAAATCACTTGACTCTATTCTTTCTTCCAGTCCCCCATGATATCACTCCTGTATCTCTGCAGTGCCTAAACCAGGAGACAATAATGTCATGGTTAATAGGATAGACTCTGTAGACTGACTCCTGTGGTTCAAATTTCAGCTCTGCCAGATATTAACTGTGTGTGACCTTGATCTAGTTAATTAATTTCACCTTGTCTCTGTCTCCTTAATTTTAAAATGGGGGTAATAATACTATCTACCCCATAAGGTCATTGTGAAATTTAAATAAGTTATTCTATGTAAAACATTTAGAACAATGCCTGGCACAGAGAAAACTATCATCATCATCATCACCATTATTATTATTGTGATTATTATTGTTATTAGCCTACTGGTCTTCCTGCCTCATTCTGAAATCCTACAATCTGATCTCTACATAGAAATTGTGACACTTATGATAAATGAAAATCTGACCAAGACAGTTCTCTCCTTAAAACCCTCTGAAGCCCCACCCATCCAGTCACATAAGTGTCCTGTAAGTTCCTCTCTGATCCACCACGCTAACAGTGTGAAAGAATACATGTGAGAGATTAGGAAAAGAGGTCTAGGAGCCCTAGAGGAAGAGCTGGTGTGTGTATGTGTGGGACAGTGTGTTGGGACTTGGAGTTCCAGGTTGGTGGGTTGGACATACTGAGTTTGAAGTGTTTGGGGCCATTCAGGTAGATTTGATCATAATCAGAATCCTGGTAAGAGGACAAGGCTAGAAATAAAGACTTAGAGTTGTCAGTAATTAAAGATGTGGGTTAGATTAAACGGTCTCAGGAGAGGAATAAGGAGAGAGGAGGGCTCTGATCAGCATCCCGAGGAACCCCATGTTTCCAGAATGATTAGACAAGAGACCCAGGAATTTGAGGCATCAGAGAAGCTGAGGAAGGAAGGAGTTTCACAGAGTAGAGAGTGGTCAGAGTGAAATACATAGGGTAGGTCTCATGAGGAAAAGACTGAAGAGTCCCATGGATGAGGTAATTAGAACCATACAAGATCAGTTTTAATAAACATTAAACATGAGTGTAGGAGATGCAGACTCCCAATTTCAATTGAAGATTAATCATCAATTCATTCAACAAATACTTATGAAGCCTGCTGCTATTCTAGATGGAGGGGGCACAGCTCTAAATAAAACAAGACTCTCTGTTCTTTTGGAATGTACAGGGAGACATAATAAACACCTAACCAAATGAGAAAGATAATTTCTCATAAGGCATAAGGAGTGAGGAAGTAGAGACATAGACTCCATTTCCAAGAATCTTGGCTATGAAGGGGAGGAGCAAGAGAGAATTTTTAGACAGGAGGAAATTAGAAAAGGCTTCCAGGTTGAGGGGAGAGAGATGTGGTGAGGTAGAGGGATGCAGGAGAGAAGGGAACCTGGTGGAACAGGGTCACTAAGAAGATTGGAGGAGATAGCACCGGAATACACATGGAGGAATTTGTTTGGAGGAGGTTAATGCTCCCTCCCTCTCTTTAGGGATAAGGCCCAGGCCTCTTCCAATTCTTTGGCATAGACTGGGAGCTCCCAAAAGGCAGAGCCTGGATCTCCTCCTCCAGGGTCAGGGGTCAGGATCAGGGTCAGGCCAGGTGGTTGGGAATCAAACTGGAATAGGGATAATTAGAGAAGCCCTGGTCGAGGATGGGAATAAGGTTTGTATAGGATCAGGGTGGAGGTCAGAAGTCAAGTTGGGTTCAGGTGTAGGGTCTTTGTTGGGGTCACTGAATGGGGTCACAGTTGGGTGATGGGTGAGGCCCTACCTTCCTCTTGAGAGAGCCAGTATTTCTCAGGCAAGTAGGGGTGGCCTGGTATGGAACTCTTATAGCTGTAGTCCTGCACAGCACACTTGACCATCTTCTGCAGGGCTTCAGGATCCACGTGGCACTGCACAGTCTGAGTCAGGCCCTGGCAAGGAGAGGGGAGGAGATGGCTAGGTGCATGGACACCCCAGCCTTGGTATCCAGCTGGACCTAGATTTAGCCCCTATTGAGTTCAGCCCAGATGGGTCTCCCAACCTTCTCCCTATGCCAGAGGGATCCCCAGGCCAGCATTGGTTCCCTCTGCATAATTCTTTTGCTTGAATCACCCTTTTCTCCTTTTCTTCCATCCAAGGCTCGGACTTGGAACCCAACATTTTCCCTCAGTCAGAGTGGTTTTCTGATGTTCTTCTCATTTCTGTCCTTTCCTTGACTGGGACCTATAAGGGCAGAGCTGGGTGTTCCTGTCCTCTTTCTTCCAGACTGTGTGCTGGCTGGGAGCAGGGCCTGGGTCTTCCCCAACAGAGCAACAGGCCCGTGGAACAACCTGGAGCCTCAGGAAAGGCTGGCTGCCCTTGGAGCTGGCTACCTTAGGCAGGTGTTTTGGACTGGAAGGGCTCTCTGTGAATCTGGCACCTTGAAGGAGATGAAGGATGGGGCCAGAGGGGCACCTACTTTAAAATCTAATTCTCTGACTCCAACCTGACCCTAATTCTGCTGTGGCTCTCCTCTTGACACCAATATTACCCTTGACCCTGACATTTACATTGTGCTCGTCCTCATCCTATCCTGATTTTTTTTTTCCTGATCTTGGTTCAGGACCTGGGCCCCTCTGCTTCTTGGGGTTCACCTCATCTTATCCCAACACCCCTTGTTTGGCTGGATCTGTAGAAGCCCAGATCAAGGGCCCCCTTGTCCTCAGCTAAAGGCACATTGCCACGTTAGTTGTGGGCCCATGTCTCTGTAGGCAGCTGGGATGAAAAGGCAGCTGGGTTTCAGGGGCGGGACACCCAGCAAAGTCAAACACCAGAAAGGACTTTCTCATCATAGTGGGCAGGAGGTGCTGGGATGACACCGTTGCACCGCATTTCACCCTTATGATCCGAAGAGCAGAGGCTTCTCTTGGCCTGGGATGAGACCTTGCTGCTCCTACTCCCCTGAAAACCCCTCAGCTGAGGGGCTTCTTGGATCCTCCGTGCCCAGCTGAGGTTTTCTTCTGTGGGCAGATCCTACACAGTCACACTCCATATGGGTGGAGGGGCCCTATGACTTAGCACTCCCCTGAGTTTTACATACACACAAACACATGCACTTCCAGACATACACATAGATCTGTGCGCCCAGATACCCTCATAGACAGAGGTACAGATGTATATCTACACATACACACTCAGACACGCTCACTCACACACAAATAATCATTTAGAAGAACTCACAGACTCTTCAGTGTTTCCATTTGAGGCTTTCCTCAGATGTCTGTAATCTTTGATTGTCTGCTCATGTTTATGAGTAGGAGACTAAAAAGGCTCATTGAAGGCTTTGAGCTGTGGGTGGGCATCATTGTAGGATGCTCTGGCTAGACTCTGTTGCAAACTCTGTCAGTATCTTTAGGTCTTTTCTCTTGGGCTGATCAGATCCCTCAGAAGAGACTCTTTCAGTCTTTGGTTTGAGAGTAGTGACCTAGCTGCCATTGTTCTGAGAAACTGGTGGAAAAGAGGGCTGCTGGGGGTTTAGCATTCAGCATATGTAGGTTCATCTGTTTTCAGTATGGTACTCTGACCTTAGCTGGGTCTGGAATCCCCAGTCCTGAGATCCTTGCCAAAAAATAAGCCTTCTGACTTTTGCAGAGATGGGCGAGTGGTCACCCTATGGCATGGAATAGAAGAGGGGGTTTAATTGCTTCTTAGCTTTCAAATCATTGTTGTTTCAGCCTTGGTCCTGTCCCATCTTCTGTTCCAGAGAAACCTAGTATTACCAATTTCTGAGCCTTTAAAGAATTCTGCAGTTTTAAGTTGAATTATGTCTTGTGTTTCCCACTGCTGGCTTTGGATTCAGCTTTCTCAGATCTGCTGTGTCAGTTACTATTTATCTATCACACTTTCCAGCTTCTGAAATTTTGTTGTCATTGTCCTTCTTTTTCACTATTCTTGCAAATTTATGTCTTAAATATGCATTTATTGTAGTTTTTGAGGGGTTTTAGGAAGGAGTCAAAACGTGTTCATTTTAACCCAGAGAATTATAGTCCTTTATATATTCTACATATTCCTTTGTCAGTTACATGTTGCAATTATCATCTCTCAGTTTGTGGCTTGTAACTTCATTTTCTTTTTGGTGTCTTTTATTTTATTATTATTATTTTTTATGCTGTATGCAGGCCTCTCACTGTTGGGGCCTCTCCCGTTGCGGAGCACAGGCTCCGGACGCGCAGGCTCAGTGGCCATGGCTCACGGGCCTAGCCTAGCTGCTCCATGGCATGTGGGATCTTCCCGGACCGGGGGCACGAACCCATGTCCCCTACATCGGCAGGCAGACTCTCAACCACTGCGCCACCAGGAAAGCCCTTGGTGTCTTTTGATGAACATAAGTTCTTAATTTTAACATAGTTGGATTTATTCATCTCTTATGTAGTGCTTTTGTGCCTTAAGAAATCCATCCATAATCTAAGATAATGGAGATAATGTCATAATTTTTTCTAAAATTATACAGTTTTACTTTCCATATTTATGCCTTAATCTGTCAGGAATTTGTTTTGGGGTTTGGCGTGAATTAGGGGATCAATTTAATTTTTATCGACATGAATAACCAGTTGTCTCATTGAGTAATCTATCTTCTCCCACAGATTTGTAATGCTACCCCAAGCCTGATACATCTTTTCCCATAGCTTTACTTTCAGTCATCTCTGTTGCATATCGTTTCCATATATGTGTGGCTCCATTTCTGGTCTGTTTTATTCCATTAATCAATTTGTGTATCCCTACAGTAATATTATGCTTTATGAATTTCTATAGCTTGGTAATAAATATTAATATCTGACTGAGCAAGTCCCCTTCTTCTTCAGGTGTGTTTTAGCTAGTTCTTGGGCCTTCGCTCTTCTCTATAAATTTTAGAGAAAGCTTGTCAAATTCTTCAAAAACTCCTGTTGAGATTTTAATCAGAATTGCTTGGAATCTTTATGTTAGTGACTCTTCCTATTCATGAGCATGTTATGCCTCTTCATTTAATTATCTTTTTTAAAGTATTCAAAGTTTTATAATATTGTCCATACAGTTTTGCACACATTGTTAGATTTATTTCTACTTACTCTCACTCTTTGTTGCTAAAATGATGTATATATTTTAAGATTATGTTTCCTAAATATGCTTTTTATCTTAAATTCATTCAACTTTCTAAATTCTCTTATTCTAATAATTTGTAGATTCTATAAACACAACTGTATCATCTGTGAATAATGACAATTTTTGTAAAAATTCCTTTCCTATCCTTGTACATTACATGATATTGTTTCGCAATATACAATTTACATGATATTGTTTTCCAATATTTTGGTTTTTTCTTTAAATTTTACAAGTTAAAAATTATAATTATTTTCTATGGACAATGTTTGTTTAAATTTATCTCATGTTTACCAGTTTCTTAGCTCACTATTCCTTCTTGCATCTCAGACCTTCCTTTTGTTATCATTTTCCTTCTCCCCAAAGTGTATCCTTTAGAAGTTCCTTTATTGTAAGTCTATTTTAAAAATTTTATTTTTATTTTTGGCTGTGTTCCATCTTCGTTGCTGTGCGTGGGCTTTCTCTAGTTGAGGCGAGCGGAGGCTACTGTTCATTGCGGTGCACAGGCTTCTCATTGCGGTGGCTTCTCTTGTTGCGGAGCACGGGCTGTAGGCGTGAGGGCTTCAGCAGTTGCAGCACGTGGGCTCCGTAGTTGTGGCTCACGGGCTGTAGAGTGCAGGCTGAGTAGTTGCGGTGCACAGGCTTAGCCGCTCCGCAGCATGTGGGATCTTCTCAGACCAGGGCTCAAACCTGTGTACCCTGCATTGGCAGGCGGGTTCTTAACCACTGTGCCACCAGGGAAACCCCCTATTATAAGTCTTATTGTAGTAAATATTTTAGTTTTTGTTTGTCTGCAAGTGTCTTTATCTTTCTTTTGTTCTTGAAAGGAAGACACATTGAAAATAATTTCTCTCTGCATGTTTTTAAGGTCATCTCTTAAGCTGGCATTGTGAAGTTTCACGTGTTACCTAGAAATCCATGGATTCATTTCTCTTGTTAGTTGTTGAAAATCAAGAGCCTTTGTCTCTTCAGATAATGACTACTCTCCTTTCTGCTCTTTCCTTCTGGAACCCCAAATAGTTGTGTGGGATCTTCTCTTTCTTTCATATTGCTTAATGTTTCTTCCATATTTTCTATAGCTCTCTGTCTCTCTGTGCTGCATTCTGGGAAATTTCTTTTGCTCTGTTTTTTTTTTCTTTTTCCACACTGCACAGCTTGTGGGATCTTAGTTCCCCAACCAGGGATGGAACCCGTGACCCCTGCATTGAAAGCGTGGAGTCTTAACCACTGGACCACCAGGGAAGTCCCCCTGCTCTGTTTTTCATTTCACTGATGTTCTTAAGCTGTGTCTAATTTGCTCCTTAATCCATCCATTGAGTTTTGGTTTTAACAAATATATCTTTTGTTTCTAAAATTTCGTTTCTTTAAAAAAATCTGTCCAGGGGCTTCCCTGGTGGCTCAGTGGTTGAGAGTCCGCCTGCCGATGCAGGGGACACGGGTTCATGCTCCGGTCTGGGAGGATCCCACATGCCACAGAGCGGCTGGGCCCGTGAGCCGTGGCCACTGGGCCTGAGCGTCCGGAGCCTGTGGTCCGCAATGGGAGAGGCCACAACAGTGAGAGGCCCGCATACTGCAAAAAAAAAAAAAAAAAAAAAAAAAATCTGTCCATTCTTTTAAAAATATAATCTCTTGTTGCATCCTCATTTTGATGAGTTCACATTTTGCTTAGAAAAGTTCATAATTATTTTGTGTTCTTTAACTATTATTTCTAATATCTGACATCCTTGGAGGTTTAAGTCTGCTGTTTGTTGTTTCTGTTGACTCTGTCATATGGTGGTTTGTTTCCTTTTGTCTTTTATTGTGAGCTCAGATTTGATTACCATACTCTAAGGATACCTGGAAACCTACATTGAGGATATTTTCAACCATAGAAGATATACATTCATTGTGTGTGTGTGTGTGTGTGTGTGTGTGTGTGTGTGTGTGTGTGTGTGTGTGTGTGTGTGTGTGTGTTGGGGTAGCAGGGAGGAAGGGAGCCAGAGATCAGTGGACTTTCTGGTTCAGTTTGGAAGTTACAGGTTCAGTTGCTCCATCTTTCAGCTAGTTTAAGGCTTAAACTCCTGCTTGTAGTACTGATAGTGGCGTTTGTCCTCAGGGCAATCCTGTCTTCTTAGCTTACTTACTACTCATCTCTACTGACAGTCCAAAACAAAATGAAAATTAATTTTTATGCAGGACCTAGTTGTTTGGAAGCAGGAGGGCCCTTCAGAGTTTCTAGACCACCATACTGCCAGAGGCAGAAGCCTTTTCCTTCATTATTAATCCCACTGCTATCTGACTTTCATTCCTCACCACTCACTGAAGCTGTTTAGCCAGGCGGCTAAGTGTCACTACATCCAAGAGATCCCTTTCTGGGCTGACAGCATTTGACACCGAGCTTTGTCTAATAATGCTGTCTTTGTTGGTTTCTCTATGATTTTCGTCCTATCACTATCTCCTTTTATGGCTCTTCTTCCTTTACCTACTCCTGAAATATTGATATGCTCCAGAGTCCTATCCTTGGCCACTTTCTTACTCTTTTTTTGGCAATCTCTATGACTTCAGCTACCACCTATATGTTGATTTCAGAATTCATGTCTGTAGCCCAAACCTCTTTCCTTTGCTTCAGATAAGTATATCCAGCTACACAGCAGACATCTTTTCCTGGAAGTCCTTGAATATTTTTGTTGCCAGATGAACTCCTAATCTCTCTCTAATCTGCAATTCCAAATCTCAGTTGGTAGCACTGCCCTTCCTTCAGTTTTCCAGAGTCCAAAACCCAGAAGTCCTCTTAATCTCTCCCCTCTTCTTTATATCTAGATGGTGACCAAGGTGTGTTATCTGCTTCCTAAAAATTCCCTCCTATTGAGTTTGGAAAAGCAGGCAGACACTCTCATATTTTGCTGGTGGGCATGTAGATTATTATAACCCTTATCACAGCAATTTGAAGTGTATATGCAAAGTTTTTTAGATTCACATATCCTTTCCCTCAACAATTTCTATCTATGAATTTATCCTAAGGGAATAGTTGATATATACAAAGAATGTACAAGAATAATTATACTAGCAAAATTTAGATTTATTTATAAATTTAAATTTATTTATAAATAATCTAAATTTCCGATAATATAAGATTCCTCAACTATATTTTGGTACATTCATAAAATAAAATACTATAGTCATTAAAATTACATTATAGAATATTTTTGACACAGGAAAATGTACTTGATATATGGTTTTGTGAAAAAAGCAAGATTCAACATATTAGTATACAATATGATACCACCTTCATAAAAAAATATTTGCTTCCTGAAAGGGCATATAATAATAAATTAACAGTAGTTATTTTGGGTAGTGAGAATTATAGGCCATTTTCTTTGTGCTTCTCTGAGTGATCCCCACTTTCTGATTGAGCATATATTTATTTTGTAATTATAAAAATTATTTTAAAAAGACTCTCCTATTCAACAGTAGGAGAGTACTATTGAGAGTATCAACAATAGTCTCCTATTCAAAAATACTCTCCTATTTTTCACTGCTACAGTCTCTCCTTATCTCCCACCTATATCCTCTTCCCCCATCCTTCACCACCTCACTGGGCTTCCTGCCCTCAACTCCAGCCCCTTCAATCTCCTGCCACAGTGGCCAGAGTGTTTCACTCACAATCCAAGCATGACACTCCCAGGCTCAAAAGTCTGGACCATTATGACCACATTTCTCAACACAACCTGAAGCCCTTCATGGTCTGCAGGCTTCTCTCTTACCATAGGGCTGGCCTCTCCCTCTGCTCCAGTTCTCAGTTCCTGGTGGGTCCCTGCCACTGGGCTGCCCTTTCTCACATTTCTCTTCTGCTGGGAGCGGAGCGTCCTTCTTCTGGATCTCTTAGCAGACCTGCCCTTCAAGTCCTGGGAGTGGCTTTCTGGCTGTTATACCAGCACAAGCCTCTGGTGGTGCATGTTCCACACTGGGCAGTCCTACTTTGTTCACGTTTTGCTGAGAGAACCTCAAAGTCATGGCTTGGCCCTTCACTGTAACCACATTGTCCCTGACACATGTAAATACTCAGCAAAGTTTTGTTGGGTGGTACACAGATAAACTCCCTTGGGCAGAGTCACAGTTAGACTTACAGATCTTCTCTCCATTTTGTGAAAGCCTCACAGCCCCACTTGGCCACCTGTCTTCAAGTACAGACACAGGAGACTGTAATAAGCATGCATAAAAACATGCCTGTAGGCAGAGCCCACAGGCAGCCTCAGGGCCTTTGCACTTTCTGATCACTCTGCCTGGAACCCTATTCTTTCAGTTCTTCACATGGCTATTTCTCACTCACCTTTCCATTCTCAGCTCAATGTCACCTTGAAAGAGAGAGACCTCTTTCATTACTTTTATTTAAGTAGCCCTCCCTGGTTACTTTCCATTTCCAATACCCCGTTTATGTCCTTTACAGAATTTGGGACAATTTACAAAACTCTTATTTATTTCTTGATTATCATCTATCTCTCCCCATCTCCTACCCTGGTGGAGTAAGAGGGCACCATGAGGGCAGGATCTCGTATTACTTTATATATATCATGATAAATTCCATGCCTAAGCAAATGAAGCACACACACACACACACACACAAAGCTACAAATAATTACAAACACATAATGACAACCACACACTGTCAGTGATCCAGACACCCACAGCCGTACACTATGGACTGCCCGCCCCCCAACCCCCGCCCCAGCTCGCCACTTACCGGAGTCACAAACCTGTTGGCTTTCCAGGCCCACAGAGGTGGGTCCTTATAGACCTCCTTGATGGAGGCAGGAGCCCTGTAGGAGTCACTGTAAGTGCTGATGGGGGTCTTGGTCTTATGGGAAAAGAGGAACATAGTGGGGTCTAGGGGATGCCGTGGTGGGCTCTATCAACCAGGGGCTCCTGCAAGACATCAGTGACCACCACCCCCCTTTCCCAGACAGCTTGGTAGGTGCCCCAGCTGCTGCGACCGCCCTCCTGTGGAGGATCTCTCAGCTTCCCTCCCTCACAGCCTTCTTGCTCCTACCCCACCCTGATTCCCTCTCTAGGATGGGCACTGCCCATTATGATATCACCTGGTTCAGCCCCATCCCTGGACAGGTGAAGAGGTCTGATTTCCTCCCTACCCCAGTCTCTTCCTGCCTCAAGCCTCTCAAAAGAGCCCAATTTCCAAGAGTTCACAAGGTCCCTGGAGATCTTCTAGGCGAAGCTTCTCACTGTGATGAAGAGAAACAGAGATTCTGAGGGGTCAAGTGAGTCATCCAGGGCCGTTACAGCTGGTGGGTGGCAGGCCTAGCCTGGGAACCCACAGGTGGAGGTAGGGTGAAATGCGCGTTCAGAGGATCGGTCCTCTGTCCTTCCCGGCCCATCTGCCCCTTGCCCGCACCCCAGGTAGGGAGCTGAGGCTGGCTTGTTTGATGCTTTTAATATCATTATTTGTGTTACACAATACACAACCAAGGATGATGGTCAATACTGCGATGGAAATGTTAAAAAAAATTTTATACACGGCTCATGTCTTCCACACACCTTCCTGGAAATAAATTAGTGAGCACGGAGAAACCTGGCTGGGTGGCAGCCAGAGCTGAGGGTAGAGGGAGTGTTAAGGCAGTATCTACAAGGGGCAAGGGTGGCAGGGGGCAAACTGAGGTCTCGATTCCTCCCCTCCAACCTCCCACACAGGGAAGGAGGGAACCATGCACTATCCCTAGACCCAGAAAGTGCTGGCTGCCAGCTTCGTACTTCTCTCCGCTATACTCGCTACACTGCCTCAGCTAGAAGCCCTTGCCTGCCAGGGAATTAGGTATATCTTGTGGGGTGGGAGCCTTTCCCTTATTCCTCAGGGCCAGAGAGGTTGAGCAGTGGGCCAGAGTCACACAGCATGTCAGCAGCAAAGGCAGCAGTCTAAGTGAGCCTTGGCGGGGGCCCTGCCTGGAAAAGAGGAGGTACTCATGTTCTTGAAGGGTGAGTCAAGGAGGCCGGGGTGGTGGTGGTAGTAGTAGTAGGAAGCTTGGTTTTGGGGCCCAGATGACGGGGGCTGGGTATGCTGACCGGGGCAGGGCGGGGCGGGGGGAGAAACAGGCTCAGGTGGGGGCCAGTACGGGCCGTGTGAGTCCTCCAGGTGCCTTCTCCGTCCTTGCCTCCCTTTGCATTTTCTCATCATCTAACCAGGGTCCCTGAACTGGAGGAGTTAGGCGTGGGTTGGAGGAGTTGAGGGTGGAGAGCTGTACCTCAGCACTCAGGAGCTGGCAGCCCCTGGGTGTGGTGCAGGGAGAGGTGCTACCCCTCCTAAGCCAGCAGCCTTACTCTCTCTTCTCGCTGCCCTCGCCCCCTTCCAACTCCCACCTCCCAGGACTGGCAGCCAGGAACTGGGCTGTGGGTGTGTCCTGTGCACACTGGCAGCATGTGAGTGGTATATATTAGAGTGGATTGGCCAGCATGTGTGTGGGGGGTCAGCATGTTGGAGTGGCCCTGGGATACGGGGTTTGTGCAGCATAGACCTGACCAGGCGTGGGCTATCTGTGCTTTTGCTTTCCTTCGCACGGGGCAGATCTATACTACCCAGGCCCAGGGGAGGGCCTTCTCCCTCTTGATTTTCATCCTCAGTTTTTCTAGCCACCACCCCCACCCCTGCCACCACCAAGTAACAGCAGCAGAAGCAGTAGTACATACTTTCTGACTCTCAGACACCGCACACAGCTACACACACCATGGATACCCACGTCCACGTGCACATCCACAGACACACACTCATGCATTTCCCAAAAGATCCGATTGTACTCGGGCATACACAGGTCCCAAAGGAACTTCCTCCTCTCTTTTCCACACTGACGTGCAACTCAGGAAGCCACCAGATGTAGTCAAAAGACACACAGAGACCTCCTTATCCACGTCCACAGAAATTCCTATGAAGAAATTCCTTCAGGTTTGGAAGAACCTTAAAAATAATTTCAGATGCTGCTCATTGTACAGTGGAGGGAACTGAAAGCCAGAGAATATAAGTGGCTTGTTGGAGGTAATGGGGAGAGTGCCGGAGCTAGGAACAGAACCCAGCCTTCTGACCGCCAGCCCACTGCACTGGTGAGCAGCCTCTCACACTGCTAACTGGCCACACAGTCACTTCCCCACAGCGGATGCCAGACATCTGGAGACACAGGCCCAATGCAGAGATGTAGACACACGCCCTCACAGCCCCAGGCACACACACGTTCTGCCAAGCTGTCCCTGCCATACACATGCAGCCACTGTATTCTCTTAGGCTTGCTTCCTTGAAGATTCCATCTTCAAGGCCATCCCAGGCCTCTGGGATCTTGGGCTAGAGTGAGACCGGAATGGGGCATTCGAGGCCAGCCTTAACTCCTGCTTCCAGCCTGGGACAGAGACCAATGAACAGAACAGAAGTGTGTGTGTGTGTGTGTGTGTGTGTGTGTGTGTGTGTGTTGGGTGGGGGGATGAGGCAGGGCACAGAGAGACAGATGCATTAGTTAGGGGCAGGTGAGGGCAGACCATATCGCCCTAAACTCTGGCTGTCTGTAAGGCCCACCTCACCCTCCACACAATCCAGAGAGCAAGGAAGGGGGGTGAATGGGGCAAAGAGGAGAAAGAAGGCAGTGGTCCCCGAGGGGTGGGGGACAATAATACCTCATTGGGCAGCTTTGTCAGGCTTCCCATCTAGAGATGAGGGGAGGAACGCAGATGGTACGTGGGCCAGCTGGGGGGCATGTGGAGGCGGCTCTAAGGGGCTGGGGCCTGCCTCTACTGCCATGCGCCTTTCTCCTTCCCAGCCCCTTTCCTGGGCTGGTGCTGGGGGATTCATGGCTTCACGTAGGGGTGTCCAAACCCCTGGCTTTGTGATCCCTCCCCCACTCCTTACTGTTGGCCTCCCTGCAGTCCAGTCACCCCTTTCCTCTACTGGGCTGCAGCTTTGGGGAGGGGGCAGGATGCTGGACGAGGTCCCCCAAGTAACTGAACAAACCGCCCCCTCCCCTCCTCAGCACCCCCCGGGGTGGAGAGAGACCTGGTTTTGGTTTCTCCGGCTCCATGAACACACAGAGGTACACGTCCTACCATAGGAGGAAGCAATGACTGTTACGAGGTTGGCGGCTGTAGGGGGCGCGGGGGCCGGGGGCAGGTGGACGAGCTGGGGATGGGTTGGCCCCTGCCTGGTCCAACCTGGTCCCCGGCGGCCCCACCCTGGCCGGCCGCAGCGGCCCCGCCAGCTACTGAATGTGGCAGGCGGTGGAGGACGTGGCCTGGCAGCACATGCAGGTGGGGTTCACGGACTTGGGGGGGATGAGGTCCAGGTCCTCATCGTCGGGGATCTCGTCTAACCGGTAGCCATCCTTCAGCAGCTGGATGTTCAAATCTTGGTTGATCTGCTGTAGGCAAAGGGGAGGGAGGTCAGGCTTGGGGCCATCTGGAGGCACCACGCAGGGCCGAGGCCACATGCCCAGGCCATCGGCGCCCAGCCCGTCGCATCCCAGGTCTCTGAAACCCCAGGCTTTGCACCTCCTCAGCCCCAGCCTCAGTTCTGTCCTCCTGGGGCCCCGCCCCGCTACACACCGCACCCCATTCTAAGGGCAACTTCCCACCTTAGGTCCTGCCTCTATTCGGGCCCTGCCCTCATTTCAGGCCCACTCCCGTAAGGTGTCTTTTAGGTAAGGGCCCTGTTCCAACCCGGGTCCAAGCCCCGTCCCTAACCCTGGGCTCCCGGCACTAAGAGGCGAAGTCCAAGGCCTCACATTTCTTTCCGGACAGATCTTATCCCAGGCCCCGACCCCGCATGGGCTCCGCCTAGCTTTTCCCACTGCTCCTCTCAGGGTGTGATTTGGCGTTGGCCCCACCCCTTCTCTTGGAGGTGGGCCTGCTTACGTGTGTTTAGGACGGGAAGGGATGGGGCCTCACCTCAGCAGAGGAGTAGCCAGAGGAGGAATATCTGGACATGTCAAAGTCATCATCACTGGCCGCAGGGGAAAGAAGACAGAGAGGAAGTGACTCCCAGATATTAAATAGAAAACTCTCTTTACCTCCCCCCACCGCCATCAGTCAATACCTCACCCTTCCCCGACACTTCCAGATAAACAGCATGGTCTCCGTAAAAACTGTGCTTGCTGTGTGAATGCAGTTTCAAGACAGGTTCCCTAGCTCCACCCTTCTAAATTAATTGCCCCCCTTAGCCTCCTAAATCCCCCAGAGCCCTCCCTCCTTTTTTTTCTAGGCTCAAATTACCCTGGTTTGTTGGGTTTTCCCAAAGTCCAGATCTAGCCAGGTATGTTCCCAGAAGTAGGGCACCTTCCTCAGAGGGGGCAGGCCGCCATGCAAGGCATCAGGGCCCATTTTAGGGGCAGCCGTTGGATCAGCTGTTCCAGGACAGCAGCAGATTGCATAGTTGGCTTTTCCTCTCTCTGCTCTCCCCCACCTCCAGGTGAAAAGTTCCATTCCTTGGGAGGGTTCACACTTGGAGAGCTCCTGGCTGAGGAACACCCCAATTCTGACAATATAGCAAGTATGTCCTGCACAGCCCACTCGTGTGTTTGCACAGGCTGCTGTGGCTTGCCCGGCTGCCCCAATGTCTCTGTACACACCTGTCCGTGTCAAGGGCTACCAGTGGCTTCTCGTCTGGGCTCTGGTCAAGCGAGGAGTAGCCTTTATTGGGGACGACCAGCCTGCGTGGAGAATTGTGGGGACTGGATGGGCAACTGGAGCACACAAGCCTGGCGAGGAACTGGGTTAGGCCGTGCCGACCACCTCCCTCACCCCTTCCCCACCCTCGCCGCCTTGGATCCGGGGAGACCCTCTCTTCTCAGAGAGGAGCTGGGCCTGAGGAAGGAGGGAAGACGGGAGGTTCGGAACCAGCAGAGATGGTGCTGGCTGGCAGGGCCCTGGGAGGTGGGGCGGGGTGGGGCGGGGCGGCCTCTACCTTGTCCGGGCCATGACATTGTTCTTCTTGGGTTGCTGGTTGACGGGGCTCCCCACGCTGCCATTCTTCAGGGAGCCCTTCCGGGCCAGCTCCCGCTGCTTCTCTGCAGGGGAACATGGGAAGGAAGCTGTGTCCTGCCCCAGGGGCGCCCTGCCTGACTATTTGGGGCAGCCTGGGCTGGGCCTCCATGTTGTGAAACCCCTTTTGCTTCTCTAAGAACTGAGGCAGGGATCCAACTCCAGGCCCTGCTCCTCGGGAGAAAACAGTACTTGGCTCTCTCCTCACTATCTACCTGAGGCAGATAATGAGGGGGCAACATGAGGAGGCTGACCCCTGTCTTCCAGGAGCTGTACTCCCAAGTGGGGCAGCTAGTGTGTGCTTGATTCCAGAGAAAGGTTGGAGCAGGAGACGTACAGCCGAAGGATGGCGGGGCTTCCTGCAGGTGACACCTTGAGATGGAGAGAGGAGGGTATTCTAGTCAGGAGGGGTAGTGCATAGAAAAATGCATCTAGAAGTTGAGTGTAATAAGTGTGGTTGTGGATGGGATGGAGGGGTGAAGATGGAGGGAGGTCACTTTAGAAAAGTAGGATACATTTATTCAGTCGTTTATTCAGCAAACATCTGTGTCACCAGTCATGTCTCAGGTCCTGTGCTAAGGGGCTGGGGGCTCCCTCTGATTACAGACTCAGAGCATGAAGGCCTTGAGTGCCAAACAGACGAGTTATGGATTAATGCAGAAGGAAAAGAAGCCACTGAAGGTTGTGGAGTAGGAGGGGCAGCATGGGGCTGGCAGGGTAAGGGGCAGGAGGCTGGGGGAGCCCCTCTGCCTAGACTACTTCTGACTCATCTGTTAGCCTCTGAATTCTCTGAGGCTCCACAGCCTACCAGATTCATGGGGCTGGCAACCAGGTGACCCATTGCCTCATGTGTGGCCCTGTTACCAGTAGCCAGTTGATGTCTGGGCCCTAGAGGAGGCCTGGCTACCCATTCCTCCTCGTCATTTCAGCCCCCATGTAGGAAAAAGGACTGCCAGGGGAAAGCTCTCATAAAATAACCACACGCTCCAGAGAGGAAGGATGGGATGGGCATTTCCAGCTACCGTGACTCTGGAATTTCCTCGACCTCCATGTCTCCGCGTCTCTCATCTCCCAGTCTCTAACCCTCTTTCTTTGCCACTGCTCACCTGACTCCCTCAAACCTGCCTCCACCTCCTTTCCAGCAGGCAGCACCTGCCATTACCACCCCAAGCCTCTAGGGGGTGCAATTTGCCTTAAAGTTCCTGGTGGGGATTTTCCTCAGTGCAACTGGGACAAGGTTGTGAATTTTCTAGAGGAGCTTTGGTGGTAATGTAATGGGCAGGACAAAAAAGTGTCATTTTATTTTATTTTATTTTTTAAGTGTTATTTTAAAAGCATGTTGGAATTGTTTGAAACTGAAAAAATGCTAACAATAAACTGGGAAAACCAAACTACAGACTAGTATGCAACTATTTAAAAGAATGAAGTCATTCTCTATATACTGATATTGGAAGGGGTTCTAAGAAAACAAAAACAAAAACAAAAACAAAAATGAAAAAAGTTTCAGAAAATATGTACAGTATGATACCACTTGTGTTAAAAAATAAAATGAAAAAAATAAAAAACGCTTGGAATGATGATCTCTGGGGAGGAGAATATGACTGGAGAGAGTAAAGGAGAAGTTATACTTGTTAAAATACTTGTATTGTTAAATTAAACAATAATAAGCAAATAAAACTGGCTGCTCAAAAACAGTTTGCGGTTGGACAATGAACAAATTCCACTGAGAGGACTACTCTCTTGTTTAGAAAAACAGCCTGAGGGGCTCCCAGCATTTGGCCTGGAAGGAGAAAAACAAGGTTAACAAAAAGCTGAATAACATAACAGGACTCTGTGAAAAGGAGTCCTGGCAGCTGCAGAGGGAGAATGTTTTAGAACAGATGGGAAAGGGTTCTCAGGACGAAGGAGGGGTCCAGTATTTGATGGGCAGCTGGAGCCTGAGGAGGAAGATGGGCAGGAGGGTGGCACGGATGTTTTTTGTTTTTTGTATTTGCGGTACGCGGCCCTCTCCCTGTTGTGGCCTCTCCCATTGCGGAGCACAGGCTCCGGATGCACAGGCTCAGTGGCCATGGCTCACGGGCCCAGCTGCTCCGCGGCATGTGGGATCCTCCCGGACCGGGGCACGAACCCGTGTCCCCTGCATCGGCAGGCAGACTCTCAACCACTGCGCCACCAGGGAGGCCCGGCAGAGAAGTTTTGAAGGATAGTGATGACCTGTATTTAATTGTTAACTCTTTCCTGGATGCACTATGTTATAATTCCTCTTCGTGAAAACAAATTTTTATTTTTCTATTTTTTATTTTTATATTTATTTACTTTTGGCTGCACCTTGTGGCTTGCGGGATCTTAGTTCCCTGACCAGGGATCAAACCCAGGCCCTCGGCAGTGGAAGCACGGAGTCCTAACCACCGGACTGCCAGGGAATTCCCGAAGGCAAATTTTTAATTACAAGTCTGTTATGCACAGCAGCCTTGGATGAGTGAAACTGGTCCCTGAAGGGAGAGATGCAGTGTTAGGCATAGGGTGAAGCGAGAGCAGCAGCTGCAGGAGCTCTGGGCAAAGGTTGGGAGACATGTGACTTCAAAGGAGCAGGCTGTAGCATAAACTGACTTTGGAGGTGATGTGAGATAAACCCCCAAGGGAAAGGTGACCCTGGAAAGTGGGGGAGAGATTTGGGTTTATTAAGAAACTATGGGAGGGGCTTCCCTGGTGGCGCAGTGGTTGGGAGTCCGCCTGCCGATGCAGGGGACACGGGTTCGTGCCCCGGTCTGGGAGGATCCCACATGCCACGGAGCAGCTGGGCCCGTGAGCCATGGCCGCTGGGCCTGCACGTCTGGAGCCTGCGCTCCGCAGAGGGAGAGGCCACAGCAGTGAGAGGCCCGCATACAGGAAAAAAAAAAAAAAAAAAAAAGAAACTATGGGAAAGCTCTCCCAAACAGGAGCCGACGAGATCCTGAGTTCTCCAGATAGGCTGACATAGGAATGGGGAGAGGGGCTCAGCTTCTAGGCTTTGGGAGCCTCATTCCTTTCTACCCCTCAGACACAGCAACTGACACCCCACCTCTAAGGGAGTTTCCTCTTAGCCTGGCCCAGTGTTTGATGGGACTTCCAACCCACTCTCTGGGGTTCCATGCTTTTACCCCTGCAGCTATCCCCTGGAATACCTGGAGCCTTCTTGGCCTCAGAGATGCCTCTAGCGTTCTGGGCTCCTGTAGAGAACTGTCATTTCCCTCTTGGCCTTGCAGGAGATAAGGTGCCTGGCAGTGCCAATGACTTGGTGGCTGGAGTCTTGGAATCAGCTAGCCTGAGTTGGTTTATTTGTGGTACTTCATTGTAGACCCAGCCCAGAGCACCTTGTCTGTCCACTCCCCACATTTCCCTCACCCCCCAGACACACTCACCCAGCTTCACTTGGAGCGGGGATGGTTTGTAATTCATGGCTACTGACTCACCCTCCCGGGCGTCACAGTCTCCGTCTGAGATGGAGGCGGCGGCTGGGTCCTGCGGGAGAAAGCAGAGAGGTAGGGAGCTGTTAGGAAGTGAACACAGGGGGCTGCTCTCACCTGTCCTCTGGAGGCATTTTTCCCTGGCAGCAGGCAGGGTATTCAGGGAGGGAGGAACAGACCCATCTACCACGGGAGGAAGACACTGAGCTGGGTGGAAGAGCCAAGGATCTCAGCCCTACTTACACCCACCTGGATGTCTATCTTTTAAGTCCTGTGTGATCCACCTCCCCCAGGAAGCCTACCGCAATTCCTTAAACCCAAAGGACCACCTTCTCCAACCTCCCATACTAGTTGCCCTGCTCCTCAGGGCCCTTCCTATGTACTTGTTTGGAAAGGTCTTTCTAGATTCCTGTGAGTTTAAGTCTGCATTAGGTCAGGGTAGGCGCTCCCTGAGACAGGCCTTCTCCCTCTGTTTCCCCTACCACTGGATGATCGCTTCACAGGATCCAGAGAACTGACTGTCCAAGCCAGGCTAGACTTCAAGGCTAGATTTCAAGGCTGCTCTGGCTGCAAGGCTGCAGCCACAGCAGTTCTAATGAGGACTTCTCCATTTCACAGATGAGTCCTAAAGAGTGTCTCCTGCGAGAACCTAAATGGTTGGCTGGGAATGGTAGGTGAGAAGACAAATAATGACAAATCAGCCGGTGGCCAGTTAGTCCTGTTTGCCCACACAGGGCTTGCCGCTACAGATGACAAGGAAGGTAGGAAAGCATGCATCCTGTGCATCCTCCAGGGTCTGCAACTCTTTCGATCTCCCTCACTGCCCTCCTTACTGACTTCTTCCCATTGCGATGGGCGCCGTGCTGCCCAGAGTCCTACTCTAGCCTCACTATTCCCTCTCAAACACCCCAAATCTCTGACAAGATCCAGGGCCTTGGCCCACCCTGCCTCAGTCAGTTGGAAGGGGATGGAGCCATTCACATTCTCCCTGAGAAACGGATGACCAACCATTGATACAGGTGCTGCCACCCTAACCATCTGCCTTAGGCGGTATGCCTAAGGTCTAAGGATTGCAGAGAGGATCCAGGGCTGTGCCTGCTCTGCCTCTGGGGACAGGGAGTGCAGACAGATAGGCAGGCAGAATGCTCCAGGCCCAGGGATCTGAGTGGCTTCTGGTGACCCATCAAGGGAAGGGTATATAGCCATTAGGGTGATTTCTGTTCCCTTTAGAATGAAGCAGTGGGGATGAAAACATGCTTGTCACTTAGGGAAAAGGGAAAAGTCTAGAATGTTTGGGAGGGAAATTTTGGCCTTGTCTATGTTTCCTTAGGCCATCCAGAGTGCAAGGCCCAGGGTGGGCTGTGTTGCCATAGTGGTTTGTGAGTTCCCGAGGGCAGAACCTGGGCCTGTGTCCTCTGCTCCAATTTCCATCCTTAGCTGTCCTTGAGGGGGATGGGACAGGAAGGAAGAACAGGTGTGAGGGGGGGCGGGGAGCTGCAGTGCCTGCATCCCAGGCAACTTCCCATGCCACAGTCTTTCCAAGTCCCTCATCCTCTGCCTCCCTGGCTCAGCTCCTTCTTGGGAGACTGATTACTGGCAGCGTCTGTCCCCTGCAGCCTTGGAGCAGGAGGCCTCTAGTGGCCCTTACATGCCTCTCTGTGGCCAAAACAGCCTCGCAAGTGCTGCCTGTAGGGAACGCGGAGACCTGATGGCTGAGCTCTAAGCTGCAGGGAAGGCTCACTCCCAAAGCAGCCTGAGGGCGGGCTTCTCAAAGGGTAAAACCCATAAACGTGCCTGTGGAGCCCTACCAGGGAAGCAGTGGCAGATTTCCAATTTCCTCTACTTTTTCTGTAGCATCTGTCACATGTCACACATACCACATCCATTTGGAAATGGTTTCCTCCCCTGGCTTCCAGGACACTATGCCCCTTGGCTCATCTTGCCTCTTTGACCATCATCTCTGCCTCCTCCAACAGCTAACTTTAAGAACACAGGCTCTCAGGCATTTGGAGCTAACTTTCCCTCCTCAGTGCAGATGAGTTCATCAGAGTTTCTTCTCTCAGGCTGGAGGTACTAGGTGGCAACACTGGAGGGAGGTGGTGCAGGAAGGAATGGGGGGCTGGGAAGCTGTTGAGCAACTCTGGTCACAGGGACCCACGTGTGGTCCCTGCGGCCACTGGGCAGGTCCTAGTGGCATTTGATCCTTGAGTGAAACTGCCAGTCCCTTTGGGTCAAGAGCCGGGGTGCAAAGCCCTAGACTGAGAGGTCCCATGCAGACTCACCATTCAGCATCTCCCCGTCATTGTCCATGATAGAAGGCCATCTTAGTGGCAGGAACAAAGATCTCTGGCACTGTGCCTGCAAACTCAAGCCTTTACTATGGGCTTCCTGTATGTCTTTCCTGAGCCATGCAGCCAATGCACCATGACCATCACATGGAAATGTAATCAGGGAGATTAAATGTGAAATATTCATGAATATAAGTATCAGAGAGGAATCCAGGCAGAAGGAAGCATCTGGCTCCAAGAAATCAGGGAGAATTTAAAATGCCCCCCAAGGACACCTGACAGGAGTTAGCTAGATCCAGGAACTAGAGTGGCGATTAGCAAGATTATTAATAAACACTCAGCAGAGACAGACATTGAAATGCATCTCTAACAGCAACCCATGTTTCTACAACCCTACATACAAATTCTCCAAAGACTACAGAGATGAATAGCTCAATCTCACTGTTTCTGGGACAGAATATATAGGCTAATGGCCAATGCAAAGCCAGTATAACTAGAGGAAGGAAAAAGTGCCAGAAGAATCTTTAAGAGTTAGTCTGGTCCAGTGCTTTTCATTCAGCTGTGTTTCCTGAACCCTGTGCCTTGGGCAGGGCTGAGTGAGAGAGGAGAGTAATAGGAGGGGATCTGGCTTGCCTTCAACCAGAATAGATCCATTTTGATTTCATTTACATATGAGCCTTTCTGCAAGATTTTGGTTGAAGAAAGGGTTTTATAGCTTTTTTTAAAAGGGTGGGGGAGGGGTTTAAAACATTGATTTAGAAAAATCTTTTAAAAATGCTTTATTATAGAACTTATTAAATTTACATGAAAACAGAGAAAACAATACAGGGAGACCAATTTAGACTATTCTTTTAAAAAATCCTGGGGACTTCCCTGGTGGTCCAGTGGATAAGACTCAGCACTCCCAATGCAGGGGGCCCGGGTTCGATCCCTGGTCAGGGAACTAGATCCTGCAATGCATGCTGCAACTGAGTCCACATGCTGCAGCTAAGAGTCCACATGCTACAACTAAGAAGTCTGCATGCTGCAACTAAAGATCTCTCATGCCGCAACAAGGATCCCGCATGCCACAACTAAGACTCGGCGCAGCCTAGATAAATGTTTTTAAAAAGTTAAAAATCCTCTAAAATTAAAAAAAAAAGATCCCTCTTTAAAAAAGAAAATCCTGCCTCCTCCGTTTACTAGCTGTGTGATCTGGGATTTAGTTTCCTCATCTGTAGAGTGGGACTAATACTAATACCTATGTCAAAGGTTTCTGTGAGGATAAAGTGATAGTATGTAATCTAGTGCTTAATATGTAAGCATTTAGAATAGTAGTTAGTATACTACATACTAAACACTACATTTGTGCTAGCTATAAAGTTTTTATTAGTACAGGCTCCGTGTGACCCACACAATCATGAACAATGTGCCCTGGCAGTGACTGATCCACAGCAGCAGCCCTGGTACCACACATGTTGGGGCCTGGCTTATGTGCAAAGGTGTCTGTGTAATAGATGCTCCCTCCACAGGGTGAGGAGGGGCCTGATCAGGGGGTATTCTGTCTCCTCTCTCGCCTCACTTCATTATGCTGCATTTCTCTCACTTATTTGACAGTGGTAGGCCTGGGGCTCATAAAAATAAACAGAAATAGGCCCATCCTTGAGGAACTCCCAGTAATTATCAGTAAATGTAACAAGGGCCATAAAAGTAGAGGGAAAGGAACAAAGTAGTCAGAGAAAACTTCACAGAGGAAGACACTTGAAAAGATCTCAAAACATCAGTTTACCAGTTAGCTTAAGAGAAAGGAGGAAGGATGTTCAGGGAACATCTGAAAAGGCTCAGAAGTCTGAAACTAGCATTGCATATTCCAGGAACAGTATTTTGCTATAGTTGAAATCTAGAAGGCATGATGAAAAGTGGCAGGAAATAAAGTTGTGGGGTCAGGAGGGCTCAGACTGAGGGAGAGGATGGGTCTTGATTTTGTTCTTTACTCAGAATATGGTGGGGAAGCCAGTGAAGCCTTGAGTGGGGGAGTAACATGATCAGATTTGAGGTGGAGAAGGACCCTCTCATAGCCATATAGAAGATGAATGGGAAGGAAATGAGACTGAAGGTCAGAAAACTATGGCAACAGTGCCAGCAAGAGATGACAGGGACCTGAATTAAGCAGAAGCAGAAGATAAAAGGTCAGAAAGGAGGATGTTAAAGAGGGTAGAGTGGCAGGCTTTAGAGATAGGATGTAGAAGAAGGGGTCCAGACATTCCTGGTTTTCTGTCTGGAGTAATTGGGAAAGGGGCACTAATTACTAAAACAGACAATGCAGGAGAAGGCATAACTACACTCAGGGAAAATCAGATGAGCTCAGTATGGGACATGTTGAGACTTGAAGTGTCTTTTGGACACTTAGATGGCATCAATAGTCAGTAGGAACTGAGGTTTGGGATCTCAGGAAAGAGAAGTGGACTGGTGGTGATGGAAGCCCACAGAGGAGAATAAGTCTTCTCAGAGAGAATGAGCCCAGTGAAAAGAGACAGGAGCCAAGAATGGAGTCCTGAGGAGCATCCAATCTCAGGGAAGGAGTGGAAGAAGAAGATTGAATAGGAGCAGAAAGACGAGATGTAGCAAAAGATCTGGGGAGACCTTCAAGTAGTTTCAAGGTGGAAGAAATCAACAGGGTCAAATAAACACATGAGCCCATAAGATAAAGACAATATTTAGAAATAAGGAAGTCACAGGTGGCCTCAGCAAACAGAGTTTTGGTTGAATGGTAAGAACAGAGCCCAGATTACAGGGGATTTAGGAGGGAATAGGAGATGAGGAAGTAGAGACAGTGAACACAGGCTATGTTTTCAAGGAGCTAAACTGAGAAGAGAAGGAATGAGAGTGAATGAGGGTCAGAGAGAGATTTGGAGTTGACGGATTCTTTGTTGGAGTTGAAGGATTCTTTGGAGCTAGGGAACACCTGACCATTGTCCTAGACTGAAGGGAAGGAAGTTGGGTCAATGAGGAGATGTTTGATGGAGAATGGTCTTTGAGGAGTCAAGAGAAGATGGAACCAGAATCAGACCAGAGGAGGAAGGCTCCTTGCTGAAATGGAAGGGAGGTGAAGATGGGTGGGGGACGCAGATAACATGGAGGCAGAAAGGTGGGTGGAAAGTTAAGGGAGTTCATTCCTAAAAGCCTAGTTAAGTAAAGAAGGGGGTGAATGCGAAGGGACTGAGGAAAAGAGGGACACTTGGTGACTAGCCAGGAGTGGAAGGAGATCAGACTGGTGGGGGTCCCAGCTACACAATCCTCATCTTTCACCCACCCTTGATCTCATCTTCAGGATGAAAGGCACTCTCCGTGGTGCTGAACAGTTCTGCCTTTGTCTTGTGGACTGAGCACAGGTGATTCAAACGACATGATTCAATTTTCACTTTCCCACAGGAAAGGTAACCTCTGTCCTCACCTTCAAGCACTAATTTTCTGGAAGATGGAAACTGAAATGGATTTAGAATGAGGTATGAAGAGGGAAAGTGCTTGCACCAACATTATCTAAACTTTCCTCCCCTAACACACATGAATTTTCCTCTAGTTTTAGAAGGGAGTTGGTGGAGGCAGTTCTGAGTTATGAAATACTGAAAGGCTACCTCTGGAATAGAGTCATGTCTGTACCTTGTTCAATTCCCCTGGGTGAAAGCAGGAAGCAGGACAGAATTAGAGCAGGAACAGGGCCAGGAAGAAAGGTAGTGCTGACAAGGAAGCAGAAAAACAGGGGAAGATCTGGAGATCAGGCCACTCTCCGACAGGTAGATGATGCAAGATAGGGTATCAAAGACCAACTCTGTTTCTGTCACAATTTGTTCAGCTCAGAAGCTACCTGGGGCTGTGGCCCCCTGCAGGGTTATGCCACTCCCCGAAAACATCTCTTGGCAATGGGTGGTAATAAGCATGTTTAGACATCAGTATTTTAGAGGGAGATCCCCAAAAGGCAACACTATGCCTTTGTATCCAATGTCCATGGCTTGGCAGAAACCTAACCTCCAGTCCAAGAATATTCAGTAGCAGTCTAGGCATTGGTTAGACCTCTCTACTTCCCTGCAGATGGCTGTTCCTTCAGCCTCTAAGGCATTCATCTCTCTCTGACTCCACACCTCAACATGAGAATTATTTGGCCAACCTCACACTGGTCAGAATGGCCATCATCAAAAAATCTACAAACAATAAATACTGGAGAGGGTGTGGAGAAAAGGGAACTCTCCCGCACTGTTGGTGGGAATGTAAATTGACATAGCCACTATGGAGAACAGTATGGAGGTTCCTTAAAAAACTAAAAACAGAACTACCATATGACCCAGAAATCCCACTACTGGGCACATCATATACCCCAAGAAAACCATAATTCAAAAAGATACATGTACCACAATGTTCATTGCAGCACTATTTACAATTGCCAGGACATGGAAGCAACCTAAATGTCCATCAATAGATGAATGGATAAAGAAGATGTGGCACATATATACAATGGAATATTACTCAGCCATAAAATGGAATGAAATTGAGTTATTTGTAGTGAGGTGGATGGACCTAGAATCTGTCATACAGAGTGAAGTAAGTCAGA